>NC_080073.1:84906149-85211336 GCF_949987535.1 Balaenoptera acutorostrata
CCTGGTGATGGCAGTGTGGTCCAAGGATAGGCTCTAACCAGGAACTTGGCATCAGGAATGTGGGTTGCACGTGTGATAAGCAGAATAGCCATATTGATGCTATGGTCTGCCTAATCTTGAACTGCCCACCTGTTTTTGCTTTTCTTAGGAGCAAATCCAGAACCAGCTGGACCACCTAAAAAGAGTGAAAGACTTAAAGAAGAGGCGTCGGGCACAGGGGGAACAGGCACGAGCTGAGCTCTTGGTAAGGTTCTTTGGAATTCACAGGTAATATCAGTTCTGCCGGTCACTCTCTTTTTTTTGTAAGGCTGTTAAACTCCCCTTAACCTTGTGCAGTCAGGTCGCCCAGAACTTCTAGGTGTGGGTGGAACAACCTTATATGGCAGTTGGGAATTCACCTGGAGAACCAAGGGATTCCCACATTTTGGGGGAAAGGATGGAATAGCTGAGTTTAGAACCCCTAGAGATCTGACCTATCAAAAGCGTCATCTGCTAGCTTTGTGCAGATCAAGGTTGATCCCTGACAAAGCTAATGCAGGTGAAACTCTTGGGCACAGTTAGCCTCCTTTTGTTCCATTCTGCAGACAGTTGCTGACAGTGGCTTTCTGTAAGCCCGACTGTTGCTTCTTGCTGGAATGTTCCTTTTCTTGACAGTTCAGTTCTGAACTTTTCAGTTTGTTCCCTTCCCCTAGTCTCCCAAAGCCTTAGCAAGTGACTCATGTGCTAATTTGTGATAGGGATATTTGGGGGGGTTTGTTCTGGAAAAAAAAATAGAGACTTTTATAATATATACTTATATGTCTACCATCTAAGTGTTTAAGCATCTTTTGAACAATAAATAAAATATTACAAATTCCCATCCATTAGAGGTATTTGCATCTGAAAAGCAGACTCTTACTAGACTAGTAGTGCCTAGCACCATCTTGTGAGAAATTCTGTCGGTCCTGGCCAGGGTGTAGTAAAGAACTTTTGGACTGGGAACTTATTCCCGTGATGCTGTAAGATCCCACCACTTGTTCTGCTCACAAAATCCACTGAGACCTCAGCTCCCTTTGCTTGAAAATAGGTCTGATGGAAGGAGAATCTTCTAGTGAGCCTGAGTGGACTTAAATCATTTAAGCACACCACTGTGTCCTCTGTGGGGGGATTGTCAAAGGGGGGAAACAGCCCTTCTTTGAGAATCAGGGCACCTGGACATACTTCTGGGCTCTGTCAGTAGCCAATTGAATAGATGGAGAGAGTAATACAACCTCTCTAGGCCTCAGTTTCCTCATCTGTGAAATAGGTAGATTGGACTAGACTTTTGCTTCTTCAGCGAGGTGAGTACTGCCCTCTCCTCCTCTCCAGTGGTGTGTGGGTGTTTGGTTGGAGTGATTGGGGAGGGTTGGGCAAGGATGCTAAATGTCCTGCAATGCAAAGAACAGTCCCATGAAGGCAGAATTGTCCCCCCACCAGGGTGCCAATGGCATTCTCTTTGCAAAGCACTGAATTAGTTGAGCTTTAAGGACTCTTTCATTTCTAAGATTATATTGTATTGTTTATGCATTGAAAGACTTGTCCCGCTCAGGAGAAGTATAAGCTCATGAAAAGGATTTATAAACAAGGTGCGTGTGCATCACTGTTGCACAGTAAATAGTATACCTGAATGAAATGATGAGGTCTTGGGGTGGATAGCCGGGGGAGAAATAGGAAGGGCTCTAGAAGTAGCCTTTCCTCTCTTCACTGCCCTTCCCTGTCATCCACACAGAGCCTGACCCAGATGGAGAGGGAGAAGATCGTTTGGGAGTTTGAGCAGCTGTATCATTCCTTGAAGGAGCATGAGTATCGCCTCCTGGCCCGTCTCGAGGAGCTAGACTTGGCCATCTACAACAGTATCAATGGTGCCATCACTCAGTTCTCTTGCAACATCTCCCACCTCAGCAACCTGATCGCCCAGCTGGAAGAGAAGCAGCAGCAGCCCACCAGGGAGCTCCTGCAGGTAAGGCTTAGCGCGCCCTGCCAAGACAGCTCCTGCTAAAAGGTCTCCCTTCTCTCTTTGCCAAGCAGTATCCAGGACCCCCTACTGCCTTGCCAACTCTGTGGGAGTAGCAGGGGCTTGCCAAGCTCTCTATTGGGCACGTTGGAGGGGAAATGTACAATAGAGGACCTGGTTGACACAGCTTGGGTCAGTCAGTTGCACTGTCTCATGGAAAGGGCAAAAGGGAGGCCTAATGCCCAGGCCTGTCCTGCACTGATAAGTAGCCTGATCACAGGCTCTCGACCTCTCTGGGCCTCAGTGACCTCATCTACTCATTATGTAATGAGGGGTTTGGCCCACATGCCATTTAAAGACCTTCCTCACTCCAGTTATCCTGTAATTTTAACATGTATGTGTGCATTACCACAGCCACAAAACAAAGAAACGCTTGAGCGGGAGTGGTCAGCCCAAGCAGTCTTGTGATTTAGTCTTGGTAGTGCAGGTGATAAAACTGCAATACACCCAACCCAGGGAGACCACTGGAAATGAGCTGATGCCTGACTGTCATTTGTTCATTCAATGCATATGAATTGTCTATTCTGGGTCAGGCACTAGTCTAGGCACCTGAATTAAGTGGTGAATAAGCTCTCCTGAAATTTAAATTCTAATGTTGAGATCATATGATAAAGAAGTGAGCAAACAAGTATCATTGGTGTTGATAAATGCCATTAAAAAGGGGCTGATAGGATAGGGTTAGGGTCAGCAAATTATGGCCCACCACCTGTTTTTGTATGTCCTGCAAGCTAAGTATGCTTTTTACAGTTTTGAATGGTTGGGAAAAAATCAGAAGGATGTTATTTCATGATATGTGAAATTATATAAAATTTGAATTTCATTATCCATACTTTTTATTGGAACATAGCCACGCCCATTCATTTACGTATTGTCTGTTGCAGCAGAGTTGAAAAGTTGTGACAGAGACTGTATGGCCTTTTCCTTAGAAGAAGTTCACTGACTCCTGGCTTTAGATTAAAACGAGAAGTCTTAATCTTGAGCCTTAACTAACACCAATATTTAATTGCCAGGGAGAGAAGGAAGAGCTTGCAAAGGGAACAATTGACCAGAGAATGTGGCCAGGGAGGAAGAATGTTTCAGGAAGGAGGGAGTGGACAACAGAATCTAATGCAGCTGAGGTGAAATAATATAAGGGCTGAGATCCATTTGGTTTAAAAACATGGGCATCATTGATAATCTTGATAATAATCATTATCATCTCAATGATTTTCATCTCAGATAATCATTGATAATCTACCACAGTGGAATAATTTGGTCAGGAGCCGCATGAGGGAGAGTTGTGGTGACAGAGGGTGAATGGAAACTGGAAGAGTAAATGACTATTTCAAGAAGTAAGACTGTGAAGGAGATATTAAAAAAAATACTTGGAGATGAGGTAGGATTGTGGGGCTTTATGGGGAGGGGATGCTTAAAGAAACTAGCTAAACATATTTTAAAAGAAAATGTGGAAAGGAGCACCTGTGTTGTAAGGATTCAGGTGAAGAAAATTACTGAAGCTATAAGGATGAACTAATCACTAATGTGCTGTTTCTGAGAAGGCAGAAGGGAAAGATAACTAAAGCATATGTGTGGGACTTAGTTTTGGAAGATCCTCTGTTGTATGGGAAGAAAGGACCGTGGGGGCAGGTAGATGCAGGCAGGTTGTGCACTTTGGTAGCTAAAACCAGTTGGCTTTTTTTTTTTTAATAAATTTATTTTATTTATTTATTTATTTATTTTGGCTGTGTTGTGTCTTCATTGCTGCGCCTGGGCTTTCTCTAGTTGCAGCGAGCGGGGGCTACTCTTCGTTGCGGTGCGCGGGCTTCTCGTTGTGGTGACTTCTCTTTGTTGCAGAGCACGGGCTCTAGGTACACGGCTTCAGTAGCTGTGGCTCGCGGGCTGTAGAGCGCAGGCTCAGTAGTTGTGGCGCACGGGCTTAGTTGCAGTTGCTCCGCGGCATGTGGGATCTTCCCGGACCAGGGCTTGAACCCGAGTCCCCGCCTTTGGAAGGCGGATTAACCCCTGCGCCACCAGGGAAGTCCCCCGTTGGCTCTTATTCTCTTTTGAAGTTAGAAAGCAGGACCATCTGCTCCCATTGAGCAGGCGTTAGAGAAAATATGAGCTTTGAAGAATGTGGGAAAGTTCTGAAATTATTGTTTCAGAGTATGGGAAAGCCATCTGGTTTGTGAGATGTATTAGAATTACTTGGTCAGTGAACGTCAGTTTATACTGGGACTTGTCTGCCCAGTTGTGTGACCTTTTTCTTGTCCCTGCTTTTTCTGACTGTGACTGCTCTGGTGCCAGGCATACGGAGAGCAGGTAGTTGGGCTCATCCAGGATTAGGGCTTTGCAAGATTTGAGGTTTTTGTTTTGTTGTTTTTTGGTTTTTTGTTTTCTGATTGTGATAAAATATACATAACCTAAATTCGCCATTTTAATCATTTCAAAGTGTACAACTTAGTACATTTAGTAAACTCAGTGTTGTGCAACCATCACAGCTGTGTAATTCCAGAACACTTTCATTACCTCGAAAGGAGACCTCGTACCCATTAAACAGTCACTCTTCATTCCTTTCTACCCAGTGGCAACCACTAATTTGCTATGTATCTTTATGGGTTTGCCCATTTTTTTAAGGTAGAAGGTATTTGTGAGAATATTTTTGAACACATGGACCGTGAAATCAAAACTGGATGATAGGGACTTCCCTGGTGGCGCAGTGATTAAGAATCCGCCTGCAGGGCACATGGGTTCGAGCCCTGGTCCGGGAAGATCCCACATGCCGCGGAGCAACTGCAACTAAACCCATGCGCCACAACTACTGAGCCTGTGCTCTAGAGCCCGTGAGCCACAACTACTGAGCCGCATGCCACAACTGCTGAAGCCTGTGCACCTAGAGCCTGTGCTCCGCAGCAATGAGAAGCCCGCGCACCACAATAAAGAGTAGACGCCACTTGCCAAAACTAGAGAAAGCCCACGTGCAGCAACGAAAACCCAACACAGCCAAAAATAAATAAATAAATATATTTATTTAAAAAACAAAACTGGATGATAAGGAAAAGTAGAGAAAAAAGAGGGGTTGTGGACTCTATGGGGAAGAGAGGTCATGGTAGTAGTCATTTGAAAAGTAAGCTGAATCTTAGTTAATGGGGGAAAATTAGAGCATTCCCACTGAGGTCAGGAAGAGGGCAAGATGTTCACTATTGTCTACCTGTATTTAACATTGTACGTATGTACACACACATACACACAGGAATATTAGGCAACTGTAAAAAAAGAAAAAGCAATATACCTATGAACTGATACAGAGTGGTTTCTATAGTATATTGGTAAGTGAAAAAAATCAAAGTGCAAAATATAGAGTGTGCTACTTTTTGTGTAAGAAAGATGAGATAATTGGAAAATACATGTATCTGTTTATTTTTGCAAAGGAAAGACTGGAAGGATAAATCAGAAAATAATGGGAATGGGGAGAATGGGATGAGAGGAGATACGAGAAAGAGTGACAGACACTCTCTGGCCAAATTTCGGATATTTTGAGCACCAATATAAATAAGAACAGTGATGGATTATAACCCATTGAATAAAGTACGAATTGATGGGTCCATACTAATAATAAATAAGGGAAAATTCTTCCTTCCAGTAGAATGTTGACTAAGTAATGTAGAAGGAATTTTTAAAATTTATTTATTTATTTTTGGCTGCGTTGGGTCTTAGTTGTTGCACGTGGGCTCTCTCTAGTTGCTGCGAGCAGGGGCTACTCTTTGTTGCGGTGCACGGGCTTCTAATTGCAGTGGCTTGTTACAGCACATGGGCTCTAGGCGCGTGGGCTTCGGTAGTTGTGGCAGTAGTTGCGGCGCACGGGCTTAGTTGCTCCGTGGCATGTGGGATCTTGTCAGACCAGGGATCGAACGGTGACCCCTGCATTGGGAAGCGGATTCTTAACCACTGCACCACCAGGGAAGCGCTAGAAGGAATTTTGCAGGTAGAAAATGATCATTTCGCAACTATCATATTAAAAGTTAATTTAGACAATAATTATCGACAGATGCTAAATCTAAGGGGAGGGGGAGTTCGATAGGGACTGGCATATTAACATAATTTCAAAGTATCACTTTTAGATTACTTGTTAATTACAAAAGGAAAAATAGTAGCTATAAAATATCACCAATAAGGGACAAGTGAATATCATGTTTACTTAGAAGCAAACAGCGTACACTAGTGGAAGATGGTACAGCTTGAGGACTTGCTTGGTGGCGCAGAGGTTAAGAATCCGCCTGCCAATGCAGGGCACACGCGTTCGAGCCCTGGTCTGGGAAGATCCCACATGCCGTGGAGCAACTAAGCCCGTGCGCCACAACTACTGAGCCCGCTCGCCTAGAGCCTGTGCTCCGCAACAAGAGAAGCCACCGCAATGAGAAGCCCGCGCACCACAACAAAGAGTAGCCTCCACTCGCTGCAACTAAAGAAAGCCTGCGCGCAGCAAAGACCCAACACAGCCAAAAATAAATAATAAATAAATAAATGAAGTAAAAAAAAAAAAAAAAAAAAAAAGATAGTGCACTTTAGTTTAATCATGACGGCAATATCTGGGAAACCCAAATGGAGAGATATTCTACAAAATAATTAGCTAGTGTTAAGGCAATGTGTCAACAAAAGACAAGAGCCACTCCAGATTATAGACACATGTCATCATAAAAATGCAATGAACGATCCTGGATTACCTGAGTGGGGAGGGGAGTAGCTGTAAAGAATATTAATAAGACAGTTAAATTAGGTTATGGATTGTCGATTATACAAATGTATCAATATTCAGCTTCCTGAGTTTGATAACTGTACTATAGTTATAAAAGAAAATGTACTTGCTCTTAGGAGGTGCAGAATCATAAAGGGGTACAGGGATATAATATAAACAATGACCTCTCAAATGATCCTAAAGATAAATATGTCTGGGAAAAAGAGTATACAGGAGCTCTTTGTACTAGCAGCTTTTCTGTGTATTTGAAATGATTTCACAGTAATAAGTCAAAGAAATCAAGCTAGACAGGCAGGCAGTTGTGGTCCAAGCGTGGGATGCTTGAGTCAGTAAACTTGAAATCTTGAGATCCTTGACCAGTGTGCAGCAGGAGAGCTCAGGAAGTGCTAGGATAGCAAATAGTGTGCATCCCAGTTTCCTCTGCCCGGTTTTTAGCTCCTGGACTGTGCGTTGTACTCCTTGTCTCCCTGGTTTCTCCCAAGAGAGCCACCCCATAGTTGGGTTTTCAGCAAACATCTGTGAGAGAAAATGGAAGTTAGGAATGATTTCTCATGCTTATCCTTTTCCTTTCTCTTATAGGACATCGGAGACACGTTGAACAGGTACAGTTTTCTCTCTCCCCCGTGCTAAATCAAGCCTGAAAAGATTTTCCCTCATACTTAGAAATTCTGGAAGGAGCCCAGAGCCTGAGGACATCTTACCAAATTGACACATGTCCTGCCTGTCCCTGAACCAAGTCACTAGTGTGCAAATAACTAGATGAAGTGCAGCTCTTCTCAGTAAAACTCAGGAATTATTGACAAATTATGAGGGTAAGAGGTGGAGTAGGGGGTCCATTTGGGAGGGTGCTGGCGGTTTATGAGGACACTTCTATGGAGAGGGTAGAGACTTACAGGGACTTGGGCAAAGTGCAAGGGTATTTTATAGTTTTTGTTTCCTAAACATTTCAGAATTCTTTTCTTTTTGTTATCTCTTTCTCTCTGTGTCTGTTTCTGACTCTCTCTTTTTTCTGTAATGGGGAAAATATGGTCTAAGAAAAGTGAGACCAGCTCAGAGTTATATAATGAGTTATGAGTTACCTGGATTCTGGCTCTTGTTCTCATTATTTCTGTACTGTATCATCAGATGGAAAGTGAGGAAGAGCTACCTGGGAGTTGGGACATGACCGAGCAGGAGAAGCCCAGAATGTGCAAGAAGCCAAGATTAAATTATGTTTTCAGGGTTGGATGGCAAGGACAAATGGGATAGCCCTTGGGGGCATAATGTTTGGTGCCTACTGGGGCGGAGCCTGACTTTGAAGGAACTGAACTTTGAAGCTAATTAAAACCCTGTAGGGTGAAAACCCTCCAGAGGAAATGCAGCTTGATTATGCGGGAGCATTGGAGGAGATATGGGGGCGGTGGTGGCACATAGATGGGGTAGGATGGCTGGGAGGGCTATGTGGACAGAACTGTTGATAGAACTGAGCTTTTTGAGAGCTGCTGAGATGGGATGGTGATGAGCTGGAACTTGTACTAGTCCCTGCCAAGTGACCCCAACAAATACTCCCTTCACTTTTACTGCTACTTTTACTTTTTGGTACCAGTCTAGCTCTGAACTAACAGGGAGATAGATCCTTTAGATTCTAGCATTTGGGGACGTTAAGGTTTGGGTTTGGCTCTCTGAGTTAGGAAACCCAAAATTTCATTGGCTTAAGGCTTAAACATAATTTTAAAATTTTGTCACCATTAAAAAATGTGCAAGTAGGTAGCCCAGGGCTGGTTTGGTGGCCCCAGTGATCATCAGACTCTGAGGTTTCTTTCCATCTACCCTTCTGCCATCTGTAAGATACAGTCCTCATTCTTACAGTCCAAGATAGTTCCTAGAATGCTAACCAGTAGGAAGAAGATAAGTCACATCACATACCTTTTTATTTTATTTTATTATTTTATTTTTTTATATAACCAGAAACCTTTTTTAAAAAAAAAATAAATTTATTTATTTATTTTTGGCTGCATTGGGTCTTTGTTGCTGCCCGCGGGCTTTCTCTAGTTACGGCGAGCAGGGGCTACTCTTCGTTGCGGTGCACGGGCTTCTCATTGCGGTGGCTTCTCTTGTTGTGGAGCATGGGCTCTAGGCACGCGGGCTTCAGTAGTTGTGGCTCGCGGGCTCTAGAGCGCAGGCTCAGTAGTTGTGGTGCATGGGCTTAGTTGCTCCGTGGCATGTGGGATCTTCCCGGACCAGGACTCGAACCCGTGTCCCCTAGCATTGGCAGGCGGATTCTTAACTGCTGAGCCGCCAGGGAAGCCCCACATTCCTTTTTAAGCAGACTTCTCAAATTACCACAAGATACTTCTTACCTCTCATTGGCCAGAATTCAGTCACAAGGTCAAATTTAGACCAGTCAGGCATGAACCCAGTAAAATTTGGAAGATGGGAGAAGGCATATTGGGTGGGCAACTAGCAGCCAGTCTTTGCCATAGACCCCTCGAGGGGGGTGGTGGGTAACTGGGTATTGTCCAGAGAGTACCTGTCTGAAGATGTCATTCTCGCCATATTTGGGAACCTGAGGATTATGGGTCATTGCCCACCACAAATATCAAGGACTTTATCATGGAATCTAGTGCTTTCTGGCAAGGTCAGGCTTATATTCAGTTTAATTCAGTAAATCTTTGAGGACATGCCATGTGAAAAGCCAGGAGCTAGTACTGTGGGGGAGTAAGAAGGTGAATAAGATGTCTCTCCTATTCTGGTCCAGAGGATCATAGTCTAGAAGGAGAATAGGAAAAAGGCTAGAGTGGCTGCTTTTAAAGACTGTCCACCTGTGTTGGCCAGTTTAGCCCAGGTTTGTCCTGGACCCTGAAAGGTTGTGGAGTTGGGGGAGGGATTCACTTGGTTTTTTTTTGTTTTTTTTTTAAACTTAGGGCTGAAAGAATCAGGATCCCTGAACCCTGGATCACACCTCCAGATCTGCAAGAGAAAATCCACATTTTTGCCCAGAAGTGTCTGTTCTTGACTGAGAGTCTAAAGCAGTTCACAGGTAATGTGAGAAGAGGGATCCATGAGGGTTTATGCTCTCAATAACTATATTGCCTGAGAGGATGTATTTTCCAGCCAGATAATGGGATGCAAGCTAAACATCTTCTTTTCTCCCCTTAGAAAAAATGCAGTCAGATATGGAGAAAATCCAAGGTAAATTTATCTACTTAATGGGCTTTTGACATTGAAGTTTCCTGGGAAGATGAACATCTGCACTAAAGTGTGGGAAAATGGGAATGCGCGATACCCACTGGCCGGCCTCCCCTGATATTTTACATCTTCCTTTTTGCTTTGTTAATTTTTTCAATTAATAGCCTCTTGTTTCAATTTGAAGCCTTTTAACTATATGCACTCATTTCTTAATCTACATTAACGGAGGAGAAAAGTATGCAATCCAATAATTAATCCAGAATTAGTTTGGTTATTTAAAATTATTTTTAATTGAGAAAGAGAATCAACAGAAACTATCCTAGCTACATTTCATTTGAGCTAGTATTTGTAGTTATAATTTATAGAGTTTCTGCTGCGTGTGGGCACTGGTGCTGACCAGGACAGGAGGAATCAAGCAGCACTGACTGAGGCAGCACCTCGAGGGAAATGGTTAGGAACAGGGATTCAGGAGTCCGGCTGCCTGGGTCCTGGGCCCAGCTCTGCCACTTGGTAAGGATTCTACACTATAATTTCCTCATCTGTAAAATGAGGAGGATAGTAGCTCTTACCTCACAAGGTTGTAAGGATTAAGTTAAATTAGTTACCATTTCTAAAGCCTTTTAGAATGGAGCCTGACATGTAATGAACCCTACATTTATGTTTATTAAATAAAATGTTCAAGGTATTTAAGGGATGCTCTTCCTAATACAAAATTTTCTGCTCATGATCACATATGAGCATATAGCACATATGGCTGTATACTAAATGCTAAAATTCTAGGCAGCCTGGTAGAATCTGAAATCCTTATACGTAGGTAATCCCTTTTCTCATTTAGTACAAATTACAAATCCCCATAATTCTGATAATTTCTTGTATTTACTAAAACTTTATTTGCATTGTATCTTTTCAGATACATACTTTTTTCACATCTAGCAATGTAGACTTAGGGAATGCTCACAAGCAAAACAGGGAGAAACTCCACTTAATACCAGAAGCTCAGGCATGACGTTCCTTGATGTGACTCTCATTTATTTTTCCTACTCTTCTCCTGCCACTTAAAAGACTCACTGAGAACGTATCTGTGAAAATGCTTTTTCAACTGTAAATGCATTTTACTGCAAATGGTCTTGTTTGCTCCAGCTTGGTAGTGGATGTCACTTGAACCACTCATCCCCTAGAACAGGTTGCTTATGAAAGCCAAGAGTTATGTATGATGCGGACTTAGAACCTCCATCTCCCCCTGCAGAGCCAGCTGGCCCACTGGAGGGTGGAATCCTTAATCTTGGCTCAGTTTGGCCCCATATGCTACCAATCTCGGGCGTGTGGTTATCCTTCTGCCCAAAGTTTCCAATCCCTCTTCCCTTTGAGCTCTAGGCTGGAAGATGGAGTCATACACTGTATGAAGAAATCAGTGCATGACTGACAACAGGGGTTCTGGGGTGTCTAATGGAAACCATTGCTTTATGATGACTCTAACCAAAGCTCCGTCTCTTAGGTATTTCCTGGAAATATTCAGATGACTTCTGTAACTTCTTTTCTCTTTTGTTTTTTAGAATTGAGAGAGGCCCAGTTATACTCAGGTGGGTGATAGGAGACAAAACCATTTGGAAAAAGGAGTAAAAATCCTTATCAACGTAACTACTATTGTGAATGATTTTGTAAAGTGCCTAAATTAGGATCCTTTAGGTTACATGTATGAAAAATGATAATAATCACAAAAATACATCAGTTGTTTCTATGTGTTTATAATATCTTTGCCTCCTAAAATGCCTCAGAGCTGAAACCATGGACCTTTGAATAGGAGGAAATCAAACTCAGATGCTATGAAGGATTATAGAGGTGAAACTACACTTTCCAAAAAGTAGAGCACTGCCACTGCTGGTACACTGGTATGCTGCTCTACCCACTTAGCCTTGGGCATTGTGTGGTTTACAAAAGGCAGTCATCCTTCCAAAACTACTGAGCTCACCTCTTATTCTGAGTGCTAGGGACAGTCTAAGAGGAATCTGCTGTCATCCCTTCTCTGTGCCTCAGAGCAAGTGTTGAAACTCTCCCGCTCCTTGACCATCACCTTCACCTCAGGTTCAGAGACACTGGGTAAATCTATGACCCCATAGGTACTCAGAACTGAGGTTTGTACTTTCCACAGTCACAGGACCGCCTTCTGTTTCATGAGATTCTCCTCATGAACAGAGGGACTCTACATACAACGGGTCTTCTTTCATTGATATCCCCTGGCTGTAATCCATATTTAATTCTTTCAACAAGTATTAATTGAATACTTTGCTTATGTCTTACATTTCCTAATGTTGCGCAGGATACTGTAGAGGGAACAAAAGAGCATAAGACACTGACCTATCCTTGGAGTTAAATGTCTGGTTGGAGGTATGAGGTATACCCATGACATGAGGGAAAAAATGGACAACTGTTGTGAACAGATATTTGAACCAAAAACCAAGCCTCTGGGGTTCTTGGTCACCTCCACCAGTTGCCTGTCATCAGCCTTTTGTGGGAATCAGTCAACCTAGCTGAGCTTTGGTTCAGAGAGAGAATGTTTGGGAATCTTCCTCCTGAACCAGGTATGAAGAGCAAATGAGAGAATATATGCCAGTGATTTTAAAACAGGAAACCACCACATGATTGTAAGATGCATGTGGGACTAGTATCTTTATCCGACGTAATGTGAACATTCATATGTTTTACAGCAGATCTGTTGATATTTGGTTGTAGAGTGCTATACCACACCCTGTCTTATCTAAATTCTGTATTCTGTGAAACTTCTGGTCCCCAAGACTTAGATTAAGGGATTGGACATACATGTAAGAAAACCTCAAATTCAGCTTAATAATGGATATTGTGGTTTAAGATGTGAAAAAGCAAATGGAGGTAAAAATTTCAGTACTTTCAATATATCCTAGCTAAAAGAAGTAACTGGCTAATCCAAGCAGTAATTTTTGGAATGTCAATTTCAGGATATAATTGAGTGTAAGATGAATGTACCTTTGTTGGAGGGCTCTTACTCTCTTCTTAGGGGGTAGGAGAAAAGCTGTGTGTTCAGAGTGGGCTTTCCTGGCACTCGGCTGACCTTCCTCTGCCCTTCTGTTCCTCTGCAGTGGATGTGACTCTGGATCCAGACACGGCCTACCCCAGCCTGATCCTCTCTGATAACCTGCGGCAAGTGCGGTACAGTTACCTCCAGCAGGACCTACCTGACAACCCTGAGCGGTTCAATCTGTTTCCCTGTGTCTTGGGCTCTCCATGCTTCATCGCTGGGAGACATTATTGGGAGGTAGAGGTGGGAGATAAAGCCAAGTGGACCATAGGTGTCTGTGAAGACTCAGTGTGCAGAAAAGGCGGAGTAACCTCGGCCCCCCAGAATGGATTCTGGGCAGTGTCCTTGTGGTATGGGAAAGAGTACTGGGCTCTTACCTCCCCAATGACTGCCCTCCCCCTGCGGACCCCTCTCCAACGGGTGGGGATTTTCTTGGACTATGATGCTGGCGAGGTCTCCTTCTACAACGTGACAGAGAGGTGTCACACCTTTACTTTCTCTCATGCTACCTTCTGTGGGCCTGTCCGGCCCTACTTCAGTCTGAGTTACTCGGGAGGGAAGAGCGCAGCTCCTCTGATCATCTGCCCCATGAGTGGGATCGATGGGTTTTCTGGCCATGTTGGGAATCATGGTCATTCCATGGAGACCTCCCCTTGAGGAGGTGAACTCAGGCCAAAAGGGCCATTGACCATACTCCTACCCCAGGCATAAGGCATCCTGTTGCCTTGACACTTCCTGCCCATCACAGCTGGATGTCTTTACCACTTTCCGAGCCCTGCAGTGCAAGACAGGATGTCCATGTTCTCTGCCATCCCCTCCCTTCCCACGAAAATTGTGAGATGTAATGAGAAGTATTAAGATTGCCCAGAAATAAAAACCACATGTCCGCCTCCAGTGTTCCACACTTCTTGGTCTTACACATTACTGGAGGGGATAAAGAATATGGATAATCTTGGGTTTGGAGAGCCATTCAAGATGTTTAACACCTTGGCTCAGCCCCACATAGTGATCATGGGTATTTGCTGTCATTTCTGAACTAGGGCTTCTTTCTAAGAACCTAGAGCTGGACTAGAAAGTCCTGTCAGCATGGCTCCCTTTGTCCCAGTTTTTCCTCCTGGGAATAGTACCTCTACCCCTGATTCCCAATTGGCCGTAGTTTTATTAACTCCATTAAAGAGGTCTATATGTGTTTTGATTAGTTACTGTTATTTTACAATAATGGTGGGAAATGGTCCCACCTCTGTTATGAGATAATGTTCTAATCAATGTGCTCTCTTCTGTCTTTTTGAGGGCTTTGTCAGCTCCCTTCATTCTAATGAAAAGCGTATCCTGGTGCTGGATGCACGTCATCCAGGATAATTTTCTGCCCAGCACCATCCATTGTTCCTACATCCCTTCCCACTCACATTTGTGGACTGATGGTCAGTCATACACTATCCCTGGAAGGATTCCGGGGCAGTATGCCAGGGATTCATTGACTTTTGTCTCCTTTTCTCCCATCTCCTTTGAGGGATGGGGGGATTTACCTTTCTAATATGTGTACCATCAAGGGGCACTTCCATCCCCATGGCCATTGGATCACGAGGTGTTCTGAGGTCAGAAGACCAAGGCAGATCACTTTGAGAAAGCTCCCACAGTGGCTCTTAGTCCTGCTTCTCTTTGGGTACATGCGCCTCTGTTTGAAAATAAAGTGAGTATGGATGTTGTTTACACTGTTGTTGTCTTCTGGGCCTTGGTAGGACTGGGTTCATATGGGTCCAGAATCCCATTCTGGCCAATATTTTACTTCCAACTGGATGATAAAAACAGTACCATGTTACTACTTTCTAATGGCGCTGGGGAAGTAGTGTTGGACATCCACAGCCTACAGCTTTGTTAATCCTGTCACTTCACTGGGAAAGTGTTCTTTCAAGTCCTTTTTTATAACAGTGGGGTAATGCAGCAATGCTTGGTGTAGATCAGAGAGCCAAGAACTTGCTTCCCAACTCAGAAGCAGCAGCCTAAGCCCTTGGGGGCATGGAGGTCACCACGTGCTAAGGAGGAAAGATAGGCTGAGAGAACAGCTCCTTTCCAGGGTATTTGGATCTTTCCTGCTTCTGGACATGGCCTTAGTCCTGTACCCAGCATTGTGGTTCATGGCTGAAGATCATGAATTGGTGGTATGTCCTAATTCATTCATTTATTCATCAGGTTTTAGGAGAAATAACCAGGAGGTAAAGAGAGGGGCTTCCATGAGGCTAGGTTAGCTTTTGCTGAATGCTCTCAATAGATATAAATACATATGATAACATATATTATGTATGTATATAAAATACTACACAGATACAGAGCAGTGCTTAGCACATAATATGAAGTGCTTTATGCACCAGGGCTTATTTAATGCCCATAACAACCCTGCAAAATGGGTACTATTGCCTTTATTTTACACAAGGAAACTGAAGCACAGGGAGGGTAGTAATTTATCCAAGGTGCACAGCTAGGAAGCAGCAGGGCCAGAATTCATACTGAGGTGGAACACATGACCATATACATCATATCCTACCTCACAATATCTGTGGATTATGCTTTTCCACATGGGAAGGCAGAGCAGAGACTGAAGGCTTGGAGTGCCAGTCTGTTGTCCTGGGACTTTAACAATAACTCTGTCTACTCTAGACTCAGGATCTGCGACTGGAAAAGTAGGTGAAGAGACCCAGTCAGAATTGCATTCCAGTTTCACTTAATGTAGTACATTGGGGCAGGGAGGAAAAATAGAGCCCACAAAGAGGGCACTTTGCTTGTACCAGTCCAAGAAAATGTGCCCCTAGGATAGACTCCCTGGTCCTTGCTGCTGGACTGATGGAGCTGTCTCCAGGCTAACTTAAAGGGTCTCACATTGGGTCTGCTTTATCTCCAGTAGACCCAGTGCTTTAGGAGCAGCATCTTGAATTTTTATTAACAGCAGCACCTGGAGCAGTGATAAGCAGCCTTGTTGGATTCAGCAAAGCTACTTCCAGTCTGAACTGGGATCTACTACAATAGTGAATCTTAACAATGCTGAGTGAAAAAGTCTTAAAAAACTATACCTTACGATACCCTTTTTATAATATGGATAAAAGGACTGTGGTTACCAATGGGGTGTGTGGGAGGATAGGATAGAGGAGGATGTGTGTGGACGTGTTTCGTACTGTTTATCATCTGATTCTTTTGGGTGGTGGGTTTTGAGTTATTAAAAACAATTTTTTTTAACCTGCCATTTTGAATGAAGTTAAATGAACCTTGTAAATGATTCTAAATTTACTCATCTGCAGAAAGGTAAGCATTTGAATTCGTTGAGTCACAATATGGACCCCTTTAGGCAAACATGAGCCCAGTAGCATTCTTTGGCTCCTCTCTGGTTCTTTCCTCAGAAAATTTGAAGTTGTTAATTACACATTAGGCCTTCAACACCTCATTCTTTTGTTCTTTTGCGGACCCGGGAAAACTGTGTTTGTCTTCAGCTGCCCTAGTTTTTTCTCATACTGACCCAGCAGGTACAGAAGAGCATCTTCCCCAGGAGCAGACAAGGCCTAGAAGGGACAGGTTCAGAGAATGAAAGGGAACTGGGCATGGCCCCTGCCATCCAGGATATGCAGTTGAGAAGATGAGAGAATACACATGACAATTAAAGGCAACACTTAAAAGCACTAAGAAATTAAGAGCAAAGCTAGCATATAGTAAATAGATCCATTTGTTAATACCTTCATTTATCTGTGATCCTGACCGAAGTATGGATGGAAATCACACATCTCTCAGCAAAATAAAAAACAAAACTTGAAAGCTTAGTGTACCAATGGTGGGTGGATTGCTTCTTCACAAATGCGAGACAATGATTCTTTGATTCAAATAAACAATTAACCAGTGCTAATTGTGCCCCGGCTGAACTTGACTATTGAGAATACAAGAGAACATGACCCTGTCCTTGGAAAAGTTAATAAAGTCAATTAAGAGGAGAAAAAATAACATGAAAAAGTGGAGATCGACAAAAGACCATTTGCGGATAAGTAAAACATTGTGTGCTGTAGGAGACCTCATTGTGGACCGCGGTAGTCAGAAGAAGCTGAACACTTAGGTCTACATTTCTTCAGTGCGCTTTTTTTTGAGGCTGAGAGGCTGGGATCTAGTAACTTTGTCCTGCAATAACTTTTGACTTGATCATGTAATTAAATCACTACACTCCTGAACCTCCTTTAACCCAGTAATTTCTTTTTTTTTTTTTCTCTTTTTTTTTTTTTGACAATCCATTTGTTTAATTTTTTAAAACATCTTTATTGGAGTATAACTGCTTTACAATGGTGTGTTAGTTTCTGCTGTATAACAAAGTGAATCAGCTATATGTATACATACATCCGCATATCCCCTCCCTCTTGCGTCTCTCTCCCACCCTCCCTATCCCACCCCTCTAGGTCACAAAGCACCGAGCTGATCTCCCTGTGCTATGTGGCTGCTTCCCACTAGCCATCTATTTTACATTTGGCAGTGTATATATGTCCATGCCACCCTCTCACTTCGTCCCAGCTTACCCTTTCCCCTCCCCGTGTCCTCAAGTCCATTCTCTACGTCTGCGTCTTTATTCCTGTCGTGCCCCTAGGTTCTTCAGAACCATTTTTTTGTTTTTTTTTTCAGATTCCATATATATGTGTTAGCATATGGTATTTGTTTTTCTGACTCACTTCACGCTGTATGACAGACTCTAGGTCCATCCACCTCACTACAAATAACTCAATTTCGTTTCTTTTTATGGCTAATATTCCATTTTATGGCTGAGTAATTTCTATGTGAGGTCTTTGTGAAGAATAATGAGAACGCTCAATCAAACCAGTGTAGATTATTCTAGGGGAACTGACTTTGCTAGGGTATTAATAAAGTAGCTTAGATTTCATATTGTGCAAACAATACATGAAAATGACAGTATTGCCCCAGGTACATTTCCACATAAAACAGTCAAGAGATTCATTTCAAGTTTGGAAAATAAAGGCCGTATTTTGGGACTTCCCTGGTTGCGCAGTGGTTAAGAATCCGTCTGCTAATACAGCGATACACGGGTTCGAACCCCAGCTTGGGAAGATCCCACATGCCCACCACAAGTACTGAGCCTGCACTCTCGATAGAGCCCATGAGCTACAACTATTCAGCCTGCATGCTGCAACTACTGAAGCCGGAGTGCTTAGAGCCCGTGCTCCGCAACAAGAAGAAACACCGCAATAAGAAGTCTGCGCACCGCCAAGAAGAGTAGTCCCCCGCACGCAGCAACAACCCAGTGCAGCCAAAAATAAATAAATAAAAATAAATAAATAAACTGCACCTACCAAAATTTAAAAAACAATTTTTATAAACTGGATAAACTTTGATCTAGTGATTCCACTAATAGAAATTATGGATATTTGAAAATATTTATGCAAGGATGTTCTTTAGAGTATGTCTCATCAAAATGAAAAAAAAAAATCCTATGTTCAACAATATCCATTCGATATGGGATAATTGCAGTACTTTGCAATTTAAAAAATTATAAATTTTTAAGAAGTTACAGTCGCCTCGTCGGGAATCACTTCTGGGACAATTATAGCTTATGAAAGAAAATAGAGCAAATATCAAATCTTGAGGGGAGGGAAATTAGGAAACTATTTTCCCCTATAGTTCTCACTCTCCATTTTCTCTATCAAAAATAGCATATGAAACCAAGGGAGTCTAGAAATCTCAGGTTCTACCGAAATTAAAACTATTTCTGTTTATGCAGAAAACAGAACTAACCTTTGCCATACATAAAGAAAAAGGAAAACCTTTGTGTATCAATAAATACAAAAGGTAACCTATCGGGACAAAATCTACTTAAAATTCCCAAATCTATGTTTCTACTGTCTGAACTTCACAGCCCAAACACAGCAGTTGAAACAAGTGAGTCAAATATACTTGTTGAGTTCCTACCATGTATGCCAGGCACGGTCCTGGGCAGGCACTGGGCCTACAAAGGTTATTTTGGCAGTTTCCCTGACCCCTAAGGACTCTCAATCCAGTTGGAGGAATGATTTCTTATTTTTTAGTCTCAGGATTTCATTAAAATATGTGACCTTCCAGACTCAGAGCTCAGATTACTTTGCACAAAGCTGAGACAGCTGGAAAAGTCTGAGTCAGGAGATGTGGCACGTCCCTCATTTCCCCCCCGCTATCCCCCTTAAAAATCGCCATTTTATCCACGACCTGGCAATGGACGCCATGGAGACTTTCACTTCGGAATATCTGTGAGTGACCAGGAAGGTCAGGAAGCAAGCGTGTCGCTCCCAGAGTTTCTCTGGACCTGGGACAGGTCAATCCCTTGGGGCAGAAACTGGCCTTGTCAAGTCTACACCGGCGGGAGCTGTCGCGCCCTACAAGGATTTTCTCGGGCTGTTCCTCGGCTGTCACTTTCGGAGCCCAAAACAAACACTTCTCGAGTGGCAAGGCAGATCTGGGGACGAAAAGGAACCTAATAGAGAAGATAAAATGGTTCATGCCATAGAATCGGTGTCTTTTGCTACATTTTTGGTGATGTTCCTCACTGTCTTCAAAAGAAAGAAAGCCTAGGGCGAGGCTAACTACGCTCAAGATTTCGGTAAAGATTAGAGGCTGGAAAACCCACCAAGCGACCTGAGCTAAATGATGTTCTTTTTTCCCTTCCCTCCCGAAATATGAGCGGTCTTCCTTTTCAGTCCACAGGTGGCCTTTTATTCTCGGACCGTTACCCGGCGACCCGGACGTAAACCCCTCTCTGGAGTATACGTCACAGAGACGCTGCTCTTTGTGTCTATTTCAATAGAAAATCTCGCTCTTTTCGCAGGGTGTCAGGATGGCCGAGTGGTCTAAGGCGCCAGACTCAAGCGAAGCTTCTCTAAATCGGGGATTCTGGTCTCCGTATGGAGGCGTGGGTTCGAATCCCACTTCTGACACACCGTTTTTTCCCTTCCCCTAATTTCCAAAACAAAAGTATTGATAAGCGCGAGATGCATAAGCAATTTATCAACTCACTGTGTTAAAAACTGACTTTTAAAAATTTCTCACAAGGACTGTTAACACCAAAAATATTGAAAGCTGAAGCATCGCGATATTTTTTGGAAGCCACGATATTTGGAGCGAAAACGCTTAATAAAGACAGGAGAGTACTGCAAGTGTTGGTTTTTCTGAGGCATCGCGAGATAATCTAGAAACAGCGAGTTTTGGGAACCCAGATAGTTCCGTTCACTTTGGTGCTGGAGGAGAAGGGGGGCGATGGTCCGGTACCCTGCCTGCTTATCTATCCAGCTCATCCACTTTGTTGCAGACCCAGGCCCTGCCCTGAATACTTCCTGTAGCACTTTCCTACCAACCCCACTCCCCTCTGGCTCATGGCAGTGCTGTCTGCAAAGAAATCTTATATAGATCCTCCGGTCTCTTCTCCATTTTCAAAAGTCATGTACTAGTTCTCAAACATTTCCTTTGTAAATTATGCACATTCACACTCACGTTGGCATCTGATAATTATTTTGTTTCCTCAGTCAAAACTGAGTGCCGTTGTAACTCCTGAATTAAATGTGGAAGTTATACTTTCCTCCTCCAAATCTAACCACCCTCAGTATTTTACTATATTTCTTACACTTCTATTTTCTCTGCATTCGTGTATATATATTCATAAATATTTTGTTCGTTTTTACAGAAATGCAGTCATACGAAACATACCATTCTCTTACACACTATTTCGCTTAATAGATCTTGAGCTCTTTCCATGTGAACACTTAATCTTTTTCCTTACAAAGGAAATGTTGCAAATCATTCCACAGGATAGGTAGATCCTATTTCATTTATCTACTTTTTTTTTTTTCTGAACATTCACTGTATTTATAATTACCATTCTTTCAACAAATATTTAATGAGTGCTTATTATGTACCAGGGGATGCAACCCTGGTGCTGTGGCAGTAGAATAGAATAGGGTAGGATAGGATAGAATTAAATTTAAATTTAATTTTAAAAACAGTAAAATAAGTTTATACTCTGTGTTGCTTATATTCCAGTCAAATGACTGATTCTGCCTCAGGAACACGACATTCCAAGATTCCCTTATCTCTCAGGAGAAGACTATACACATCCCGGATCTTGAGACAAAGTATTTAATGCCAGCTATTGAAGATTCATATATACATGACCCTGTATTTCGCTGTCATTATGACCACTCATGACTACTCATTTGATCTTTGATTTTTATCCTAATAGTCAAAATGCAAGAGACTAGGCAGGTGAAAAGAAAACCTGGTTTATTTGACAATTAAATTCTCCAGAGACATTCATCAGAGACAGATCCAATTGTTTGATTTGAGAGGTCACATTCTGAGCTCAGATGGCTGGAACCAAATGGTTTCAAGTACTACCAAACATGCTCAGCTCCCTGCAGTTCTTAAATTAACTGTGGTTAACTGAAATATGAAATGAAATATAAAAGCTTACGGAGGGGAAATCGATTCTCACAAGACTTCTATTATTTTTATTAAACACATAACTGTACAGGGCATATTATATCATATACATGTATATCCACTGCCTAATAAAATCATTTTCAGAGGAGCAGACAAGTGTATCTATGAATACTCTGGAAGAATGTGTATTTTCTTTGGAGAACTGGGTGAATTGAAAAAAGTCAGGAAGATAGTTGAAGTGAAGAGATAGCAGCTGCTTCTCTTGGAGAGTTCTAGAAGAAGAAAAGAAGCAAGGATGCTATCATAAATGACTTTTCATATGACTGTGATATTGGATTTTTAAAAGGTTAATTTTAGTTTAAAAAACCCCACACAATTACAGAATTTTAACAAAACTACTTTTTAAGAGGAAATTTCCCGTTTCACTTGCAAGCGCCTCTTGGAATTATTGAGAAGATACTCCACCACTTCATTCATCCTCTTCTTTGCCCTCCCGATGGGAAGAGAAAACTGAGTAAGAGTCAATAAGGGTTTTTACCTTCTTTGACCCACATTTCTCTTTTGGGTGGCATTAATGTTCAGCTGTCCTTTTGTGGTCTCCCTTAGCCCTTTGCTTTGGTGGTTTCTAGGGGTACCTGTGTCTTCACGAGCTGCCGGGTGAGTGTGTCTACTGGGTTCCAGGTGTAGTTCCAGTGTGTCTACTGGGTTCCAGGTGGGTTCCAAACCATGTTTTTCAATCTACATTTACCCCCCACAAAGTTGATATTTTATTTCTGCCACTAGTGAATATGCCTCAATTGTTTCCGAATTGTTAAATGATACTTTTTAAAAAAAGGTAAAATTATGACTTTCACACTAATAAAAACATATATATGTCAAAGACTACTTAATTCATGAAAAATGTAACAAGCAGTAAGATGTTACAACTGGTTCAAAAGAAAATTCAAAGTACCACATATTTATAGACAGTCTGTAATGTTGGAATAAATTTACAAATGGATTTTTTTAACCTGTCAATTTCAGGGCAATGATCGATTGCATTCCACTAAACACAGTTCACCTGCATTTCTGTGGATGAAAATAATTTGCACTATTATCAGTTTTCTACAACTTAGAGTTGTAAGACACCTCAAATCTATGAAAGTTGTTCTTATGGACTGAATATGTTCCCTCCCCCCTCCCCCCAATTCGTTTGTTGAAACCCTATCCGCTAATGTGATGGTATTTGGACATGGGGTCTTTGGAAAGTAATGAGGATTAGATGAGGTCTACCCTCATGAAAGGGATTAGTGTCCTGAGAGAGCTTACTTCCTCACTCTGCTCTAAGAAGACAGCCTTCTACAACCAGGAAGAGGTTCCTCACTGGAACCCTGACCTCTCGGACCACCCTGATCTCAGACTTTCTACCTTCTAGAACAGTAAGAAAGAAATTTCTCTTATTTAAGCCATCCAGTTTATGATATTTTGTTATAGCAGCCCAATCTGACTAAGACAGTTGCCCTAGACAAAATATTGAGTATAGTTGCCTGTGCTATACAGTAGGTCCTTGTTGGTTATATATTTTATATATGGTAGAACATGCAAGTGCTTTATATGTACGTTTTTCAGGTATTTTTATTTTCATTAACATCAGGGTAGTGATGACAAGAGAGAAAAGGAAAAATAGGAGAGGGGAAAATGACTAAAATTTCTATCTAATTCAATCACATATGGTTTCAAGTATTAGCATTTGAACTTTGACCCTTGACCTATTAGTCTCTTCTGTGAAAGCTTCCTCTTTCTTACTTCCTTTCCTCCTTTTCTCATTTTCTCTCCTCCCCTTTTCCTGGTCACCTCTGTATAACTGACCTCCCCCACACCTTGAGTCTTTTATCTTTAGCTGAAGATGGTAGTTAAGCCTGAATTCTAAGCCACCTCTTAGAGTTACTCATTTTCCCTTGGGTATCTCCCATGTATATATACACTTGTTAATAAACTTCTGTTTGTTTTTCTCTTGTTCATCTGACTTTCATTACAGAGGACCCAGTCAAGAACTTAGAAGAATAGAGGGAAAATTATTTTTTCCTCCACTACAAATTTTAAAATTCTACAAGCCTTTTCTGGGAGAGTCTCAACCATTGTTTCATCCATAAAAGAAGTAGGAAAGCAAAGCTAGACTGGGACCTGGTTACAGATTGTGCTGAAGAGGAAAGCAATGAACATTTGTTACAGGTTTTAGAGCCCAAATTAATCTAGAGAGGTTGTAGGATATGAGTTAAATACAATCAAGTGATGACTTTTCAAAAGCGTCAAACTGTTGAATTCTCCTATCATAGAAGTTGAGGAAGAAACACAGTGACTGAGTAGAACTGTGAATACTTGTGGCAAAAGGCCAAGTTTGTTTCAAGTTCTTTGGAGCTATGTTCCAAAGAACATATCATGAGACCATCTACTTCATGCTTTACTTCCAGGATTAAATGAGACAATGTGTGCAAAGTGCATAACTCTTTCTAGCACAAAGAAAGGGGTCTGTAAATGCTATGTGTAGTGTTGGTACAGAGGCAAACAGCCAGTTAACTCTGGTGGTGTTGGGGAGTAAGTTTGAAAGTTTTAGCTGCTTCTCTGCTTTCGATGCAGGAAACTGAAGCTGGAGGAACCACTGAGAAGGCGAGACAGCCAACGTCCTAGAGAGGACCGGGAAGTAACCTTGGTTTTTGTAGGCTAGGCTCGCTCTAGGAGTGGCCTCTTTAGGATCAGTTAATTTTTACCATCCCCATCTGGAGCTGCGGGGAGGAGGTCGGATTCACTGGCCGGAAGGGTGGGGTGAGTCAGGGGTGAGGTGGTTCCCGGCTGTGTGGACAGCTTGGAACTGCAGTTGGGGCCCACTTTTCTGCTCTGGCGCTCTCGGACGTTTCAAACTTGGGACTTCTTTGTGGTCCTCCGCGTAGGTCAGACTCGGGTCCAGGGACCACCTGCTTTAAGGCTGGGCTGCACACTTTCTGCAGATCCTCAGCCCCTCTTCCCCTTCTCAGAGGTGGGTGGGTGGGACTGAAAGTGCCAAGCTTCTAATCTCTTGGTCTTTCTGGTGACCAACCTTATTCTGAGGCTATTTAAGGGCACCACCCTAAGTTACCTCATTAGGATAAGAGCAAGGAAAAGGATAAGATAAGGATGTGACTGACAAACCACACTCCTATCACTATGAAATGCCAAGAGTTTGAGTAGCTTTGTGCCAGGAACCAGGGACAAAGACCACATATATTTATTATACCACACTCACTTAACATTAGCAAATCCATCAGGGCATGCACAGGCATGAGTTGGCTGGAGCTCGGTTTAGCAGAGATAAAAGTTTTCAGTCATACTCCTTCAGGAAAGAGTCTCAGCCAGTTCCAAGGTCCAGCCTGACTCTTAGGCAAGAATGAAGAATTTTCATTTGAGCCTGTAGATACTTGAAAACTTTGAAACTCAGAAGGTAGGTGAAATATTGGAAGTGTTCATTCACTCTGAGACTTCCCTTGTAAAAATAGTGTTTTGTAATATTCATGATTCCCTGCTTTCTGTCTCAGGAAAAGATGCTCATTATATCCAGAAAGATTTATAAAACACATGATTGTGTACTAGCTAAAAATTGATTGGAGGGTAATAGGGAATGAGTACCTGACTTGTTTGGCTTTTAAAGTGTGAGTAAATAATGCAGAATCATGCTCGCTTCAACAGCACATACACTAAAGTTGGAAATGATACAGAGATTAGCATGGCCCTTGCTCAAGGATGACACGCAAATTTGTGAAGCGTTGCATAATTTTAAAAGAAATTAAAAATGAAAATATCAGTAAATGAGAGTTTGACTAAGCTATCCTCAGAATGATAAATTTCATCCTAGCCACTGAGTTCATATGAGGCACCTAACCAATACTATCCAGTGTAAAGCATGTCTAAGATTTAAAAGGTGAAGTTAAAATTCAACTAAATTGTGCATAGCTCCAGCTCAAATTAAAAAAGATACTTTAAAAAAATGTGGAATACCCAGCATAGAAATTAGGTTCAGAAGGGGACCAAACTATAACCACTACAACACAGGCCTAATATCTCCACTGATGAGTAGATATACAGTTGTCCCCTGCTATCCATGGAGGATTGGTTCCAGGACCCCAGTGGATACCAAAATCGATTGACACTCAAGTTCCTTATATAAAATGGCATAATTATTTGCTTATAACATATACACATTCTCTTGTATACTTTAAATCATCTCTAGATTACTCATAATACCTAATAGAGAGTAAATGCTATGTAAATAGTTGCTGGTGCATGGCAAATTCAAGTTTTGCTGTTTGGAACTTTCTGGAATTTTTTCCTGAATATTTTTGATATGGAGTTGGTTTAATCCATGGTTGCAGAACCTGCAGATATGGAGGTCTGACTGTAAATGAGATGAGTGTGGTCCACCATCAGAGTGTTTCTAGGAAAGCAATAGTACAAGTCGCCAAATCTGATTTCTCTTTGAAATTTAGTAGAGAATTCAGTTAACTCATCAGCTCTAGTATTCAATTTCTTATAAATTTGTTGTAGAACGGTAGCACTTTATTGAAATGACACATTGAAAATTCCTATTTTAACCCCATTTCATCCATTTTTATTACAGATATCTCCCTTTCATGGAACATGAGGTGAGAAAGAGACTGTACTTCACCACTTAAAATATCATGCCTGCACTTCTCTGGTGGCACAGTGGTTAAGAATCTTCCTACCAATGCAGGGGACACAGGTTTGAGCCCTGGTCTGAGAAGATCCCGCATGCCATGGAGCAACTAAGGCATGTAGATCTGGACTATGTATCTTTGGTGAACTTTATGTAACTTGTCATTGTGTCATTTTGATGAATGATCCTTTGTCTTGAAAATGTATATAACTGTATCACAGACCTCTAACAAGCAGAACAGTCCTCAGAGTTTTCTGAAAAACTGTCTCCCAGGTTATAATCCTTATGTTGGCCTGAATAAAATTCTCTTTTTCTTCTTTAGATGGACTGTTGATTAATTTTTCATCTACATTTATATAAGTGGAATCATACAGTATTTGTCTTTTTGTGACTGGCTGATTTCACTTAGCATAATGTCCTCAAGGTCTATCCATGTAGTAGCATGTGACAGAATTTCCTTACCTTTTAAGACAATAATATTCCATGGTATATACCATATTTTGTTTATCCATTTATCCTTCTAAGGCTGTTTGGGTTTAATTCCACCTCTTGGCTATTGCGAATAATGCTGCTATGAACATGGGTGCAAATATCTCTTTGAGACTCTGCTTTCGATTCTTTTGGATATAATACCCAGAAGTGGAGTTGCTTGCCGGATCATACCATAGTTCTATTTTTAAATTATTTGAGGAACCTCCCTGCAGTTCAGATCCATTTATGGCATTTGCACTCTTGCTAAAACTAAACCTATCATGGCTACGTAGAAGTTGCTCCAGAGGACAGTTCAATTGGAATAAAAGCCTTTGGTGGCTTCTGCCTTTAGGCTTCTCTCTGAGATTGCTATTTGGGAAGTAGAGGCCGTTATATTAATGGTAGCTAATGAAAATCTGGAGAACACCTATTTCAAACCATTCAGAGCCACAGTAGTAGAGAATCCTAGTAGACACCTTGTTTCCAGAAATTTAACTCACCATTACCCCATAACCATAACTTTGAAAAGACCAAGTGCCTTCATATTCTCAGCGAGTTAGCACTATTATTCCTTATGCCAAGAATAATAAAACTCTGTTTAAAGGAGCCCCCATCCCTTATTTTTGATCTCAGCCCATTGCTTATTTCTTTGATAGGACGTGAAACAAATTTTAGTTATTTTGTTTCTGTTTACTTGATTTCATTTGTTGGGTCCGGTAGAAAGTAAGCTCCTTGAGGACACGTGGTATTTCCTCCTTGTTCATTTGTACAGTACTCGTCACACACCAGGCCTCCAATATCTAAATGTTAAATAAGAGTTTATTTATTGAACTCACATCATCAACAAGAAGGGAAAGGAAGCAAATCAGATTTTAAATATCTTCCAAGCTTTATCCAACCAGGCAGTGAATGAGACCAGCGAAGGGAAAAGAAAGACGACCACGAAGGGACTCGAACCCTCAATCTTCTGATCCGGAATCAGACGCCTTATCCATTAGGCCACGCGGCCAACTGATAGAAAGCCTTTTTCACGTAGCATACAAAAGGTATGTAAACAGGAGGGGGAGGGGGCTTTTCTACCGCGGATTCTGAAGATCTAGCTAAACAAGACTTCTCAAAAATTCACCAACAGTTAAACTATTTCCAACACTGTCTAAAAGTTGTAAAAACTAATACATAAATGTCAGGAACTGTTAGACGGTTCATCGTTGTGGACCTGTTGAAGTCTTTTGATTAATGACTTCGAGAGGTGGGGTAGAGAGGAAGACTTTGAGTCGAGAGCTGATGTTGCATCCCTTATGGAAAACAGCAAAGAGGAAGGAGTGAGCACAGATGGTGCATTCGGAGGGTGGGAGTCTGAAGGGAATAATGGGGGTGCTGGAGGAAGGGCAGAGATAGCCTGGAAGCTTCATAGAAGGTTCTCCTGTAAGTGCAAGGTTAGCTTAAGCCTAGAAAAGAATAGTTTATTCAGTATATATATATATACATACACACACACACACACACACACACACACACATATACGCTTGTAGGTTTAAAAAGAACGGAGTGAATGGACGCTGTCAAGAAACTTGGTGATTTTCATGCTTGACTTGGATACTTCCCAAATTTGACTTGTTTTTGACAAGAAGATGTCCACTGGTTCCTTTATGGGTTAAGCCACAGAGCAATAGGGTTTTTTGAAAGAATCATGCTCATCAAAAGTGTGGGTGGAATAGGAAAGATGTGAAACGTCCAACCCTAGAAGTAAAGCAGTAACACTCATGTATCCATTTACTCAATGGTTTTGGTTTCTCGAAAATGGCCAGCTATTTGAAACAAAACCAAATCAAAGAGAAATTTCTCCCCTCCTTTATCTTACACTCTTTCACAAAAAGACTTTTCCCCACCAACGTCTCCCATCCTTCCCACTGTTTTCTCCTACGGTATCTTCTCTTGGGGTTAACACAAAACTCAAATTATCGCCTAACCTGTCAATCAAGATTTTTGGAGTGCCTACTGTAGACTTTGACATCTAGCTCAGGGCTGGAATCTAGGGACATTGATGAGGGAGAGACTACTGGGGGTGGGGTGGAGGGTGTCCCAGAATGAGCACGAGATTTGGAGTAATAACAAGTGCGCTTCCCTGTCTTTCCAACATAAGATTATATAAACTGTTGCAGAGCAAAAAAAGTGACAAATATTTGCACTGCTGTAAAAGTAACTTTAGGATTAAAAACCTTAGAATTTACATTTCAGAGAGGAAAAAAAGAAATGAGGGAAGATATAAAGCTCAACAAACTACAGACCTGCCGTTTTCAGTCCTATTATGGACCATATTGCAGAAATGAAACCATTTGGGCACATAATTTTAAGAAAAGAACATTCTAGAGTTAGTGATTTTATTAATAATCCTTTGGCCAAGAGTGAAAATACAGACTGAAGGAATCTTAATACCCTCTACTAAACAAATTTAGAAAATTGAAGGCGGACTAGGGATACTAGCTGGGAATGAGTTTTGCATAGCAATTAAGTTGCGCTCTTTGGAAACTGGTGGTTACATTCCAGAGGAGAAAACAAACTTTTGAAGTCTAAACTCTTTAGTGGATTCTCTTGGATTTTCATCTTAGCAGCCATACCATTTGCAAATAAACATTGGTCTCCCCTAACCCGGTTTTGTACTTTTTATTTCTTTTGCCTCTTCTTTGCCTCTTGTTCAAGTCTTTAATCCATTTTTTAATATTAAAAAAATGGAAGTATAGTTGATTTACAATTTAATCTGTTTGAGTTAATTTCTGTGTATGGTGTAAAATAGTGCTCCAGTTTCATTCTTTTGCATGTGGCTGTCCAGTTTTCCCAACACCATTTATTGAAGAGACTATCCTTTCCCCCTTATATATTCTTGGCTTCTTTGTGTGGGTTTACTTCTGGGCTTTCTAGTCTGTTCCACTGATCTAGGTGTCTTTTTTTAATACCATACTGTTTTGGTTACCATAGCTTTGTAATATAGTTTGAAGGCAGGAAATGGATGCATCTAGCTTTGTTCTTCTTTCTCAAGATTGCTTTGGCTATTCACAATCTTTTGTGGTTCCATAAAAATTTTAGGATTGTTTGTTCTTTTTCTGTGAAAAGCACCATAGGAATTTTGATAGGGATTGCTTTGGGTAGTATGAACATTTTAACAATATTCATTCTTCCAAACCGTAAGCATGGCATATCTTTCCATTTATTTATGTCTTCTTCAATTTCTTTCATCAGGGTCTTATAGTTTTCAGTGTACAGGTCTTTCACCTCCTAGGTTAAATTTATTCTGAGGTATTTTCTTGATTGTTTTTTTAAAGAGTGAGTAAAAGTGAAGGTCCAAAAATAATAATATAACTTCAAATATTTTGCTTTAACTGAAACATCACCAATCTTTTGAAAAGAGAGAGGAGAAATTCCTTATAAGTTTCTTTCATTAGACACACTTAAAATGTGTCTGGTACAGATTCCAGTTTCTATTCATTTCAAGGGAGTGAGAACTTCAAGGCGTTTTGAATCTCAGTGGAGAATCCTCTTAGATTTTTATATTTCCTCCCTTCTTTGTTCATGGTGATATTGCATTTTATTAATAATTGCTGCCTTTTTATGCAATCTTTGCAGCTTTAAAAATTAAGGTTAAGCTACTAATGGGGTTCAGGACATGCTACTTCAAAATGTGGTACCTTGGTATATTGAATATTTAAGCTGAAGGAGTTTGAGAAAACAGGTTATAAAACTCTCAGGTGGAGGTGCCTTCCCTATACCTGGAGGGAAAGAGCATCCTTACCTCACATCCTCTTCAGATAGAACAGTGATTTCTCTGCTCTTTCTCTGTAATTCTGATCTTTCACCTGTTTGTTCCATTTAATCTAAAATCTCTTTCCCTTTCAAGAGCAGTTACATTTTTATTCTTCCAAATACATGTCTTTTATGTCATTTCCATGGTTCCTTGGAAGGGCAAGAGATAGTACCTAACTGCCAATCTCCTTCCCCTCGCCCATGCCTTCCCTGCTCTCTTTTACTTTTTCTCCATCCTTCTTATCCCCCAGTTTTAATTTCTTCAAAAATTGAAGACATTTTAAGGGGTTATTGTAATAGTTCTTTGGCTGATGAATTCACAAGCAACAATTGTTGGGTGGAGTATCGGTTGTGAAAGCACGTGCTGGCATGGGACGTTGACATGGTGGGGGTGTCCTATTTTCAGCACTCTGGAAGATTTATTTTCCCAGCATGGGCTGGCAGCATGGAGCGGTTGATTTTTTACCCAAAATGATTCTAAGCAGGGAAATCATTTTAATTTAATCATTTTAAGCTCTGTCCAGCAGCTCTACGTAAGGATCATCACTAGAGATTACTTGAGGGTGGAAGATATGACTTCTGTTTCTGTGAGCTGCGTACCCCTTGTTTCATGGTGGAGGTGTTTCCATGCATTCCACCACATCTACAGTTACTTCTTCCACTGAAGTCTTGAATTCCTCAAAGTCATCCATGAGGGTTGCATCAACTTCTTCCAAACTCCTGTTAATGTTGATCTTCTGACCTCCTCCTATGAACCATGAATTTTCTTAATGGCATTTAGACTGGTGAATCCTTTCCAGAAGATTTTCAATTTACTTTGCCCAGATCCATCAGAGAAATCACTATCTATGGAGTGGAATCTTAAACCAGTCAATCTGGAATTACCTAGTCAGCACTAGTGAGATAATCTGCCTGATAGACCCCTGCCATCCTCCAAAGGAAGGTGACCTTGCCACAAACAATCCACTCTTTGCTAGTAACATCCTTGTCCTGCCCCCTCCTGTCTGTAAAAGTCTTTCACTTTGTACAGCACTTTGGAGCTTCTTTCTATCTGCTAGATGGGATGCTGCCTGATTCATTAATTTTTGAACAAAGCCAATAAGATCTTTTAAATTTATGCAGTTGAATTTTGATTTTTAACAATGTCTAAATTCAGAAATTTTGTTTTTTTCTGAAAACCTTGTAAAGCATAAGCATTTTTCTACAGTCTGTCTTCTCACCCTCTGCCTGGGAATCCCAATCAAACATAAAAACAAGCAAGCAAGCAAAGTCAGTGTTTCCCACTGATGTCCCAGCAACCCAGGTCTAAGCAGACAGCATCCTTCTTTAACACTCAACACTGTTCCCTGACAACCACATAGACTGGTTTCCCTGCTGCACTTTAGAAAGACACCTATATTCGGTTACATAACTTCCAACTGTAGGGGATGAAAAATAACTTTTCCTCTACCTTCTAAGGTCTCAGCTGAGCCCCTGTAACAAAAGACAGATTAAGGAAAGAGCAGACATGTTTATTAACGTGTATATCTCATATACACATGGGAGACACCCAGGGAAATGAACAACTCTCAAAGAAGTAGCTTAGAATACATGCTTAACTATGATCTTCAGCCAAAAACAAAGAAAGAAGTACATGAGGAGTTGACCTAGAAAAGCACGGTAAAAGAGGGTACGGTTTGTTATGCAGATTTAAGTCAGGGCCTTCTCCACTGATGAGATTCTCTTATGATTTAGATTCTACAGAGGTTGTGAATTTTGGTCCCAGGAACCATCAGCAAAATCTGAAGACCTGTTAGAACTGCAAATTCTCGGGCCCTACCCCAGACCCACTGAATCAAATTCTGGGGATGATGTCCTCAATTTATATTTCAACGAGCCCTCCAGATGATTCTGATGCACCTAAAGTCTGTGAATGATTGGACTAGTAGGACCAATGCCTTCTGCTCTCTCACCTTAGAGCAAGGGGCCTTTTTTCTCTCCTACCTAGAGAAAGCGCAGGAGCGATAGGGATCTGGGACACTTCTACTGTTCTGCGCATCCAAATCCCCAGCGTCTTGAGGAACCCCCTCTGCTGCACTCTTCCTCCCACCTTTCTGCCTCCTGCTCCTCACTTCCCTTCTTGTCTTTCTCCTCCTTCTGTGTTAACTTTCCCAGGATCCTAGTTCATTCCAGTTTCTGTCCCTAGATTTTCAGGCCCAGTTGTTCCCAAACTGGTCTATCTGATTCAACTGAGGGATAATTATTATTTTTTAACATTTATTTTGTTGAAGTATAGTTGATTTACAATGTTGTGTTAATTTCTCCTGTACAGCAAAGTGATTCAGTTATACATAGATATACATTCTTTTTTCATATTCTTTTACATTATGGTTTATTACAGAATATTGAATGTAGTTCTCTGTGCTATACAGTAGGACCTTGTTGTTTATCCATTCTATATATAATAGTCTGCATCTGCAAATCCCAAACTCCCAGTCCTTCCCCCCCCCCCACAAGTCTGTGAGTCTGTTTCTGTTTCACAGATAAGTTCATTTGTGTCATACTTTAGATTCGACATATAAGTGATATCATATGATATTGTCTTTCTCTTTCTGACTTACCTCACTTAGTATGATAACCTCTAGGTCCATCCATGTAGCTGCAAATGGCATTATTTCATGTCTTTTTTTATGGCTGAGTAGTATTCCATTGTATATATGTACCACATCTTTATCCATTCCTTTGTCGATGGACATTTAGATGGCTCCCATGTCTTGGCTATTGTAAATAGTGCTGCAATGAACATAGGGGTGCATGTATCTTTTCCAATTACAGTTTTGTCCAGATATATGCCCAGGAGTGGGATTGCTGGATCATATAGCAACTCTTATTTTTAGTTTTTTGAGGAACAAACGTTCTGTTTTCCATAGTGGCTGCACCAATTTACATTCCCACCAACAGTGTAGGAGGTTCCCTTTTCCAATTGAGGGACATTTAAATAACATAAGATTCCCGAGCAGAGCCGGAGATTCTGAGCGCACTCAGCGTCTAGGGAGTGGGGACGGAAGTCCGTAGTTTTATTAAGGTCCTGCAGGTGATGTTCCATCTTTAGGGACTGCAGAGGTGTTGTATAAAAAACACTTATATATCCCTTTAACCTCTGGGTCTGAGGGTCGCCTGTGGCCCATGCTTTGTATACCCCATTTCCCCTTGTCTATCCGACACCCACCGCCCCACGTGCAAATCCCCTGGGTCTCGACAGGGTCTGATCCGCCGGGATGCCCAGGTCCGGAGCTGGGGAGGAGGCGAAAGGGAGATCGTGATTTCAGGTCTCCAAGAGTCCCACAGGGGTGAGAGAGAATCAGAAGAAAACTTAGGAAAAGGATTTAGGATTTGCCCCAAATACTCATTTCTGGGTTGACCCTCGTACCCAAAGCCAGAGAACGGCGGGAAGCGCCTAATGGTTGAATCTCGGAGAGTACGGGGTCTAACGACTGCAGGCGCACGGACAAGCCTACTCCTTAAAACGCCTTCCTTCTGCATGCTTTTCACTCCGTGGAGGATTCGGCCCGAAAGGGGGCGCTATAAGGCTGCTCGGTTTCTTTCGCTCCTCTTCCCGGTGCGCGCTTCTCGGTGGTTCTCGCGATCCGAGGCTCAGAACCCGGGAGACGCAGGCGCCATGCGGTTTCCCGACTCCGAGGCTGGACGCGGGAATGTACCGGAGTCGGGGACTGCGACCGACGCGGGCCTGTCTACAATGCCCCTTCAGTTTTCTCTCCTACCTGGACCTGAATCCCCATGACACCGTTTAGACTTTCTTCTTTTTATCCTCCTGCATTGTACTCAGTTTTCTGGCAACCTTTTTAAGCAGAGGTCTTATCCCAGACCTTTCCCTGGGGGCGGCCAGTCAGGACTGCTCCCTTCTCCACCGGCAGGTGGCCGTCGAGGTGGCGTCCGAGAGGGTGGCCAGTAGTGGGAGAGCTCAGGACCAGACGGGACATTCGGTAAAATGTTTAGTTTGCCTTCTCACAGCCTAGCTACAAGACAGTATCAAGTATAGAAAATTCAAAGATTGAATTTGATGAAGTAAAACTTCGTCGAAAATATAGTAACGGGTCATAGGAATATTTCTGAGCTCCTTCTAGAAGGAGGGGGTGTAGCTCAGTGGTAGAGCGCGTGCTTAGCATGCACGAGGCCCCGGGTTCAATCCCCGGCACCTCCAGGGTTTTTCTCTTTCTTTAAAATTATTTTTAGTTCTGAATCATTCCCGGACACATTCTCGTTTGCTGAGAATGTCCGCCGTCTGGCCTTTTTTCTGATTCTTTTGTTCCCTTCAGGTCTTTTAAGTCACAGAAAAAACAAGGAAAACAAACCGACTCTATTTTGTTTTTAATATGGGCTCATTTTTGCTCTAGGGCCGTGGCACCACCCTGGGTAGCTGAGTCAACTAGCGAAAGACACGATTAAAGAGGCTGGGGGAGCACCAAACCGCTCTGGACTCCAGAAACCGAAAAACAAGCGAGGTACCAAATTAACAAGCACAATTACATAGTTACGTTTCGCAGTATCATCTAAGGGCAAGAAACACAGAAAGGAGAAAAAACAAGAACAAATGTGAAGTCCATCTGAACTTTTGAAAATGTGAAGGAAATTTTCTTTAGATTCCTTCGTTTTCTGAGCTGTTCCTGGGTCAAGGAATAGATCCTAGGAGAGGAAAGCTTTCCTATGGGTTTCCCTACCACTCTCTTCCCATTACAGCCTCCCTTTCTTCTTTTCTCCATCTCTCCGTTTTTATACATTATATGCATTTCTTTGACTTATTGTTCCTGACTTTTTTTTTTCATTGTTCCTGACTTTAGAGTAACTTTTAAAGTATAATGTAAGCTTTAGATCTAGATAGAAGTTCTTTATTGCGTTAAATAAGTTCTCCCCTTTTTACCTGACTTGAAGTAGCATGTGATTGGCTAATTGTAAAAGATGAGTTAAGGAGGGGAATCAATCAGAAAATAAAGATACACACTCCTACCCCGTATTCTTACCACTCCTGTCTCCATCCCACATTTTGAAGGGCCTCACGCATACACGTGTGAACATCTCACACACACTTCCAAGATTCATACATACCCTTGGCAAAGAGCCATTCCAGGGCCACCTCCTAGGCCTAGGACCATGCACATTAATGTCATGGTCTGCCCCCAGGAGGATAGATTCAGAAGGAGGTCTGTGCAGGGCCTGGAAGAAGGGAGGATCAGAGCTGTTTGAGCAGAGAATTCTAGGAACCCTGGTATCATTAGGGAGATACTTGGCCAGGAGAGGCCCCAGGGCATAAGCACTTTTTACCCAGGCTAAACCTGCCACTGAGTGTTTGCTCCAGAGTTTAAGGGTATATTTGTGTTTCACAATACCTGAGGGACTTCCCTGGCTGTCCAGTGACCCAGGCTCCGTGCCTCCACTGCCAGGGGCACGGGTTCGATCCCTGGTCGGAGAACTAAGACCCCGCATGCTGCAAGACCTGGACAAAACAAACAAAAACAATACCTGAAACAGTCCTTTCCCAATGTAGTTCTAAGATTAACCTTTCATGCTGTCTTTTCCAAAATTCTGTTTCCTGACCCATGTATGTGTGGGTCTGGTAGTATCTCTTGCAACTTGTACCTGCTGGGCTGTATACTTGACAATACTTGCAAAATTGGAGTGTAATGTAGGGGAGGAAAACATTTTCCTCGACCCTTTTAGGGTCCCTGACTAGGTCTGAAAATTGAAACAATAAAGACAGATTAACAGGAGAAAAGCATGCAAATTTATTTAGTATAAGTTTTATTATGACATGGGAACCCTCATAAGAAAATGAAGACCCAAAGAAGTAGTTAAACCTGTGTATTTTATGCTAGGTTTGAGGCATAGTGGAGAGTCATGGAGGAATATGATAGTTGATGAAATAAAATTCATATTTTATGATAAGACAAGAAAAATTTAAACATGAATTTTTTCTCTGCCCTTTTGGGTGTCCTCTCTCCCCTTTAGTGTGTATCGTGCATCTGCATTAACCAGACCTCCTTAGGAGATAACATTCCTCCTTAAACTTGTAAGGGGTCAGGATGACCCACTACTTGCTTTGTACATGCAGATCTGGATTGTGTAAACTGTCACTATGTCATTTGACGTATTTATCGATGACATATTGTCGCTAAAACTTATACAACTGTACTTTGACCTCTAATGGGTAGAACAGTACTCAGAGCTTTCTTTTTTTTAATTTTATACATTTATTTATTTTATTTATTTATTATTTTTGGCTGCGTTGGGTCTTCGTTGCCGCGTGCGGGCTTTCTCAAGTTGCAGAGAGCGGGGGCTACTCTTCCTTGTGGTGCGCGGGCTTCTCATTGTGGTGGCTTCTCTTGTTGTGGAGCACAGGCTCTAGGTGCACAGGCTTCAGTAGTTGCGGCATGCGGGCTCAGTAGTTGTGGCTTGCAGGCTCTAGAGCGAAGGCTCAGCAGTTGTGGTGCAGGGGCTTAATTGCTCCGTGGCATGTGGGATCTTACTGGACCAGGGCTCAAACCTGTGTCCCCTGAATTGGCAGGCGGATTCTTAACCACTGTGCCACCAGGGAAGTCCCTCCTCAGAGCTTTCTGAAAGACTGTCTCTCAGGTTATAATCCTCAGGTTGGCTCAAATAATATTTTCCATTTCTTTCTTAGATCATCTATAGATTAATTTTTCATCGACATAGGTTAAGGACATTGTGGTAAATGGGGGAAATTTAGCAAGGTTTGTCTTTTAGGGATCTTCTTTCTTCTTGGCATCCCTTTGTCTTTGGAGATAAGGGTGTTTCTTTCCTGCATACGGAGAGTACCTGTCACAGGTCACCTTTTATGACCTGTTTCAGGAAAGAAAGGTAATGGAGGGAAGTCAGAGTGAACTTTCTGCTTCTGCTGTTTTCTCAAATTCCTTCACCTTAAAATATTCAATATGCTAAAGTGTCATATTTAGGGGTTGTATGTCCGGAACCCTGTCAGTAACAAGATAGAATCTGTCAAAGGAAGAATTGATCTAAACTTTATAGATTTCTCTAACAATGTTATATGTTAAAAGTTTATGGGAATTTTGTGGCATAGATCATATTATCTTAGTGTTACCTGAAAACTGAGTTCACTTCTTGGTGAGTGTTGAGCCAAAAGACACAACCAAGCCAAAGAGCGGGAGAAGGAAGGATTTACTACTTGCAGTAAGTAGGGAGAACACTGGGGATATTTCTCAGAGCTGTGTCTCCCTGAACGGCAAAGTTTTAAGCTAAGGGTACATGCATATTCACGAAGGGGCTCGAGCAGAGGAGAATTCAGCATAGAGTTGGGGCAAAGGTTGACAGAGTCCAGGCTCTAGTTGATTGAAGTCGCAAGGGTCAGCAAAGGTCAGCATTATCGTTCCTTAGGTTCCAGTTAGTCTGGTGGTTGAGCGCTCGAGAAGGTTTGGATCTGCACAACAGTTCAAGAATGTACTTCAGGCTAATCTTTACCTTTGAAACAAAACTGGGAGTCTTTACAACTGATATATTGCCTCTGATATGGTTATTTCCCTGTTCTAATAATAGCTGTTTGTTCTTATATTCTTTTGTTCCCCTTAAAATCATTAACTACTGAGACTTCTTCTTCTGCAAGGGCAAGCACTGTGGCCAGGCTTAGGTCACAAAATGGCTTAGGCCTAAAATGGCTTCTCTTATGTCAAGAAAGCCATGCCTGGTTCTCTTTCTCCGTGGACCCCCTACCGAATCTGACTATGTTAGGGCTGTTAAATTAATTGAACAAGGAGGCCAATAGACTGAGGTGGCTCTAATGTCCACATAAGCAAACTAAAACTAAGGCTGTAAATGCTTCAAGGTTACAAAATAGAAACAATAAGGACAACCAGTCACAAACAGCCAACTAGGCTTTGAGCTATAGCCAATCAAATAATTTTCTTTCTCTGCTTCTGCACCTTCTTTATATAAGTCTTTCCCCTAGCTCTTGTCAGAAGGTATGTTAAAGAAAGCTCTTCTGAAAACTTGAAAATGTTGATTAAAAAAAAACACATGAATTTATACTACTTTCTCAAAGTTTTGAGAATGATAAGAACAATGAAATGTATGTCTTAATGGGAGAATCTTAAGAATCTCACCTCTAACGTGAGTTTCTCTGTCAATTAAGAGTGCTAAAGGTATTTCCCAAGTAGAGAAATAAACTCTGTAAACTGTAGAAGATACTATATATTGGTAACAGAGCTGTTGCCCTAGTCACACTTCAAGTGCTCAATAGCCACATGTGGCTAATAGCTACCATTTGGACAGCACAGATACAACATTTCCATTGTTGTAAAAAGTTCTGTTGGACAACACTAAGTTAAAATATTAGTCTTTTGGAAGAGAAAGCTTCACTCCAACCAAAAATTATACAACTTTACTTTTGAAGATATTATTGAAACATATTAAAGTTTTAAAAAATTTGGACAACTGAATGAAATCTATTTGTAAATTCCCAGATGGTCTTTGAGATAAAGGATTGAAGCCTTGCCATAACTTTAGTTCTTTTCTTTTTTGGAAAGGGAGGTATGATAAATACAGATAGAAAAGATTCAGCTACCCAGAGAGCTTCTTGGGTAAAGTTTTCCTAACCATAACTTTGGAAAGTTTGGAGGAATTTGTCCTCACCATTATAAGTGCTTTTATGTATTGGTAATTTAAGCATCAAAGTTCTGGAGAATGACTTAGGCGCCACCAGATGGTCATCTTGGGAACACCAAAATCCTTTGCTATGTATGAGAGTTTTGAGATGGCCAATATCTTTCTGTAATGGTAGATTGTTGTTTTTGAATATGTCCTTCTGGATTCTTAAAATCATATTGAGAAGCTGTTTTTACAATACATTTTTATTTAGCTTCAAAGTTCTACCTTTAGAATAGTATTCACTACTCATAACTGAGCTATTTTTCAGATGCTATTTTTCTCTAATAAATCATTAACATTTTCCAATTTTTAATTGAGGTTCCCAAGGCAAATAAAAATCTCTGTGTTTCCATATTATAGCATTCCAAAATCACAAAAACCCAAAGTCATATGTGCTCTCAGTATAGATGATAACTCTTAAATCTTTAGCAAAGATGCTCACATTAGAACTATTAGTCCAGTCATCTGAGTAGATGTTGGCAAAGGGGTAGCTTCCTTTACAGTGTTAAGAAGTTGCAGTGTCTCCAGCACAAAGTATACCTTGAAATTTTAAAGATATGAACCATTGACAATGAGTTGTCTGGGGGAATATCAATCAGCACATGGAAGTCAGGATATACTCCTTTCTCTATCTGACAAAAGGATCAAAGGAGGATCATTAATATAGTCATATCAATAGATAATTCTGGTCACCTCAGTCTTCTTCATCAGCTTTTAAATACACTCATATCTGACCTCACCAGACCTCTTGCCTCTGAAGAGCTTGGCAGTCAGCACAGTAAACAGCCTCTTCCAGCCTGCATCTTAATAGGATTCTGTTTTAGAATTTCCACTTTTGAATATCCTTGCTCATATGATCCATGTCTTTTCATAGCCTACAAAAACTGGTGAATCAGAGGAAGCTTTTTTCTCTGCTTGGGTATTTCTCCTGTCGTTTCCTCTGGACTACGTTTAAACACTAAGCTTTCCTTAGGGAGAACCACCATGTACACCATCCTTGCCATGAAGGAGAATGAGGTGCTGCCTGCAGCACAGAGGGACAACTGCTGAGACTAACAAATGTGCCAACGTGAGAAGAACCATCAGTTCTAAGTGAATATGACTGCTTGGTCTCAGGGACAGTGAAATGAGAGGGACCTAGTGTATTAAAGCAGTTCCCCACTTACTTTAAATCATGCTTCAGGTCAAAAGCCTAAAGAGGACCAACTGGGATTGAAATCAGAATCTTCTATCAGTCTTTTAACCAGAAAATAAAAAGGCAGCCAAACTCTTGTCATCTATGAATACATTTTTCTTCCATTTTTTGATTGAAAACAGCTGTATAGAACCAAATACAGTATATGGAATCAATGGCTTTTCTCTCCTCAACCAAATTATTTTACCTTCTACTCTCATTCCTGATTTTCAGTACAGGTCCAGAGACGTGGAGGCTCAGACTCAGAGGAAAAAGACCCTTGAATTTCGGGCTCCCATATTATCAAACTCTCTTATCTGTTCCATGCCATTATTTTGTTTCTGATAACTTCAGAGTCCCCTGAAGCCAACAGATTCAATGTAAAGTGGAATGAAAGAGGCTTATTTTTTTTTTTAATTTATTTTATTTTTGGCTGTGTTGGGTCCTTGTTGCTGCACGCGGGCTTTCTCTAGTTGCAGCGAGCGGGGGCTGCTCTTCATTGCAGTAAGTGGGCTTCTCATTGCAATGGCTTCTCTTGTTGTGGAGCATGGGCTCTAAGTGCACGGGCTCAGTAGTTGTGGCGCACGGGCTTAGTTGCTCTGCGGCATGTGGGATCTTCCCGAACTAGGGCTCGAACCCATGTGCCCTGCGTTGGCAGGCGGATTCTTAACCACTGCGCCACCAGGGAAGCCTCCTACTTTGTTATTGATGACACAAATAATCTTTTTATATGGTGTAACCATTAACTTAGAGTTATAATTTTTATGCTTTTGTTTTTTAAATTCTATGCCAGATTTAAAAGTGACTTGTACACCTACATCATAAATTTTTCAGGATTCTATATTTATCTATATGTTTACCTTTACCAGGGAGTTATATATTTTCATTCAGTTTTGTATTCTGTTTATCACCTTGCTCCAACTTGAAGGATTCCCTTCAGCATTTCAGCTGGGGGCAGGGACAGTGGCATACTTCTTTATGACTGGCACTCCTGTTATAGTAGCTGGATGCTGGGCAAGGAGCAATAGCCTCAGGTCTTCTTGGCATCTCTCTCCTGGCCTGGAACCTCTGTCTCATGCTGGGCATAAAGGGGCCCCAGTATTTTCAGGCCTCCAATAAAATAGAACCTCTTTTCCATGAGTGGGGACTCGGTGAAAGACAGGAGCCCTCACCTCTTGGCTGCACTTGTCCAGAACTTAACCTCTGCAAGAAGGACCTGAGGGCAGGATTAGAAATGGAGGGAAGATATTATAGTTCTCCAAGTGGAAACCGGGTGGGGGGTAGGGGGCATGGAGCCCTGTTTTCTTGGCTGTATAGTTTGGAGTACAGGTTCCATCAGGCTGGCCTGGGGAGAGAGTAGGTTGTGACTCATATGCCACAGATCCTCATTGTTATAACTGAATTTTAATATATTTTCTTTCTTTTTTGTTTTTGAATTTTAGAATTTTATTTATTTTTTTTATACAGCAGGTTCTTATTAGTTATCCATTTTATACATATCAGTGTATACATGTCAATCCCAATCTCCCAATTCATCCCACCACCACCACCCCCCTGCCACTTTTGCCCCTTGGTGTCCATAAGTTTGTTCTCTACATCTGTGTCTCTATTTCTGCCCTGCAAACCGGTTCATCTGTACCATTTTTCTAGATTCCACATATATGCGTTAATATACGATATTTGTTTTTCTCTTTCTGACTTACTTCACTCTGTAGGACAGTCTCTAGATACGTCCACATCTCTACAAATGACCCAATTTCGTTCCTTTTTATGGCTGAGCAATATTTCATTGTCTACATGTACCACATCTTCTTTATCCATTCGTCTGTTGATGGGCATTTAGGTTGCTTCCATGACCTGGCTATTGTAAATAGTGCTGCAATGAACATTGGGGTGCATATGTCTTTTTGAATTATGGTTTTCTCTGGGTATATGCCCACTAGTGGGATTGCTGGGTCATACGGTAATTCTATTTTTAGTTTTTTTTTTAACATCTTTATTGGAGTATAATTGCTTTACAATGGTGTGTTAGTTTCTGCTTTATAACAAAGTGAATCAGTTATACATATGTCCCCATATCTCTTCCCTCTTGCGTCTCCCTCCCTCCCACCTTCCCTATCCCACCCCTCTAGGTGGTCACAAAGCACCGAGCTGATCTCCATGTGCTATGCGGCTGCTTCCCACTAGCTATTTATTTTACGTTTGGTAGTGTATATATGTCCATGCCACTCTCACTTTGTCCCAGCTTACCCTTCCCCCTCCCCATATCCTCAAGTCCATTCTCTAGTAGGTCTGTGTCTTTATTCCCGTCTTGCCCCTAGGTTCTTCATGACCTTTTTTTTTCTCCAGCGTTTGTTGTTTGTAGATTTCCTGATGATGCCCATTCTAACTGGTGTGAGGTGATACCTCATTGTAGTTTTGCTTTGCATTTCTCTAATAATTAGTGATGTTGAGCAGCTTTTCATGTGCTTCTTGGCCATCTGCATGTCTTCTTTGGAAAAATGTCTATTTAGGTCTTCTGCCCATTTTTTGACTGGGTTGTTTGTTTTTTTAATATTGAGCTGCATGAGCTGTTTATGCATTTTGGAGATTAATCCTTTGTCTGTTGATTCATTTGCAAATATTTTCTCCCATTCTGAGGGTTGTCTTTTCGTCTTGTTTGTAGTTTCCTTTGCTGTACAGCAGCTTTTAAGTTTCATTAGGTCCCATTTGTTTATTTTTGCTTTTATTTCCATTACTGTAGGAGGTGGATCAAAAAAGATCTCACTGTGATTTATGTCAGAGTGTTCTGCCTATGTTTTCCTCTAAGAGTTTTATAGTGTCCAGTCTTACATTTAGGTCTTTAATCCATTTTGAGTTTATTTTTGTGGATGGTGTTAGGGAGTATTCTAATTTCATTCTTTTACATGTAGCTGTCCAGTTTTCCCAGCACCACTTATTGAAGAGACTGTCTTTTCTCCATTGTATATCCTTGCCTCCTTTGTCATAGATTAGTTGACCATAGGTGCGTGGGTTTATCTCTGGGCTTTCTATCCTGTTCCATTGATCTATATTTCTGTTTTTGTGCCAGTATCCTATTGTCTTGATTACTGTAGCTTTGTAGTATAGTCTGAAGTCAGGGAGTCTGATTCCTCCAGCTCCGTTTTTTTCCCTCAAGACTGCTTTGGCTATTCAGGGTCTTTTGTGTCTCCATACAAATTTTAAGATTTTTTGTTCTAGTTCTGTAAAAAATGCCATTGGTAATTTGATAGGGATTGTGTTGAATCTGTAGATTGCTTTGGGTAGTACAGTGATTTTCACAATATTGATTCTTCCAATCCAAGAACATGGTATATCTCTCCATCTGTTTGTGTCATCTTTGATTTCTTTCATCAGTGTCTTATAGTTTTCTGAGTACAGGTCTTTTACCTCTTTAGGTAGGTTTATTCCTAGGTATTTTATTCTTTTTGTTGCAGTGGTGAATGGGATTGTTTCCTTAATTTCTCTTTCTGGTCTTTCATTGTTAGTGTACAGGAATGCAAGAGATTTCTGTGCATTAATTTTGTATCCTGCAACTTAACCAAATTCATTGATTAGCTCTAGTAGTTTTCTGGTGGCATCTTTAGGATTCTCTATGTATAGTATCATGTCATCTGCAAACAGTGACAGTTTTACTTCTTCTTTTCCAATTTGTATTCATTTTATTTCTTTTTCTTCTCTGATTGCCGTAGCTAGGACTTCCAAAACTATGCTGAATCATAGTGGCGGGAGTGGACATCCTTGTCTTGTTCCTGATCTTAGAGGAAATGCTTTCAGTTTTTCACCATTGAGAATGATGTTTGCTGTGGGTTTGTCATATATGGCCTTTATTATGTTGAGGTAGGTTCCCTCTATGCCCACTTTCTGGAGGGTATTTATCATAGATGGGTGTTGAATTTTGTCAAAAGCTTTTTCTGCATCTATTGAGATGATCATATGGTTTTTATTCTTCAATCTGTTAATATGGTGTATCACATTGATTGATTTGCATATATTGAAGAATCCTTGCATCCCTGGGATAAATCCCACTTGATCATGGTGAATGATCCTTTTAATGTGCTGTTGGATTCTGTTTGCTAGTATTTTGTTGAGGATTTTTGCATCTATATTCATCAGTGATATTGGTCTGTAATTTTCTTTTTTTGTAGTACCTCTGTCTGGTTTTGGTATCAGGGTGATGGTGGCCTTATAGAATGAGTTTGGGAGTGTTTCTTCCTCTGCAATTTTTTGGAAGAGTTTGAGAAGGATAGGTGTTAGCTCGTCTCTAGATGTTTGATAGAATTCACCTGTGAAGCCATCTGGTCCTGGACTTTTGTTTGTTGGAAGATTCTTAATCACAGTTTCAATTTCAGTGCTTGTGATTGGTCTGTTTATATTTTCTATTTCTTTCTGCTTCAGTCTTGTAAGTTTGTATCTTTCTAAGAATTTGGCCATTTCTTCCATGTTGTCCTTTTTATTGGCATAGAGTTGCTTGTAGTAGTCTCTTATGATGCTTCGTATTTCTGCAGTGTCTGTTGTAACTTCTTTTTCATTTCTAATTTTATTGATTTGAGTCCTCTTCCTCTTTTTCTTGATGAGTCTGACTAAAGGTTTATCAATTTTGTTTATCTTCTCAAAGAACCAGTTTTAGTTTTATTGACCTTTGCTATTGTTTTCTTTGTTTCTATTTCATTTATTTCTGCTCTGATCTTTATGATTTCTTTCCTTCTCCTAACTTTGGGTTTTGTTTGTTCTTCTTTCTCTACTTCCTTTAGGTGTAAAGTTAGATTGTTTATTTGAGATTTTTCTTGTTCCTTGAGGTAGGCTTGTATTGCTATAAACTTCCCTCTTGGAACTGCTTTTGCTGCATCCCATAGGTTTTGGATCATCGTGTTTTTGTTGTCATTTGTCTCTAGGTATTTTTTGATTTCCTCTTTAATTTCTTCAATGATCTCTTGGTTATTTAGTAATGTATTGTTTAGCCTCCATGTGTTGGTGTTTTTTACATTTTCCCCCCTGTAATTGAGTTGTAATCTCATAGCGTTGTGGTCGGAAAAGATGCTTGAAATGATTTCAATTTTCTTAAATTTACCGAGGCTTGATTTGTGACCCAAGATGTGATCTATCCTGGAGAATGTTCCGTGTGCACTTGAGAAGAAAGTGTATTCTGCTGTTTTTGGATGGAATGTCCTGTAAATATCAATTAAATCGATCTGGTCTTTTGTGTCATTTAAAGCTTGTGTTTCCTTATTAATTTTCTGTCTGGATGATCTGTCCATTGGTGTAAGTGAGCTGTTTAAGTCCCCCACTATTATTGTGTTACTGTTGATTTCCTCTTTCATAGCTGTTAGCAGTTGCCTTATGTATTGAGGTGCTCCTATGTTGGGTGCATATATATTTATAATTGTTATATCTTCTTCTTAGATTGATCCCTTGATCATTATGTAGGGTCCTTCCTTGTCTCTTGTAACATTCTTTATTTTAAAGTCTATTTTATCTGATATGAGTATTGCTACTCCAGCTTTCTTTTGATTTCCATTTGCATGGAATATCTTTTTCCATCCCCTCACTTTCAGTCTGTATGTGTCCCTAGGTCTGAAGTGGGTCTCTTGTAGACAGCATATATATGGGTCTTGTTTTTGTATCCATTCAGCAAGCCTTTGTCTTTTGGTTGGAGCATTTAATCCATTCACATTTAAGGTAATTTTTGATATGTATGTTCCTATTACCATTTTCTTAATTGTTATGGGTTTGTTTTTGTAGGTCCTTTTCTTCTCTTGTGTTTCCCACTTAGAGAAGTTCCTTTAGCATTTGTTGTAGAGCTGGTTTTGTGGTGCTGAATTCTCTTAGCTTTTGCTTGTCTGTAAAGCTTTTGATTTCTCCGTCGAATCTGAATGAGATCCTTGCTGGGTAGAGTAATCTCGTTTGTTGGTTCTTCCCTTTCATCACTTTAAATATGTCCTGCCACTGCCTTCTGGCTTGTAGAGTTTCTGCTGAGAAATCAGCTGTTAACCTTATGGGAGTTCCCTTGTATGTTATTTGTCGTTTTTCCCTTGTTGCTTTTAATAATTTTTCTTTGTCTTTAATTTTTGTCAATTTGATTACTATGTGTCTCGGTGTGTTTCTCCTTGGGTTTATCCTGCCTGGTACTCTCTGCGCTTCCTGGACCTGGGTGGCTATTTCCTTTCCCGTGTTAGGGAAGTTTTCGACTATAATCTCTTCAAATATTATCTCGGGTCCTTTCTCTCTCTCTCCTCCTTCTGGGACCCCTATAATGTGAATGTTGGTGCGTTTAACATTGTCCCAGAAGTCTCTTAGGCTGTCTTCATTTCTTTTCATTCTTTTTTCTTTATTCTGTTCCACAGCAGTGAATCCCACCATTCTGTCTTCTAGGTCACTTATCTGTTCTTCCGCCTCAGTTATTCTGCTATTGATTCCTTCTAGTGTATTAATGACAGCAACATAACTACTTATTTGATTAATTACATAAACACAAAAAGGTCATAATTACAATACCAAAATCACAATTAACAAATGATTACTTAAAATAGTGTAGTAATCATTTTTTTTTCACTTCTTTTTGTCCTTAAGGTATTACCTTTCTCTCCATGTAAGCAAGGTTTTTTTGGGTTGTTTTTTGTTTGTTTGTTTGATTGTTTTGAGAAACAAAATTTAGTTTGTCCTTCTGTATTCCATTTTACAGTGGCATTATATTGATGTGCCATAGTTATCTCAGTTTTTCCTTTTGATGGATATTTGGATCATTTCTCATCTTTTGCTTTATAAATAGTGATGTGATAAATAGTCCTAAGCATCTACTTACCTTTTTATTTTTTACTTTTGCCAGTATATCTTTGGATAGCTTCCTAGAAGAGAGATTTATGGGTCAAAGGGTAAATAAATATGTAATTTTTCTAGATACTGCAAATCTCCTTCCCTTAGGATTGTATTCCTACCAGCAATCCACAGATGGAGTAATGTCTCTGCAGCCTTGAACAACAGAATATGCTATCCAACCTGTAGATTTTTGCCAATCTGATAGGTGAAAAAATTGTATCATAGTGTTAACTTAGTTGTATTTCCCTTATTATGAGTAAAATTGAGCATTTTTTTCATATAGTTAAGAACCATTTGTATTTCCTACTCTTAACTCTTTATTCATATCTCTAAACTATTTTTTCTACGGATTTGTTGGCCTTTTACTCCTTTTAAAAATTTTATTTATATAGAAAGAATAGTAACCATTTATCATGATATAAATTGCTAATAATTTTTTCAGCCTATTATCATTTGTTTCTTTGATTATGGTGTTTTTTTGCAATGCAAAAAGTTTTCCTTTAATGTTTGTATAATCATATTTATAAATATTTAGAATACTACTTTTAGATTTGGGGCCATATTAGGTAATTTTGCTACTCCTTAGATTATAGAGGAGTTCACATATGTTTTCTTTTTGAATTTTTATAGTTTCATTTTTTTAACATTAAAATTTTTAATACATATGGAATTTATCCTGGTATGCAGGGTGAGAAATGTAATCAATTTAATCCTTATTCATGTGACTATTCAATTATCTCAGTGCTACAAATTTAGAAGTTCATCTTTCCTTTGTTGATATGAGTTACTGCCTTTATTGTAAACTAATTTTTATTTGCAACTGGTTTTGTTGTAGGATTTTCTATTCTCTGTGTCAATAACAAACAATTCCAGTTACAGAGGGTTTTGGTATGTTTTAAGCCTGTTGGGCTAGCTCTCCCTCCTTGCTTTTGCTCTTATTGTTTTAGGGGTTTCCTGGCTATTATTGATCGCTTGTTTTTCTAAGTAAACTTTATAAAAATTACTCAGTTGCAGAAAAATGTGATGGCATTTTTATTGGGATTGCATTAAATTAATAAATTATCTTAGGAATAAATGACAATTATATGAAGTTGTGTCTTTTTCTATTAGAATATTATATATTTTTACAATGTTCAAGTATATTTTTGTGACTTCAAGGAGTGTATTAGAGTTTTATTCGTATAGATTTTGGAAATTTTTAAAGTTCATACCCAGGAATTTTTTTCTTTTAAAATTTTATTTCCTTTTCCCTTTACTTGCCTTCCCACCCTCCCTGCTTCCTTCCTCCCACCCCCTTTTCCCTTTCTTTGCTGTTGTTAATGGCTTCGTCTATTGTGTTTTTATATATATATATATATATATATATATTTTTTTTTTTTTTTTTTTTTTTTTTTTTGGTATACGTGAAGGGTATTGATTTTTTGTGTGTTATTTTTCTAACCTACCACTTCACTAAAATCTCTTATTGTTTCATAGTTTTTCTTTTGTTTTTTTTGATTTTTCAGATACATAATTATAACTGAATCATAACATCGTTTTCCCTACTTCTTTCAATTCTTATGCCTTTAATTGTCTTGTTAATTGCTTTGACAACTGTCTCCAACTTAATATTAAATAGCAGTAGAAATACTGAATATTATTTTTTCCTGCCCGCAAAGCCTCTAGTGCTGCTCAGTTAACTAAAATGCTAGTTTTGGGCCTGAAGTATTTTATCATGTTGAGAAATGTCCATCAATTCTTATTTTATTGAGTGCTTTTGGCACATTTGTATTAATTTCTTAAGGCTGTCGTAACAAGGTACCACTAACTGGGTGGCTTAGAACAATAGGAATTTATTCTCTCATAGTTCTCTAGCCCAGAAGTCCAAAAGCAAGGTGTCAGTAGGGCCATGCTCCCTCTGAGGTCTCTAGTGAAGAATGCTTTTTTGCCTCATGTTAGTTTCTGGTGGCTCCTGGCAATCCTTGGATTGTAGCTGCATCACTCTAATCTCTGCCTCCATCGTCACATGGCCTTTTTCTCTTTGTATATCTCTGTCTCTGCATGTTCTCCTCTTGTAAGGACGTCAGTCATTGGATTTAGGGCTCACCCTAATCCAATACGATGTTTTTTTAACTAATTACATCTTCAAAGACCCTATTACTAAATAAAGTCACATTTTCAGGTTCTGAGTCCACATGAATTTTTGGAGGACACTGTTCAACCCACTACAATGTGAAATGTATGTTGGCTTTTGTCAATGTCTATTGTGCAGCTCTTGGAGATGATCATGTATGGTTTTTCTCCTTACCTTTATCAATTTGATGTATTATATTAATATTGTTAAAGATAAACCAGAGCTGGACAGTAGCTAGAGTGGTAAAAACAGATTTCATTCAGGAATATTGCAATGGGCAAAAGGCCTCAATATGGAACCAGGATCAATTCCAAATACAGCATAGCCAAGTGGGAATTTATAACTAAGGAGAAGGGTGGAGTGGGGGTGAGGGTCAGTGGATAGAAAATTACTAAGAAGAAACATCAGAGGTAAGGAAGAATTCTGGCTAAACCAACCAAACAGGATTCTTGTTGAAAGTAGGCCAAGGTGATCAGACATCACCCAGGGGATGGCAGCGGATGAGGAACACAATTAGATATCAAGGGTGACCAGACATGGAGGATAGAGGATTCTATCCAAACCAACCTAACAGGATTCTTGCTAAAATTGGACAACACAGGGATGAAAACAGAAATCCAAAAGTCAAGGCCTATTTGAAAAAGAGTTCAGGGAACCCTGAGTAGAGATTGGTAGAGGAGAGAATCTTTGTTGATGTCTTCCTTAATAATGAGTGATCTTTGCATTTCTGGAATAAACCCCACTTGGATATTCTGTATTATGTGAAATTAGACTATAGTTTTCATTTTCTGTGTGAACTTAAAAAGTTTGTGATGAACGCTATACTCACTTTATAAAATGAATTGGAAGGGCTCCTTTTTCTGTGCTTTGAAAATTTAAGTTGCATCATGATTCTCTGATATTTAACAGTTCGGTAAAATTTCTTTGTGAAAGTATTTGTGCTTGGTGCCCTTTTGGGGGACATACTTATTCAACTGTTTTTCTATTTTTCTATAGTAATGGTCTGTTTAGACTTTCTGTCTCTACAAGAAGTAATTTGGGTATAATGCATTTATAAAATCCACTTCATCTAAAGTTTTTAAATCATTTGCTGAGTTGTGTCTTATGATTTTTAAAAGGTTTTTCTGTTTTGATCGTTATTTTCTCCTGTCAGTTCTAATTTTGTGTATTTGCACTTATTTTCACTCTTCTTGATTAGGATGGTTAGAGGTTTGTCTATTTTGTTGACTTTTCAAATAACCAGCTTTTTTCTTTATTAGTTGTACTTCTAAAAAACTCATTTTCTGAGTTTGTCTTTATCAACCCTTCCTTCTTCATTCTTTTTGGCTTATTTTGTTCATTTTCTAACATCTTGAACTGAGTGTTTGATTCGTTATTTGTCATTTCATTAACGTCCTTTTTATCTCTGATTGGAGAAGTATTATTTACCGCATTACCTTATTATGTCTTTTGCCCATATAAGCCACTTCTCCAATCTTATCTGAGGCTCTGTCGGTTTGTGGGGCTGAAAGCGAGAGGCTCAGAGCCTCAGAGAAGGATGTGGTTAGTGAACCAGTCCCACCGTGCGGAAGGTTTTACAAAGGGTGAATGTGCATCACAGGTGTAGCCTTCTTAACGACCTTCAATTCCGCCCCCGAGGGGGGCGCGATCATAGCCCATGCGCCCTCTCTCCTCGGCGACCAAAACAAGCAGCTCTCCATTTGTCCTACTGTCTTCTCTCCCCTCTGGAGCTCACATGGTCTCTATTTTTGCATCCCCCGCATTATACTTTGTGGCTTTCTGGCAGCCCTTTCAAGCGGCAAGGAAAGAGGAAAGGAGGGAGTGAAAAAAGGAGAGAAAATATTTCATCCCGTGGTCTTCTAGAGGCGTCAAGGAAGTGACTCCAGACTGATTGGAGCGAAAAGGTCCCAGGACCACCAATAAGGGCTTTCCGTCTAGAATGCAACTTACTCTTCTTTTAGCAAAGCATGTCATAGGACCTAGATTTAGGTTCCAAATTTAAGATTTCGGAAATAAGCGAAATTAGGCAGATTGGACTTTAGCTTGATATTAATTCTTGTAAAACCTACTCAAAATGGCTATTTTCTGTTTTGAATATATTCCCGAGGGCACAGTTTGAGGGAGGGGGTGTAGCTCAGTGGTAGAGCGCGTGCTTAGCATGCACGAGGCCCCGGGTTCAATCCCCGGCACCTCCACTTTTGAAAGTTGTTCTTGTCTCTTTCCCCATTTTACTTTTTTTCCCTGCTCAAAAAGAAAGTAAACCGATTTCACAACTATTTGCTATGAGTATTGGCGCTGCCCTGTTACTACTTCTCGGGTTTGGCAACACCCAGGGTGGCTGCGAAAGGAGGAAAAGATGGAACGAGAAGACAAAGTCTGGGCTCATTCAGCAGCTCGAGATTCCGGAACAAAAAGCACGTCACAGTATTATTAATAAAGCAGGAAAGAAGAGATAAGGATGGGAAAATTTAACAAAGAAAACACATGGTCGCAAGCCAATTTTTCTTAGTTTCTTTTGTTTTCTGAGCCGTCTTGGCCATGATCAGACTGCAGGTTGAGCAAGAAGAGAGCGTTCCAAAATGGGAAATCGAGAAATTTATTTTCATCAGTGGATGTGGAGAAGTCACACTTAGGCAGCAATAGCTCCATTGGGAATACATTGAGCAATACCTTGGGCTGAAGATTTCAGAAGTCACAGATTAATTTCCAGTTTTGTTCTGTCTTTACTCTTACCCGAGAATAGGATTTAACTGGATAATTTAGATGATATACAGAAGTAATTTTATATGAGATTGTTGCACCCTCTATCGGAAAGGAATTTTCCAGACCCAGGGTCAGTGTGGTCCTTGGACCAAAGGAGTTGGTGGTACCTGAGAGCTTGTTAGAAATGCAGGATGTCAGTTCCACCCCAGACTTACTGAACTAGAATCAGCATTTCGACAGGATCCCCAAGTGTGTCCTTTGCACGTGAAAGTTTGAGAATCACTGGTTTGAGTGCTATGACGTGGATTTAAAGGGTATATATTATAAATATATGGCTGTATTATAATTGTTTGCAACTTCCTACTCTAATGTAGAAAAAACAATTGCAAAAACTGTATTTCTATTGTTGAACAATTTTTGTATTCTAATAATTGACACTGTTTCCCCTCTCATGGTAATATGATATTTATTAATATTAATTTTTTGAACCAATATACATAATTGAATTAGATGTGAAGTTTCTTTTTAATAAAAGTTTTGCAAGTTTTGCAATCAAGACGATGCTAACTTCCAGTATAAACTAGGAAGTTTGTATCTTTGTTTCTGCTCGGCAACATCTTAAATAGGATAAGATCTTTCTCAAGTTAAAATGCCTTCACTTTGGAATTTACCTCTTCAAAGGAAGAACAAGAGCTAGCACTCAGGAGCCAGATTTTCTTTAATAGGAGTAATAGGTCATTTTCAGTTCTGTTGACATATTTTTCTCTCTTGTTTTCAAAGTACAATTTTACAATGTCTTTTTGCCACTTGTATCTACTGTGTCAGGAGAAATGTATTCACATGCTCCAACAATAGGAATTCATCAAGTTGCAAAAGGCAAATAGACTAAACTTGAAAAAGAATATCATGAATTCTTACCATTGCTTTTATGTATTATATTAGGGCTCAGGTCCAAATGGAAATTTTTTTTCCCTTCCAACCATAGACTTCTCCAAGGAAGTTCACCTCTGAAATTTAAGGGAGAAGAGGATAGAGTGGAAAAGCCAGGAACTTAGTATGAGAAAACCATAGGAAATATAGAGTGGAAATTTCAAAAAAATTATATGCCAATAAAAGCAACATATGACAAATGGAGGTACTTCTTTGAAGGCTAGCTGTGTCTAACTTTGGCCCAGGACAAAAAGGGCTCATTTTAAAGTAGGTTGTAGATGAATTCTGGAAATTCAACTATGTTTTATTTGGGGGCTCTATCCTTCAACAAGCTTTTGTTTAGCTTTCTTCGGGGAGGAATTAAAGATTAAGGACCTCTGAGAGGAAAGGGGAGGTGGCCATGTGTGTGACACCCTCTGTGAATGTGTGAGAGGTCACAGTTGGGCAGGACCATTGGCTGCATAGGAATATGGAAGCAGACAATATCCACTAGGCCATGCAGTCACTCTGACTCAAAAGGCAGTGATTTATTTTTTTCAAAGACATATTTAATAGGAGAAAAAAGAATACCTAATCCTTTACTGCCTACTCTAGGCACAGTTTCTTCATATTCAATCACGGTGGGAAACTTAGAGCAATATGACTAAACCTCTCTGTCCAGGTCAACAAATCGAGATGTTGTAAACACCAAACATCATGAGTGTTAATTCAAATTCCAGAGCATTACATAAAACCTTTTTACATGAATACTTTATCCCTTTTGCCCTGTCAACTTTGTGTGTGTGTGTGTTAGCTAACACCTCTACTGTGTCACATAATTATTCTTCTAGTGGTGGGAACAATTAAGATCTAGTCTCTTAGCAAGTTAAATGTTTACAACACAGTTTTGTGGTCTGTAATCCCTGGACTGTGTATTAGATCTCCAGGACTTATTTGTCTACTAGTTGCAAGTATGTACCCTTAAACAACATCTCTCCAATTCCCCACCCCTCAGGCTTTGGTAACCACCATTCTACTCTGTTTTTTTCATTTGTTTGTTTGTTTTTAAGATTCCACATATAAGGGCTATCATATAGTATTTGTCTTTCTCTGTCTGACATCTCACTTAACACAATGTCTTCAAGACCCATCCATGTTTCTCATATATAACATCTTCTTTATCCTTTCACCCTGGTCTGTCATTAAAAAATGGCACCCAACCAGTTACAATTTTCTCCCTGGTTTTAGATGCATTAGAAAAGCACTTCATACATCTGCTAATTGCTGATTATTTTCACAGAAAATTGATAAACAATTTTGGTGTTCAGTGTATGTTGGAGTAAACAGAAAAAGACAAAATGAAGCCAAAACTCCTTGTGAGGAACTTCTGGTAATGTAACTGGTAGTTAGGCTTCTCCAATTTCAATGACTCTGGAAACTTTCATATTTGTGCTTTCACCCTCAAACAGCCTAGATAATTTCCCACTCATCCTCCTGGACTCTCTCTCTCTCTCACTCTCACACACACACACACACACACACACACACACACGCTCATACACTAGAGCTTGCAGAATTTTGTGGGTGCCTCTTCTCTAGCGCTCAATTTCAGCGAAACCTGCCACTTCTGTCTCCTCCTATCTATTCTACCAGCCCCATGAGCCAATTGAGAGAGAAATTCTGCCAAACCAATAATGTCCTCTCAATTCCAAAAGATATTCAATGATATATTTACTAATATAGGCAGACATAAGATGAATGAGGAAGATATAACACATACTAGGAGTCGTACCAGAAAACGAGTCTTTCTGGGTCTTCTATGGAAGTTTCAAGGCCATGATGCTAACCAGTGTGGCTGCTAGGGTTCAAGATCAGACTAAGAAGAATTTTTGTTTGTTTGTTCGTTTGCTTTTGTTTTTGTGTTTTGGCTTTGCACAACTATCAGTAAAAGAGTTCCTGATCGCTAAATCTCAAAGGACGTTTCCAGTTCTCATTCTGCTCATTCTCTGTATGCTGTGCCTTCTGAGCACTCCCACTCCCGTGTATTCATATCAGAGCGCTGAGTTGAGTTCACTGCGCTACACTGACAGGCGGGAACCTATGGATGGATCTGTTAAATTCAGCATGTCCAAAACCAACGCCATTTCCTCCGCATAATCTCTCTTCCATTCTGAAGAAGAAGGAGGAGGAGGAAGAGGAGGGGAGGAGAAGGGAGAAGATGAGGGGGAGGAGGAGGAGCTCCCCAGGGTAACGGCCTGGTCCAGTGGTTAGGACTCCGAGCTTTCGCTGCCGAGGGCGCAAAAGAACAATAGATCTCTTTTTTGCTTTTCTTCCTGTTTCTTGGATGACTGGGTTCTCTTTTATGTGCCTCCCACTTTGTTTCTTGCTCTGTAAACCCAGTAGGTATCTCCAACCTGTATCTAGATACCTATTAACTTGCTTTTAATCAACACTTCTTTCCATCCCTGAATCTGCTGTTTAGTGTGTGCCTTGAGCACTATTCTCCTCGACTATTCTATGAACCTTCTTACTTGCCATCAGGATGTAATAAAGATGAATAGACTGTTGGGAATGAATCGCTGAACGAATTGCCGGGGGTTTTTATTTTCACCTGGGGTTTTCCCATTAAAATCTTGCCCTTAACATTCCTGTGGAGCAAACAGCAAATAGCAAGAAGTGTTTTATCCAAGGAAAAGTTCGTCAATTTTCTGACACACGTTCTCAATATTTTTCGTTCCACTTCAAGTTTTATTTGGTAAAGAATCAGTATCACCCACAGCTCCCTGGCCTTCTCTATCTTAAAGCAGTCACATATCCTGCTCCGACACACAGTACTGCTAAAACAACAAACACAGCGAGTGGGGAGACGGGCCCACAGAATACGGTGAGATATTTCTTGAAGGACCTCCAGCAGTAGCTTAGGAAGGGGGTGTAGCTCAGTGGTAGAGCGCGTGCTTCGCATGTACGAGGCCCCGGGTTCAATCCCCGGCACCTCCAGCTGTTGGCTTTCAGGAAGCTGTGAGATTTAAGTGCTCTTTTCCTTGATTCCTTTACCCATTGCCTGCCCGCTCACAAGAAAAGTAAACATATGGTCTACCAAATGCCTGCTCACAAGAAAAGTAAACATATAATTTAAGACATTCACTTTAATGCTGCGCTATTTAGGCTTCATGATCCTCAAAACCACTCAAGTCAACTGACAGAGTAGATGTCTATTGCTTTCCTACGGAGGCTATAACAAATTACCACAAACTCGGTGGTTTAAAACAACAGAAATTTATTCTTTTACCCTTCTGGAGGCCAGAAGTCCAAAATTAATATCACGACATCAGGGTGTTGGCAGAGTGCTGCTACCTCCAGAGGCTCTAGGAGGAGAATGCGTTCTTGCCTCTTCCAGCTTCTGGTGGCGGCTGGCATTCCTTGGCTTGTGGCAGCAATACCCCAATCTCTGTCTCCGTGGTCACACTGCCTTCTCCTCTGTGTGTGTGAAATCTCCCTCTGCCTCTCTCTCTCTTTTTTTAAAGGAATTCCTTTATTTTTATTTATTTATTTATTTATTTATTTATTTTTGGCTGTGTTGGGTCTTCGTTTCTGTGCAAGGGCTTTCTCTAGTTGCGGCAAGCGGGGGCCATTCTTCATCGCGGTGCGCGGGCCTCTCACTATCGCGGCCTCTCTTGTTGCGGAGCACAAGCTCCAGCTGCGCAGGCTCAGTAGTTGTGGCTCACGGGCCCAGTTGCTCTTTGGCATGTGGGATCTTCCCAGACCAGGGCTCGAACCCGTGTCCCCCGCACTAGCAGGCAGACCCTCAACCACTGCGCCACCAGGGAAGCCCTGCCTCTCTCTTTTAAGGACACTTGTGATTACATCAGGCCTACCCGGATAATCCAAAGTAATCTCTCCATTTCAAGATCCTTAATGTAATTACATCTGCAAAGACCTTTTTCTATATAAGATAACATTCACAGGTTCTGGGGATTGGGACCTGCTATCTTTGGGAGCAATTATTCAGCCTACTATTCACAGGATACCCTAAACCCAAAACAAGTGTGCCGTCATAACTTTTCACCTTGGCTTCTATTTCCCACTATTACTGAGAGAAGAGAAAAAGGAGAAGAAAATAAGAGGCTTGAGGAAAAATTGCTTTAGTTTCCTTTGTTTTATGTGAAGTTTTAGGATGAGAAACAGAAAGTCTTCCCTCTGATTAGTCTCTCCATCACCAAAAGTTTAGTCCAAAAATAAACCAGAGAATACTAGTTGAATGAGTGGATGATGCTACTGGAAAGGACAGCTGTCAAGAAGCTAGAGTCCTGCGAAACATGAAAAAAAAAAAAAAAAAAGAATCGGCTTTACACGACTCAGCTTACACATGCCAAATTGCTATTTTGTACTATCCAATTTCCTTTTATTTTATCACTCATCCATTGTTCCTTCTTTTCAAATCTCTAAATAAGATTATGCCTGGAAATGTCAGTTAACAACAAATATGCTACCATGAAGAAGTGGCAAGAAAAAAATTTTTTTGGTATGTATGTCAAAATGGAAATTATTAGCTGCCAAAACAAGAAGACATGTAGTTCACAAATGTCTAAGACATTTTCACTGTAGCGAAAACCCAGCCATTTCCTCTACTGTTTCCTGCCCATATAATCACTTCTGCTTTGTATTTTCCAGGCACTCCTCAAAATTTCTAGTCCATTGATGGCCCCGTTAAAGGGCCATTATGGTTACAAATCCATCACTATCTCTGCGCATCTTCACCGCTGAATATTAGAGGGGGAAGGGAATTCTGTCTCCCAACTTTACTCTTTCTTTCCCTACCACAACTTTACTCTTTCTTTCCCTCCTCACCTCTCAGCTCTGAGAAAAAAATTCAATCTCTTTCAAATGTCCTTAGTTGATTAATTCACAAGCAAGGAGTGTGAAAGGAAAAGAGAGCAAAACACCGCTAAATTCTAATATAAATTGGGAAATTTGCATCTTTGTCTCTGCTTAGCAATGTAATCAATATGATGGGAACAATTTGAGAGCACCTACTGTCCAAATCTTGGGATCATTTCAGAACACTGGGTTGCCTCTCCCTCGATAACCAAAAACTGCGGAATATATAATTACTCGGACAAAATATTTTTCTAAACTATTTGAGAACAATTTGCAGATATTATATCTTTTTCTCCACAAATCTTCTTATTATACACTTCCATCATAATCTTTATATTTTATACATCAGTATATATTTCTTAAGAGTAAGGGCATTTCCTTACCACAGCACAATGATCAAATTCAGGAAATTTAACACTGATAAGAAGTCTTTTCTAATATACAGTGCATATTTAACTAATTTTACCAATAAAATACTTTATAGAAATTTCTCTCCCAAACTAAGGTCCATTCCAGAGTCACATATGAATTTAGTTACTCCTTAGTCTCCTTTAATCTGGAATGGTTTCTCAATCTTGCCTTTTGTGAGACTGACATGTTTTTGAAGAGCACATGCCAATGATTTTGTAGAATATTCTTCAATTTATGTTTTGATTAGACTAAGTTCAGGTTATGAATATTTGGGAGGAATATCACAGAAATTATGTTTCCCTCTATCACACCAAGGAGCATGTGATGTCAGTTTCTCCCATTGTTAGTGATGTCAGCTTTGATTACTTGGTTAAAGTTGTGTCTAATAGGTTTCTTTCCCCAATAATTAATAAGTAATCAGTAAGGGATACTCTGAGACTATATAGATATTCCGATCCTCATCAAAAGTTTACGTATGCTTTTAGCACTGATCTATGAATTTTGCCAGAGTCTATTATTATTCTGATGGTAATTTTATAACTTTGTTATTACCTCTGCATTTATTAGTTGGCATACCACTGTAAGGAAAAATTTCTCTTCGTCCATATTTATTCATTTAAGTATCCAAGGATTATAATCATTTATTGTCATTATTCATCTCAAACTGCCCCAGATTTGACAAGTGAGAGGCCCTTCAAGTTGGTTTCTGGATCCTTTTGAATTGTCCTCATGATTTTTGAGCAGTTATATTCTAGCACAGAAAGATAACTTAGGATCATCTTGTATTCTCCCTCATCCAGTCTTAGAGTCTGTGAATCCTACAAGTAGCTCTGTTTCCTTTTAGTGGGGATTGGTATTCAAAAATCAAGATATGGGTCTAGCATTGCTTATTGCTACTGAGGTATTAGTTTTTCTAGGCCCTGTTAGCAGACAGATCTGGAGGGAAAATGACAGATATACAAACAGACACACGTGCACACACACACACACACACACACACACACACACATATTTCATATCCAGAGCCAACAGGGCTATTCGTTACTTACCTCCTTCTCTTACAGTGAGAGCCCTGATTTCCAACAACACTATATGTGTTCATTTTCCCAACCACACAAAAGTAAATTCACACACACACACGCACACATAAAAATAAATAAAATTCACACAAAATATCAGAATTGACATACCCTTAACACTACAAAAAATAACCCTGCTACATAGAGGTTATGATTTGTTTGCTTTTTTTTTTCTTGTCTTTACAATTGGGATAAAGTACTGTGTAAACATTTATTTGGATGTGTTCTTTTTCTCTTGAATGAGGTTATGTTATCCTTTTGAAATGCAGTTAGATTTTTTTCTATTCATATTCAATTTTGCAGTAGTTTCACACACACTTGAGTCAGTTTTATTTTTTGACTATGTAAAACATTAATGTTTCCAAGAGTCAAAAGTATTCAGAGAGTAATATTCAGATAAATTGTGGGAGAATGTTGTGTCCCGTGACTCACCCAAGTGATGGAATGGAAGCACAATCCAAGCAATCTAATCTGATGGGAACCCAACTTTGTGATCAGATTCTGATCACAAGCTGACCACAAATCAAGAACAGTGCCTTTGTTTCTACCATTAAGGTTCCTTTCTCCTGGAGTAGCCATGCCTGAGAGAGGATAAAGTGTAAGGAGTTTAGAAATAGCAGAATTGAACTTAAGGTGGCTTATTTTGATAACTTGGCCTTCAAGGATGCAATGCTGGTCACTAGAAGGTCACAGAAAGTCTTCTGAGAAGCTGATAAGAGTGAGGGGGTATAGCTCAGTGGTAGGGCGTGGGCTTAGCATGTACAAGGTCCTGGGTTCAATCCGTAGGACCTCCACTCTTGTATTTTCTTCTTACCCACATACCCTAAGAACTCTTGCTTCCTGAAATATCTTTGTCAAACTCAGTTGTCTTGGCTATGGCAATTCTTTCTTAACCGTTTTGGGACACAGGGAGGAATTGTGCTCCTTCACTAAAGTTATCTGTTGTTTGCTCTATTATTGACTGCATCTCTCCAAGCACTCTCAGCAATCACTAGCATGTGGGCCACTGTCAATAGGTTATAAAAAGCAAGTAGCAGTTTTCCCAACCACCTAATTTCCAGTTGTATGGAATCTGAAAGCATTAGCAAATGCGGGTCTGTGTGGCCTAATGGACAAGCCATCTGATTCCTTGTCAGAAAGTTAATCACTTAAGTTCTTCTGTGGTTCTTTTATTCTAGCTCCTTCCTAACCAGGATGCAAGAGGCTGAGAAGATTTCACTAAAATATTTCACTAGATTTCCCTGCCAGTGGTTGATGACGGTGTGCTGTTGGGCACTTTTTGGCTCAGAGCCCCTCAAACTCTGGAGCTTACATAGAAGTCATTTAACTACAAACAAATGGCAAACAAGGAAAAGATAGCAGTCACCTCAGCAGAAATCTGTAAAGGGAAATAGTACTTCTCTGGGTGTTTGAAGAAAGTTTCCAGTCTGAAATAGCAAACATTCTGAACTCTGGGGTCCAAGATCAATCTAGGGGAAAGTTCATTTCTTTGTTTCCCACAAATAGAGAAAGAGCTCTTATTCTCCCAATCCCAATAGATCATTTCCAACCTTACTCTACTTACTCTCCAGGGACACCCTCCTTCCAAACTACTGAACAACCCATATCTCCAGATCAGAGCTCTTTGCACAGCTTCAGATTCTGGTATCACAATGCCTAAGCAGAAATCCACGGGATACACCGTCTTTTTTTTTTAAAAACATCTTTATTGGAGTATAATTGCTTTACAATGGTGTGAGTTTCTGCTTTATAACAAAGTGAAGCAGCTATACACATACATATATCCCCATATCTCCTCCCTCTTGCGTCTCCCTCCCACCCTCCCTATCCCACCCCTCTAGGTGGTCACAAAGCACCGAGATGATCTCCCTGTGCTATGTGGCTGCTTCCCATGAGCTATCTATTTTACATTTGGTAGTGTATATATGTCCATGCCACTCTCTCACTGTGTCCTAGCTTACCCTTCCCCCTCCCCATGTCTTCAGGTCCATTCTCTACATCTGCATCTTTATTCCTGTCCTGCCCCTAGGTTCGTCACAGCCATTTTTTTAGATTCCATATATATGTGTTAGCATACGGTATTTGTTTTTCTCATTCTGACTTACTTCACTCTGTATGACAGACTCTAGGTCCATCCACCTCACTACAAATAACTCAATTTCGTTTCTTTTTATGGCTGAGTAATATTCCATTGTATATATGTGCCACATCTTCTTTGTCCATTCATCTGTCTATGGACAATTAGGTTGCTTCTATGTCCTGGCTATTGTAAATAGAGCTTCAGTGAACATTGTGGTACATGACTCTTTTTTAATTATGGTTTTCTCAGGGTATATGCCCGGTAGTGGGATTGCTGGGTCGTATGGTAGTTCTATTTTTAGTTTTTTAAGGAACCTCCATACTGTTCTCCATAGTGGCTGTATCAATTTACATTCCCAGCAACAGTGCAAGAGGGTTCCCTTTTCTCCACACGCTCTCCAGCATTTATTGTTTGTAGATTTTTTGATGATGGCCATTCTGACCAGTGTGAGGTGATACCTCATTGTAGTTTTGATTTACATTTCTCTAATGATTAGTGATGTTGAGCATCCTTTCATGTGTTTGTTGGCAATCTGTATATCTTCTTTGGAGAAATGTCTATTTTGGTCTTCTGCCCATTTTTGGATTGTGTTGTTTGTTTTTTTGATACTGAGCTGCATGAGCTGCTTGTAAATTTTGGAGATTAATCCTTTGTCAGTTGCTTCGTTTGCAAATATTTTCTCCCATTCTGAGGGTTGTCTTTTCGTCTTGTTTATGTTTTCCTTCGCTGTGCAACAGCTTTTAAGCTTCATTGGGTCCCATTTGTTTATTTTTGTTTTTATTTCCATTTCTCTAGGAGGTGGGTCGAAAAGAATCTTGCTGTGATTTGTCATAGAATGTTCTGCCTATGTTTTCCTCTAAGAGTTTTATAGTGTCTGGCCTTACATTTCGGTCTTTAATCCATTTTGAGTTTACTTTTGTGTATGGTGTTAGGGAGTGTTCTAATTTCATTCTTTTACATGTAGCTGTCCAGTTTTCCCAGCACCACTTATTGAAGAGGCTGTCTTTTCTCCATTGTATATTCTTGCCTCCTTTATCAAGAATAAGGTGACCATATGTGCGTGGGTTTATCTCTGGGCTTTCTATCCTGTTTCATTGATCTATATTTCTGTTTTTGTGCCAGTACCATACTGTCTTGATTACTGTAGGTTTGTAGTATAGTCTGAAGTCCAGGAGCCTGATTCCTCCAGCTCCGTTTTTCTTTCTCAAGATTGCTTTGGCTATTCGGGGTCTTTTGTGTTTCCATACAAATTGTGAAATTTTTTGTTCTAGTCCTCTGAAAAATGCCATTGGTAGTTTGATAGGGATTTTTTTTTAATCTATTCTTGTTTTCAGCCACCAAAGGGAAAACCAAGCCAGCAAACTGCTAAACATTCAGAAAGCATAAAAGCAGTCTCTTTCTCCATCTACAGAAGCCAAGAAACCTGGAGGTCTTCCATAATGCATCCTCCCCTTTTCTTATTCTCCAGAAGCTGTAACTGTCCACCAGGCAGTCACAAACCAGCTGTACAGCCAATCTTGAGGTCATCCACTTGACTTGTGAGGGACTCATCTATATTGTTCTGTGCCTGTACTAGGAGTGAAGAGACCATGGCTTCGTCTGTAGGTATCACCGACTGTTCAGTGACTGTGGCTTTCCACGACCAGAGTCTTCAGACCCTGTTCCACTCTTCAGACTCCTTTTGAGGCAAGAGCATCGTGTGAGGAGTAAAGGAGCCTGTTGCAAATGCCAGGAAGAGTTTCTTCAGGACAAAGTTGTGTTTCAATAAGCTTCTAAGAGTTAGAAATATGTGCAGCAAGCAAACGGGAACTTTCTCAATTTTTTGCTTTTCAAGCAAAACCTTAAAAAAATAAGACGCTTCCATGGTCTCGGTTGTGTTCAACCTCAAAGCTGCCACTTCTACTGTCGATTCTGCTCCCACCGCATCCACGCCCCCAAACCGGGGCATCCCTGCAGCTCCCAAGCTACCAGTCCCAGAGGTTCCTGAACTTCAGACGAAATCTCACCCTCACGTTCGTCCCCCAAAGCGCTCAGCCTGTTTATCCAGCGATGGAGAGTTGCTAGGTGCTCCCGAAGCCAGAACAGTCTTCGACATAAAGAGCCAAATCCTTTTCTCGGACAAGCCTACCTCCCTTGAGAGAAAAAGATCTCATCTCTTCCCTCATACCCCGACGAAGCCACGGAGAGACGTGGAGCTTAGACACTGCCCCCCCCCCACCTCGCCCCATCAACTTCCCCTCAAATCCTAATCATTTTGAGGATGCTTTTCCTTTGCCCACTTCCTCTCTATCCCTTTTCTCCTTTTCTTCCTCCACTTCACCCCACCCTGCCTCTTCCCTCTTCCGTCAGCTGCTGCTCCTCTGCTCCCTACTGTGTGCTCCGGAATGAAATTTGCACAGTAGCTTAGCGCACTACTAGTCGCATTTACACGCATTTTAATCTCTGTATTGAGACACTCATGTGTAGCTGATATTTTAATTTCCACATTGCTTTCTAATTCTTTTCCTTATGTTCCCAGATCAGTCTTTCCCCAGCATAGGCTGATGCTTGGTCTGGTTGGTGGCTAGGTGCATGGCTGGGGCTAAAACCCTGGGTAGTTAGAGAAATGCTGGGGGGAGAAAGAATCAGTAAGAGAATCTAAAATATTTTTAGAGGAAGTCATCCAAAGACTTGCATCCGAATTTCCACTCGCACCAAATTTTGGCTAAAGGCAAAAAGCTCCACCCTTTCAGAATCGGAGATTGAGATTTGAGAACCTGTCCAGATATACACAGGGGTTTATTAAAATTCACTTAGCAGGTGGTTCTTGGGTGCTGCCCTTTCCTCATTCCAGAGATTATTATTTCTGAAATCCTGAAAGCCCCTGAAATTGTTTCTATTTTATTTAACAAAAGGAGTCCTATGTCCTCGCACTGTTCACTTCTTATAAAAAGTCCCTAATGCTCACAGATAGGTAAAAAACAATTCTTAGCCAGGCACCAGTCTGCAGACCACAATCTGAAAAGCACTAATGAAGAGATAAGATGTACTGGAGGTGATGAGGTATCCAAGGAGATCCTTTTTCTTCTTTTCTTGTTATTTAAATTGAGGCTTAATTAATATAAACAAAAATGCATGAAATTTAATGATTCAGCTTGATGGGTTATTACATATGCATACACCCATGTAACCAACAGCTCTGGCAAAGATACATGATTTTTCAGCCCCCAGCTGCTTCCTTGTGCCTCATCCAAATCAATGCGACTCTCTGACCTCTATCGCCATAGATTAGTTTTTCTTGCGTTTTGAAATAATATAAATAGAATCATACAATATGTACTCATTTGAGTGTGGATTCTTTCACTCAATTTTTTAAAAGTTGGATACATCCATATTGTTGCTAGTAGCAGCAGTTCTTTTTCATTGCTTGGTAATATTCCATTGTATGAATATTGTGCATCACAACTTTTAAATTCATTTAACTGTCAATGTACATTTAGAGTGCTTCCAGTTTGGGGCTGAAATGTCTAATGTGGTCACTAGCATTCCTATATTTGTCTTTCAAGGGAAATACTCATGCATTTCCCTTGGGTATAAATACAGCTGTGGCATTTTGGGGTCATAGCTTACATGTATATTTAGATTTAGTCAATATTTCCAAATAGTTTCCCGATGTGTGTGCACCAGTTTACAGTCTCATCAGCAGTGTGTGAGTGAGTATTCCAGTTGCTCCACATGCTCAGCAGCACTTGATATTGTCAGTTCTCTTAAGGTAATTGATTCTGGTGAAGAGAAGTATTATTTCATTTGGTTTTTAAATTTGCATTTCCCTCATAGCAAATTATGTTGGGCACCTTTTAAATTGCTTATTGGCTATTTTGGGTATCCTCTTTTTGTGAAGTGCATGTTAATTTGCTCTTTCTTAATGAGATTTTAGTCTTTTTCTTAGTGTTTTGTAGAAGTTCTTCACAGATAATGGTCTTTCATAAAACATAAGTGTTGAAATATCTTCTCTCAGACTGTAGTTCATCTCTTCTTAAGAAGGAGAGGACTTGAAAAATTTTGTAAGAATAGGAAAGAGAAAAAGAGAGAGAGGTTGAAGTCAGAAAAAAAAAAAGTTCCATCTGGAAATCTTTCCTGGTGGTTGCAGAAAAAACGCCGCCAGGCAGTTTGCTGGGGCGGGAACCTCGGAAAGAGCTGATAGGATGAAATGTGTTAAGAGTAGAAACGGTGCTATTTGGCTTGCGACCCTTACATTTCTCCTAGTGTAGCAGCTTAAGAGGATACAGTTTAGAGATTTAAGAAATAGTAGGATTTGAGACAGTGGCTTTTCTATCTGGCCAACTACGGTATCTTTGAAGACCCCCCTCAGAAATATGGTTACTATTTCAAAGATGATCTTCACGACCTTTCTGTCGTGAGACGTGTAGTTCAGTGGTGGTTTATCCTTTCCTTACGAGAGGGCTGGAAACCATACACGTGCATCTCTTTTTCTCCCTTTACGCTTTGCTTGCTCACACGGAAATAGACACATTATCCAATGGATTGCCTTTAAATGCTTCCGGTTTCTACTGTGTCTCCGCACTAACAACCACGTGTCAGCACAAGGAAGACAAGGGAAAGGAAGTGACTAGAAGAAAAGAATTGGCTCCTTCCGGATTTCCTCAAGCCGAAGCAAGAAGCCCGTCTCCATATTAACGTGCCCAATAATCCTTTTAGCCTTGTCATTGAAGAGCGAGACAGAAAAAGAACCGAAAGACGAGGCTCGATAATTTCATTTTGAATTGCCTTAGTTTTCTGAGCCGTCTTTGAGTAGTGGAGTAGCCGAATCCATTTCTCCCCCTATACTTCCCTCCTTCTCTACCAACCCATCCAGTCTCCTAAAACTGGATCCTATTTTTAGACATGGATTTCAGGGGAGCCCATATGTTTTGGGGCGAACGAATGGGTGATGTTGAACAAAATAAGATTAGACTGGCCCCCACAAATGAAAACTTTAAATTTTGGGAGAACAGCTAAGGTGAGTGTTTCCAGGTGGCCGAAATAGCTCAGTTGGGAGAGCGTTAGACTGAAGATCTAAAGGTCCCTGGTTCGATCCCGGGTTTCGGCAGTGTCGTTTTACTTTGGTGTAATTATTAACCCGTTACAAGACAGTTATGCCCCAATCCCCAAAATCTATATATAACTACAGTTTTTACGGCTTTTTGCAAGCGCGATCAAGGGATATGTGTGTGTGTGTGTGTGTGTGTGTGTGTGTGTGTCTGTGTGATGTGTCTTCCACGAAGTGTTTACTGACAGTGATATTTTATTTAAAGTTTCAAAACCTAGGAAATTATTTTCCTAGGAGCTAGGAAATTCCAATATGCTACATGCCCTTGCACTTACAATTCATTTCTGCTTTTTGTTGTGTGTGTGCGTGTGATCTTTTTAATCACAAGAATTGTTGTTGTTGGTGGTGGGGAAACCTGCAGGAAAAAGAACTACTACACTGTGTAAGTGTATGTATGTGGGTATGGTATATGCAAGGAAAATTTTCCAATCAGAAAATATGGGTTTGTATCTTGAGTCCACCCCGTTTTTAAACTGCTAGAATAAGGAGCTTTGTTGAACATCATTGAACTTTTAAACAATTACAAGAACATGCAGAGTTTTCTTTTTGACAAGACATTCATTCCTTCAGCCTTCCACCCCTGTCTAGAATTTGCACATCTTAAGTTATTTCTGTTTTGTTATCCAGGAAAGAATGAAAATAAGCACTTCTTTAAGAATTATTCTGTTGAATTTTCACAAGGGGACCTAGAATACTGAAAAATGAAAGCAAATGGAAAGTAAAGTCGTCAAGACTCAGGTACCAATACTCCATTTTTTCCTTTTAATTTTGACTTTATTTCTTGAAACTCTTTGTTAGGGATAATAGGTCACTCTTGTGTCATTTTGAACTGTTTTCTTCTTTTCAAATTTCTGTGTCAGTTTCATAGTGTCTGTTTTCCACCGACAACTATTGGACACTTTGTCAGAAGAAAATAACCAACACTATTTTAACATCAGAACGGCATCAAGTTGCAAATGGAAAATTGGTACAAACTGAGAAGCAACGTCAAGGTAGGGACATTCGCTGTACAGGAACTTGGCATTAGAAACTTATCCATTAACAATCTATCCCTCCTCAATTAAGAAGCTTGCATTTTATTTCATTAAGAAGTATTTGATCGGACAAACAGCATCATTGAATATTGTATTGCCTAACACAGTAATGATTCCTTTACATTCTGTTGAAGTGGGAGGTCTAGGGTAATTCACAAAACATAATTAGCCTCACATTCAATATCTAAAAAATGAGGCTAATGATGTCTATGTACAAAGGGATACTGTAAATACCAAAGGAGATCATGCAAGTGAATGCCTTGTGTCATGTCCACACATAGTAGGAAACTGGTAGACTGTGCTCCATATTCCTTGGTTCTGGTGTTCTCCCAGAACAGCATCTACACATGTCATGTCTTCTGTAGCTAAGGCTGTCCAATAGCAATATAATAAAGCCATAAATGAGTCACTTTTGTAACTTTACATTTTCTAGTAGTCACATAAAAAATAAAAATAAGTGGTCTTAACTGAAGAAGAATATTTAAATAACTTGGTATATCAAAAACATCATTTAAATAGTCAATCAAAAAATTATTAGTGATATAGTTTACATTTTAAATATCATATTAAGTCTTTGAGGCCTGATATATATTTTACACTTACAGCACATCTCAATTTTTAAGTGTTCAATACTCAAAGTGGCTAGTGGCTACCATTTTGGACAGTGCAGGGTTAAAATACACGTCATAGATTTTCAGATTTTCTGAATTGAGTATATATGGCATGAGTGTGTTCTTTCTCTCAATTTAGAAGTTTAATTCCTGATAAGAATCGTGTATTAAATGAATCCATAGTCTGAAGATGGCTATAGATTTTTTAAAAATTGAAGTATAGTTGATTTACAATATCATTAGTTTCAGGTGTACAACATAGTTAACAATTTTTATAACTCTAAATATTTAATTTAAAAAATCCCCACTTTGTTCTTGGGGCAAAAAGAAAAAAAAAAAGGCATACCTTATTATTAGAATTCCTGAGACCCCAATAGACATGCAGTTTTCACCAGGTGTAACACAAAATTATGACCAAGCAGTGTTTCTGCAAACCTTCCTAATATTGGAAAGCGTCATAAACCTAATATTTTACAACATCAAACAGTCAAGATAATCCTCCTCAGCACTTCATGGGCTAAAAATTTCATGAGCCAACTGAAAGAACAAATCTGTCAGACAAACCATATTCTTCCAACTTCAAAAGGAACTCAATGTTATTTTATGAATATTGGCAAAAGTCCATAAATGAGCAAACCAGAAGGAGAAAGGGTTAGCCACTGGAAATCTGGTGCCAGGAAATGGGTTCTCTTCCAGTCTTTTTATATATTTCAAAGAACACAGCCTTAACCACAATAAATCCCAGGGTTCAAGAAATGTCCAGGAGCAAATTTATTTTCCTACGAATATCACTAATGAGAATACTTTTCTGTCTTTATCCATCCTCCACATAGTTGTATCTACTGATTACTCACAAATCCAAAGCTGGAGGCAGGGGTAATTGTCTGAGTTCACCATGTAACATTCTCACAAGTGTGCACCACATAGATCTTGAATTTAACATGAGCAAAGCTTGCTCATCTTCTTGTCTTCCAAACTTCCTCCCATTTCCAAAAGAATTTTTAAAACCTCCCCCTTTTCTGCACTTTCTTCTGTTTGGTAATGACATGGCTTTTTCCCCTCCCTAAATAAATGAATGAACAAACAAACAAACATAAATAAATACTTTTTTCCCCTTTATCCCTAATGTCTTGCGGCTATTTGTCTTTGGTCTCGCTCTCATAATTTAATATTCCTCTCCATCCCTGAAGCTGTTGTTTCATTCATGCCTTATGAATGCTTATGAAGAAGAGATTTCAGATTATTGGCGGGGCCTGCTAAATTAGCCGGGTGCCTAGATTAGAAGAGAAAAAAAGCCCCTTACATTGCAATGTTGAATGCATCGCTCTAGGGTTTTTTACTGCCTGTGGCTTTCCTCCATCAAATCTGGTCCTTAATATTCCGATGGAGCAAACAACAAATATCATGAAGCGTTTTAGGCAAGAAAGAAGCTGAATTTCAATGGCCTTGTGTCTCAGGTTAAGACATATCTGGAGGAAATCAAAAGGTCCAAAAACTGGGACTTGATTTGATCTCTTGCCAAGCATAATAGGAGACCCCAACTATGTTTTAAAGCTATGGTGGCAACTTCTTTTGGTTATCTGACACATGTTTCCAATCTTTTGCCTTCCACTTCAAGTTCTATACTCTAAAGCATCAGTATCCTTCTTTGGTTCCTCTACTGCCAAGACACCCAAGGATCCAGAGCCTCAGGAAATAAAATTTATTCCCAAAGAAGCATTATCAAAGAGGCTGTCGGTGAGGGGGTGTAGCTCAGCGGTAGAGCGCATGCTTTGCATGTATGAGGCCCCGGGTTCGATCCCCGGCATCTCCAGGCTTTGGTTTCACTTTTCCCTCAAACCTCGAGGAATACAGATTTAGTTCTCCTAATCCTTTTTTCCCCGTTATAGTCCTGTACATATACAAAGTAAAAACATAACCCAATGGATTCCAGTGAAGTCCCTCGTCTCTTGCTGTGAGCCTCGACCTCACCAAGACGACTTCAACAAGCAGAAGAAAGACAAAAAGGAAGTGGGAGAAAGAACGGGATGCCAACAGGAACAGTCTCGAAATCTTGGCCCTGAGATTAAAGTCATGACAACCTACACACCGAACTATCTAGAGTTCAGCCTCTGAAAACCATTTCAAATTAAAAATACTTGGTTACTGCCTTACCTTTCTTATCTTCAATGTCTTGCATTCCAAGCTCAACACATTAAACAAACAACAGCAACAACAAAAACATTCACTCCTACGTATAGCTCAGATGGTGAAGTCTAAAGACAAAGGCGGTCCCTGTTTCTACCTTGCGCTCTTCTCCTACCCCTAGCACGTGGGGATCCGGACACTGTGACCTCCCTGCCGCGCGGTCTGAAACCTCCAATACCACCGGGGATACACTAAAAACAGAAACTCAACCGCAGGACTTCTCTCAAGTGCTCCAACGACGGAAAGAGCAGCGAGGCTCTCTGAAAACCGCGACAGTCGGACAAAACGAAGGGGATCTTCCTTCGGGAAAGCGCTCTCAGCTCACTTGTTTTACCGGGAATGGGCCTGCTTGTTCCCCACGTACCCAGAGGAAGCGCAGCAGAGACGCGTAACTAACCGCCTCTCCGCCCATCCAAAACTGATGCCAACCTAAGCACTCGTCCACTTTTTTCCTCCTCCACCTTCCTGTGGCCGCTGAAGCCGCGGACTCCACGCCTGCCTTTCGTTATCGTTACCTGTATTCTGCTCTCGTTCTTTCCCCTTGACGCACTGATCTCCCTCCTGGTTTTAACTTTCCCGAACATTATCAGCTCACTCGTCTGGGAGTCTCTAATGCCGAGAACTGCCAAACCTGGCTGACTTTCAGAATCATCGGGGGGAGCTTTTAAACAAGGTCGATTTCTGGCTTAGCCCATCAGAGATAATTTAGAATTTCCTCCAAACCTAGTACCTGAGTTGACTGTCGGAACAAATTTTGGCTGAAGGTGGGAAGCGTCTCCCCTTTCCACAGGGACAATGGGATCTCAAGAACTAATTTGGCAACCGGCGAGTTCATTTTGCACGTCGGGCCCAGCGGCTGAACCTCCCCCCTGGTGTTCTTTCATCCAGAAAAGGGTTCCGTATATACTAAGAGGGACAAAAACCGATGCAGCGTCCTGCTGTCTGTGCTTGTCCCCAGCTTGGTCTCTGTGCGTCTCAGAACCAGAGCTGCAAGAGCCTGGGAGACAAACCGATGCCTGATTTCCCAACCGTGGTGCTGGCCCAGGCGTTGACAAGCGTATTGTTTTTATTAGTTTCTTCCTTCTGTTTGCCTTAGGTTTCTTCTGCTCTTTTTTCCCTTGGTTATCTCAGTGAAAACTTAGATGACTAACTTGTGATTTTTCTTTTCTTGTATGCACTGAGGGCTATAAATTTCCTTCTCAGTGCTGTTTCAATATGTATCAGAAATTTTTAGTGCTGTCTTAGTGTATCAGAAATTTTGATACATTGTATTTTCATTTTTATTTCATTCTATTTCTTTTTAAATCTCCATTGAGATTCCTGTTTGTTCCGTGGGTTATTTAGAACTGTGCTATTTAGTTTCCAAATGTTTGAATATCTGCCTCTTATCTTTCTGTGACTAATTTGCACTGTGGTCAGAGAACACACTGTATATTTCAATTCTATTAGATTTGTTGAGGTTTATTCTATATCCCAGGATATGTTCTATCTTGGAATACCTTCTGATGGATTTGAAAAGAATCTGTACTCTGCTTGTATTGGATGAACTGTTATGTTGATTAGATTCTAGTGGCTGATGGCATTTTCAAGTTTTTCTATATCCTTGATCATTTTCTGTTTAGTTGTTCCATCAGTTATTCTGAGAGAGACGTTGAAGTCTCCAACTATAATAGTGGATTTGCATATTTTATCTTTCAGTTTTATCAGGTGTTTTTTTTTCCTTCACATATTTTGCAGCTCTGTTGTTTGGTGCATACATATTTTGGATTACTATGCCCTTCTTGGTAGATGGGCACTTGTATCATTATATGATGTCCTTCTCTGCTTCTGATAATTTTCTTTGTTATGAAACTGACTTTATCTGACATTAATATAGCTACTCCTGCTGTCTTTTGATTGATGTTTGCATGACATTCCTTTTTTTTTAATCCTCTTAACTTCAAACTGCCTATATATTTACAGGTTATATTTGAGGTGAATTTTTTTGTAGACAGACAGCATATAGTTTGGTCATGTTTTCTAATCTACCCTGTGGGTTTAATTGGTGCACTTAGACTATTTACATTTAATGTTATTATTGGTATGTAGGGCTTAAGTCTGGCATTTTATTTTTTTTTTTTGTTTTCTGTTTGTTCTCTGTTATTCTTATTGTTCTCTTTTTTTGTTGCCTTTTTATGGACTACTTGTACATATTTTGGAATTCCATATTCATTTATCTATACTATTTTTTATTGTATCCTTTTGTATAGATTTTAAAAAGTTGTTACTGTAAGAATTCCATTATAGATATTTAACTTAGACTGTACTGGTGCCACCATTTTACCAGTTCAAGTGTAATGTAGCAACCTTACCTCCCTTTCTGTCACTTTACTGTTCCTCACTTGTAATATAATTGTCTTAACTATTTCTTTCACATACATTTAGAACCACGTCAGACAGTGTTATACTTTTGCTTCAACTTTCAAACATAATTTTAAAAGCTCAAGACAAGGAAAGTTTATTGTACTTACCATGTTTTTTTGCTTACCATGTTTTTTTCTTCCTTCCTGATATTCAATATTCCTTCTCTTATCATTTCCCTTCTATTTGGAGAACTTACTGTAGCCATTCTTTTAAGGTAGTTCGCTGGCAGCAAATTATCTTAGTTTTCCTTTATCTGAGAATATCTTGATTTTCTCTTCATTCCTGAAGGATATTTTCTCTGGATATTGTATTCTGGATTGATAATTCTGTTATTTAAGCACTTGGAAAATGTTGTGCCACTCTTTCCGACCTCTATGGTTTCTGATGAGATAGACAGCCGCTGTCATTTGAATTGTTTCTCTATACGGGTGAAGTGTCATGTATCTCTGGTTTCAAGACTTTTTTTTTCCCTTTGTTTTTAAGAATTCAGAAGTCTTGGTTGATTTTTTTCCCAGTCAACTGATTAAAGAGACTCTCTTCTAAAAACCACATAAAATCCAAATCTTCAGGTCAGCAATCCCTATTCCAAATGACTTCCCAAGACTGTCCCTTGGGGTTGGTAAATTTATCATGTAATCATTTCACACCTATAAAGCAATGAGCAAAGTTTCAATCAGTGTAAAAGCAGGATATCATTTCCCCCTAACTCTTCCTGTATGAATAAAGATAAAACAGATGGGAGTACGCCTGAACAGGGACTTGAACCCTGGACCCTCAGATTAAAAGTCTGATGCTCTACCGACTGAGCTATCCAGGCCCAGGGGGCCATGTCTTCCCTTAGTATCTTATCTATCTTCACACATTTGGACAGTTCGTTTTATCTTTCATGTATTAGTTCCCAAGTCAGATTTCTTGAATTTTCCTCATTGCTAAGAAGATTCTGTTTGAGAGAGATGTTATAATCGTTAGGAACATTTTCCTTCCTTTTCTCTTCTTTGTCTTCCTTCTCTAGGTTTTCAGAACCAGAGATGCTGCGTCCCCTAGACAAAGCATTGCCAGGTTTCAGACTACATTGCTAGACAAAGAGGGTTTCATTTCTTGCCAAGTACCTCACCTAAATTTCTCCAGGCAACACTCACACTATTTCTGTTTCTCTCTCTCTGCATTGTCGTGTACATATTTCTTGCAGCCTTTGTAGACAGAGGGAAAGAGAGTTGAAGGAGGAGGAATTTGAAGATGCAAGAAAGTGTTCCATAATGGGTCCCTTTCTGTTGATGGATGAAATTGCCCCCAAACATTCCTTTGGCAAGGGAGTCTTGGAGCTGGCTGATGGGAGGGTGGGAACCATGTGCAACAGCTCATGCTGGCCAGACATTCTGCCCAATGTGGTGTGAATTTACAGTCTTCAGCTTCTACTGGAGCCAGTAGCTCTCCAAACAGGAAAACAACAAGGGACCATTATCCAATCTAATGCTTCTCATTGAACCCATTTCGAGAAGGAAAGGGATTTAACTAAAACAATTTCGTAGGAAACAGCAGAAGGCATTTCCTTGGTCTAACCCGACTCATTCAGTCCAGGCCCTAGCTCTTACCCTCCACTGCTCCTGTTTGAGCTTATAGAATTTTCTCCCTGGAGGAGGCGCCATTGTATCTTTGAGATGGAACAGGTCAGAACACACCAAACTCTGAAGCTCCCTCTCCTTACACTATCATCATCCCTTCATTGCAGACTTCAGTTCTTGGCTCATATTTCTCCACTGAACTTGCATCATCATTAACTTGCATCAGACTTAGGTAAGAAAGCCTTCAAAGGCTGTGTCACTTCTGATCGCATCACCGTTTATTAATTTTAAGTAATTGTTGTCAGGAACTTGATGCAGTTTTATTCCTTTTGGGGCAGGAATGTTATTAATGAGATCTTCTTTCCATTAAAGTTAGAAATTTGAGAACAGAAACCTACCACGTTTCAGCTTTCACGTTTGAACGCATACATTCACCAACTGGCTATGTGGCCTAATGGATAAGGCATCTGATTCCAGATCAGAAGATTGAGGGTTCGAGTCCCTTCGTGGTCATTTGCTTATTGCTAGGCAAGAAACGGAATCCTTTTCATTTGACTTTCATTTGACTTTCTATCGCTGAACTTAAGAAGAAAACCTGAAATGAGGCAAGAGTCTTAAAAAAGCAAAATTAGTATGCCCACTGATTACCGATACCTTGCGTTTTGTCATTGGCATCTAATCACCAGATAATACCCAGTAGTGAAATACTAGTGCATGTATAGTTATTGATACCATAATGACCCTGGATTTTCTGGCTCAGAATCCTTCTCTAGAACTGGTAGACAGTGGCCAAGAAAAGGATAGGAAGGGGAAGAAAAGTTGACTGCAAACATTTCTCTGGAGAAAGCTGGGTTTCAAAGAGTTTCTATGCTTGTCTGATGCTTGTCAACTGAACTATCCAGCTCAGGAATTCAACTTATCCTGAGAATCTATTCAAAGCTAATAAGTGGACTATTCTCTAACCTTTCTACTATTTGCCTTCGTTATAAATACAGGGCACCAATATTTGAGAAATTCACCTGGCAGAGGGATCCTCCTTCTACATTCAAGATAGCTTCCTACTTAGAAAGTCTGAACAAACTTGTAACAGGTAGAGATTGAATCAGTATTCAAAAACCTTCCAACAAAGAAAAGTCCAGGAGCACAGGCACATTCAGCTAAATTGCAAGACATAAGATCAACACACAAACGTAAGTTGTTTTTCCCTACACTAGCAATGAACAATCTGAAAAGGAAATTTAAAAAACAATTCCATTTACAATAGCATCTGAAAAACTAAAACACCTAGGAAAAATTTAATTAAAGAGGTGAAAGACTTGTACACTGAAAACAATAAAACATTACTGAAAGTAATTAAGGAAGAGGGGTAGGGAATTTCAGTGGGAAGCATCTCTGTTCCTCCATCTACTGTCTATTTCATGACTCAAAAATTATGAGACTCAACAAAAATGTCTGTCAGGTTCTTTATTTTTCCTCTTCTTTCCATCTTTTTTCCCTGTACTGAAAGCGAACTTCCTCTTAATGTTGGGGTAGGCCTCTTTTTCTTAACTGTTTTTTTTTTTCTTTCTTTTTCTTTTTTGGCTTCACAGTGTGGATTGCAGGGATTGACCCTGCATCCTCAGCAGTGAAAGTGCAGAGTCCTAACCACTGGACCGCCAGGGAATTCCCTGGGCCTCTTTTTTTTTTCTGGTGGAGATTTAGGATGGACCCCCCCCCCAACTTTTCCTCTCCCATCCCATCTTCCTTTTGCCAAAACAACCACCCTATGTGGAACCAAGGTCTATGGAATAGAACTGGAACAGCTGCAAAGGCAATGCACTGAATCATTGGTTTTCTTGTCGTATGAGCGGGGAAATCAGGAGAAAATGAATGAAAAGGTGCAAGAAGGATTTGGTTACAGAGTAAAGAACACACATGGAGTTACAGGGGTTTTACTCAAGACCTTGTATGTGGAAGGCACCTGCTCAACACTAAAAATCAGCTTGCCCTAGAAATTCTTCATAACATATCAGTGCCATTTTTGGATGGTTTTGAGAAACCTAAAAGTTGGCAAGGGAAAGTCCACTGAGATAAATTTCACCAATGTAAAAATCATTAAACTAGATCCTCTGTTGCATGTCTGGCTCAGTATTCTGGAACAGAAAAAGTATATTAGGCAAAACTAAGGAAATCTGAATAGATTGTAGATTCTGTTTTTTAAAATGTATCAATTTGAGTTCATTAACTTGGCAAATGTATCATCCTACTGTAAGCTGTTAACAATATGGGAAACTGAGTGCAGGGTATAGGGGAACTCTCTGTAATGTCCTCTCCATTTTTCTCTATATCTACAACTGTTCTAAAGTTAAACTCTTTTTATAAAATAAAAATGATCTCTCTTTTAGATATACAAGAGAAGAGAGCGTTTAAAAGGATTTAGAGCAAAGGTTTGCTGCAGAGAGTGAATGCATTTCTAACAGGGCTCTTGTACCGGTTAGCACCCACATTCAACAGGAGGGTGACTTATAGGACCTATGCCACTGTCTGATTTCTATGATGATTTTAAATAACATTCAACAGAGGCTAAAACAAAAGAATAAGCATGTGATTAGTAACATGCTCCAAACGAAAGCTGGCTTCAGTAGCCTTTTGTGTATGTATGTATACATGAAGTTATGGGGAAAGTGAAAGAGTCTACACCAGAACCGGGTTGTGAATCCTGGGTCCTCAGACTAAGGGCCTGATGCAGGTCCAACTGAGCTACCCAAGATTATGACGGTTTCAGTGAGAATCTATTCAAATCAAAAACGTTTAGTCACTGCTTAACCTTTACCTTCCACTCTTTCCCTTGTATTTTAAAGCCAAACACGCTAAAAACTAGTTGCTGGCAGTTGAAATGCCCAAACACAAAACTGCGGTTGGAATTTGTTTCTAAACTCAGCGCTGCATCGGGATACGTATAACGTCGCCTTTCTAAAATCTCTAATACCGGGTTCTACTGCTCCAGAGATATGCAACCACAGGTGCGCCCTTGAAAATGCTCAGCCTGTGTTTGCTGTGACAGAAAGTGGAGCAAGGCACTCTCAGAGTCACAAAATCTTGGGCAAAACGGGACGTATCTTTTTGTGGGACACACGCTTTCAAATCACTTTCCTTAGGAAGGAGCCTTCTTCTCTTCCCGAGGGCCTGCAGAAAGTGTAGCAGAAATACTGGGCTTAGTCACTTTCTACCTCCGAGCCTCTCCATTGAGACCCATCTCCAAACTAGTCCTCTTCTATCCTCTTCCTCTGCTGCCTCTTTTCTTCCCCTTCATTGGCTTCATCCTTTTCCCTTCCAAGAACCAGGCCACTCTCCCTTCTCCAACACCTCTTCTGCTTATTCCACTTCCCAGCCGCTCGTCTTTCTAGTATGGTGATAATATAACCCATCCCGGTCGGTACCTGTCCTCTCCTCCCCATTCCCTCTCCTGCCAGAAGGTTTAGGATTTTATCCAAAAATCTTACCTAGCTTAACAGTCGCACCAATGTTTGCCTAAATGTGGGAGGTGTCGACGTTCTGCGCCCTGGGTACTGATGAAATTTGTAGACTTGTCCAGGCATAGGGAAGGTTTACAGAGGGCGAATTGGTTTCGCAGGTTGCGCGCAGCTTCCCTTGCGCTCTCCTCCTTGCGCAAATAATTTGATCTGAAAGTGATGCTGTAACAACAGGAGCGCCCACATTTCTACTCTTGCCTCTGTCTGCCGCCACTCTTGCGTTGCCTGCAAAACCAGAGTGATAGCGTCGCCGTAACAAAGCCGCTGTCATGTCCCGAGTCCAGATGCCGAATGCAGTGGTTTGCAAGAGCATGCAAGACTGCCTGAGACCCATACTTGTCGCTCTTTGTTTCGGTCAAGTATTGTGAATTAATTCACCTCTTGTCTTAACTTCACATCTGGACCTACGTTCCCTCGGCTGTACTCACGGAGCGCGCCTTTGTATCCCCAGCACTACGTTTTGCATTTTTTGGCAGCTTCGTGGGCAGAGGAGGACTTTCTAAAGAAGGGAGAATCTGAAGACTTAACAGAAGATTCAGTTCTGGGACTGTCCCTCGTGGTGGACTAGAACTGACGCAAGAGGCAGTTGGCTGAAAGTCCGTGATGGGGAGGATTGTGGGAAGACCTAAGGGTTTTTCGGTCCAGAATCCATTTCTCCTTTTCCTGCCCTAGCTGTGAGACAGGAGTCACGCCACAGGTTTCAGAAACAGAGGAACTGAACATAATGGACTTTGGCTTGCCAACACCGTCATACAGTGATAAATAAATAACATGGGACAATAAGTAATCAACTACACGGGGGGGGGGGTGTAGCTCAGTGGTAGAGCGCGTGCTTAGCATGCACGAGGCCCTGGGTTCAATCCCCAGCACCTCCATTTGTCCTCAACTCCCTTACAGCTGAGATCCTTCTCTGTTTTCTTTGTGTAGACCTTAACTTGTGTATCCTTCGGTTAATCATGTAACTATGGGCCTTGACATTCCTTGGACCTCCCAACCTGACTACTTTAGTACAATAAAGCCAGGAACCAAGTAAAGTATAGAAACTGCTCGCTCAGAATCAGTCTCCTGAAGGCGGAGCACCGAGTACGCCATGTAGGGTCCATTCTCCTTTGCTGCATTTTTTTCATTATTATTAAGAAGCAGGGAAGAAAAAGACAGACTGAAAGAGAAAAAGGGGAAGGGGGCCTTTGGGAAAATTCTTTTAGATTACCCCTCCCACCTCCCACCCCGTCTTCCTCTCAGCTGGTTTGTGTCAATGGACAGGCTGCGGGCTCCAGAGAAAGTTTTCCTTCTCCTTTTCCTTTCCCCACTCGCCCCTGCGCTTTCACCACACACCGAACCTTGGTTGGGCAGCAAGAGGTTGGTCCAATCACCAGCCATGGAGCGCTGTGTTCCCAGGTTTTTCCCGGTGAAGGAGCGTTTAAGATACTGTCCATGGGAAAGACGCTTCTCACGAAACTCAGAGGCTTCCAAAATCCGTAGTTGAAAAATTTATTTCCGGTGTTGGAAAGAGCAGCTAGTCTCTCTCAAAGCCAGACTCGGGAAAAAAGGGTTGCGCATTCCTGTGGCACAAACGCTTTTAAGCCCGCTTCCCTTAGGAGGAAGATAACTTTCTGGCTTCCTGCATCCCTAGAGGGAGCAGAGGAGACAGAGGCAACGCGGGCGCAAATTACCTCCCGGGCCAACCAAACAGTGGACATCGTAAAGACCTAGTCCCAAGCCTTCTTTCGTCCTTTCCTCTTTTAGTTCCTCCTCCCCAACCGCAGCCACCTGCCTCCTCCTACCCGCCCCCATCCAATTTCTTCATCACCTGCTGCTTCACCTTCTCCTTCACTTTCTCTTCCCGTCTCTCCTTTCATTCCGTTTCACCGCTTCCTCCAGGCTAGTTGTTTCCCAGCAGCTCACTTCAGTTCCCGCAGCTCCACTTTCTTGATTAACAGTTCTCAAACCTGGATGATCAACAAAATCATCTGGGGAGGCATTTCCATCCTATAGATCTCCACCCCACCCCCATCCCGTGATTCTGAGTGCACTCAGGAGCTACAAGGTAGAAATGGGCATACGTATATTTATAAAGTTATCCGACGGTTCTCCAGGTTCGGGAACATTGCATTCTAGTCTCAAACCTTTTATCTCTGTGTTAGTGAGTCACTTCAGGCTGCCTATATTATTCACCAAGTTACTTTTAAAAGTCGTTTCGCCTCTAAGCGCCCATTTCAGCGACTTTCCAGAGCCAACTAAGCCTCATTTGGGCTTTTTTTTGAAGGGGAGGAGCAGAGGAGGAATGGAAGAGTTGATATATATGTAATTGATTACGATATTCAGGAAAATACAGATTTCCCACTCGTGAGAAAAAGTAAAAGAGAAGATACAATGATTTAGGATTACTCCTAAAACTCACCTTTGGTCATCACAGATTTTGGCAACAGGAGGAAAGTGTCTATTCCTTGCATCTCTGTGATGGCTGAGGTTTGAGTATTTGTCCAAGAGCATCGGGTTGGAGTGGGAAGGTTGTTATAAAAGTTTAATTCGCTTCGCTGTTCTTGCTCAGCCTCCAAAGTGTCTCCCTTAAGCGTCATTGTGGATCTCAGAAACAGAACTGCACAGTCCCCAAGACAAAGCCAGTGAGGTGCAGGGCTCCAGAGTTTGGAGTTTCGCTGGGCTCCAGAGTTTGCTAGAGTGACCTGTTTTCTCTTTCCAGCTGGATCTAAATTCCCCAGGGAACTTTTCAGGTTCTGCTCCTTTGCACCCTTGTTCTAGCATTTCCAGCTGGGGTTGACAGCCAGAAGCATTGGAGGTGCAGGGCCCCCCGATGTGATGGTGTGGGATCTGCCCTCTGGTGGAGGCCACCGGGAGAAGGAGCAACGTATTCAGGGTTCCAGCCTGAAGCCACTTGAGTTAACATGGGCCATGCATGGCCATGGCTGAGGCTTCACAGCCCTAGGGTTTAGATACTCCCTTCTCCTGGAAAAACGGATCCAAAATATGGATTCCCTCACGGGTTACAGTGGCCAGAGTACTGTTCTTTATGGGGACTTCTTATGTGTCATGGCTTTTGACAGCTGCCTGAGAGATTCCTAAGGCAGAAGGAGGGCTCCATGCTAAATACAGTGAGGCTGTAAAGAGCAAAAGGAATAATGTCCTGAGAATCCGTGTTTGGCAAAACGGAAAAAGGTGGTCTAAGCTGTTTTTCACTGCTTTGTCTACTCTCCCATGTCAGAAGTCCAGAGAATGAGAGTCAAAGAGAAGGACAACTCATCCACTTAATCTTTGCCCTGAAATGGTTTAGACAGTAGCTTGACAACAACATACTTGGATGGAGACAGCCCAGAGATGGCCCTGGTAGGAAGGGAGCTTAGTGGCTTGGCTGGTTTGAGCGTCTGTCCAGGGTTTGAGTCCCAGAGGAAGCTGAGCTTGTGACTGATCCCTGCTTTCTCGTGATCGTGAAGGAACTAGGAGAAACGTGATTTTAGTTTCTCCAAATGAGGGAAAATAGATGTCATTTTAAAAAATTTGACTTCACGTTTTAAAACATCCTTTTCAAATACAAAAGTTATCATGCAAAGGTTTTGGTAAAGAAAAATGGAACAGTTTTTGTGCATTCACCCAACACTCGACTTGCACAGAGAACAAAGTGCAGAGCAGTGATATTCTGTAGTTTGTACTGATTCTTAAACAAGTTGTTTCTGTTTGTTGTTTCTGTTTGTTTGCTTCTTTTGTCTTGTTTTGTTAAATACAAGCAAATTATATATCTATTCTTATTTCCACCCAAACACCTTTGGCCACATCTTCCTCTGGGACATCAGTGTGGTGTTACATGAGGTGTCGTTAATTCATTTAATGATTTAAGAACAGAAAAGTGAAGTTCAGTGAGGAAATGTAGAAGGTAAGGAATCTAAATCTGCTGTTTGCAGGGTTTCTGAGATTTACTTCAGCTAGGTGTTTTGGTTGAGGGGATGGTGGGGAGTTAGTGGGTGTCTTCTAGTATATATTTTGTGTAAATTTCCTGTGGAAGTTGATTTAATATGGAATAAAAATGACTGTGCTGCCCAAACCTAGGATCTAACCTTCAAAATCCGTTGGTCGCTTGCTCGTCTAAGCTATTCCGGTGAGCGTGAGCTAGCTCTTCAGCCTTCCAAATCATGTTTTAAACGTTCGCGTGGCAAAGGTTTTGCTAAATGTCACCTTACCTTGGGCCAACGTCCACCCACTCACTAAAAAATACTTGGGGTCTGTGCCCTGCACCTCCGTGGCTTATCTCGGATTCCCTGCTCCAAGGCCCGTGGAGTAGAAATGGTATAATATCGAAGGGAATCCATTGGACTACATATTTTTTAAAATGGGAGCAGAGGAAACGTGGCAAAATGTACGACAGAAATGAAAGGGGCATACGTATGAGGCGAAAACCCAGATGGAGGAGCCGGGAGTTGAACCTGGGACCTCGTGCACGCGAAGCACGTGCTCTACCACTGAGCTACACCCCCTGCTTCAGAGACTCTTTGGGGATCATTTATAAAATGCTACTTTTATTTTGAGATTGACTTTATTTTCTTTTTTTTCTTTTTTTTTTTTTTAAGATTTATTTTTTTATTGATTAATTGATTGATTGATTGATTGCTATGTTGGGTCTTCGTTTCTGTGCTAGGGCTTTCTCTAGTTGTGGCAAGCGGGGGCCACTCTTCATCACGGTGCGCGGGCCTCTCACTATCGTGGCCTCTCTTGTTGCGGAGCACAGGCTCCAGACACGCAGGCTCAGTAATTGTGGCTCACGGGCCCAGCCGCTCTGCGGCATGTGGGATCCTCCCAGACCAGGGCTCGAACCCGTGTCCCCTGCATCAGCAGGCAGATTCCCAACCACTGCGCCACCAGGGAAGCCCCTTGACTTTATTTTCTGATGGAGAAAATCCACTGGGTTAAATTCCACCATTTGTGAAATTACTAAACTGGATATCGTCTAGCGGCTTCACTCAGGTTACAGTCCGACTGACACAGTCTCTGATTCTAGGACTTTCCTACTTCTGTTAGCCCGCTGCAAGGTCCACTCAGAAGAAACTACGTGCAAATTACTTTCTTTCGCCTGGAAAAGTCACGGATTTCCAACACAAATCTCCAGCAGTACTGGCTCAGATGAAGTGCTTTTCAGTCCAGAGGCAGCCGAATTGAACTCCACACCAGGTTGGGTCGGATGACGGCCAACAAACATCCTTTATCCAGCTGACACTCATTGTTTGCTCACGCATCACCACATGTTCTGAGATTGTCTTCAGTTCTGGTTCCACATTCCCCCACGTCTTGAAGGTTATGTCTACAAAGGAGTTCAGGGGGGAAAAAAATCTTTAGTTCTATCAACTAAAAAAAATCTAAAGTTCTATCAACTTAAAAAAAAAAAAAGAAAAAAGCTGTCATGGGAATTCCCTTGGTGGCCCAGTGGTTAGGACTTCACGCTTTCGCTGCCGAGGGCGCGGTTTCAGTCCTTGGTGGGGGAGTTAGGATCCTGCAAGCCACGCAGCACAGCAAAAGAAAAAAAAAAGAAAAAGAAAAAAGAAAAGAAAAAAGTGACATTTTTCTAGACTGGGGGAATGAAAGGACAAACACAGGGCAGAGAAACAAGATTGGGGAACCTAGCAAACTGTCAAACTGCTTTCCCTGAAGGAACCCATTATCACAGTGGGAAAACCTGCAATTCTTCAGAACATGAAAATTCGAGGAGGTCCTGGGTAACTCAAAGCTGATAGTATTGGCCGTGTGGGAAAGAGCAGAGGTAATAGCTCTTTTCTCACTGCGATGCTTTCAGCTTTGTGTAAGACCAATGACCTCCATGAGTCCAAAGCCCTAAACTATACTTCTTTATCATGATCTTCATATGATATTGATGGAAGTAATCCAGGAAGCTTTTCATTTAATGGCTTGAAAATACCGGACATAAGTGTTTACTTGTGAAGGCAGGGACGACTGAATTCCAATTCTTCTTGCCTTAGCCCTCTAAGCCCTTTTCTTGAGAAAGTGAATTCAGAAGCATTTGTATTAGGGTGACATGTTACAGGAAGAAGAATTTGTTTTGACACAAACTGTGGGCTTTTCAAATCATGGGGAGGGAATCCTGATTTTAGTCCAGCCTTTTAGAGCTCTTCCGACTAAGCTATGTTGACCAAATCTCTACTGTCATCAGCAATAATAATTTTCTCCACTTTCAAGTTTGGAAAGCACAGCAATCCTTGAGAGATGTTGTTCCCTTTTTCCCTCACTTTGAGAAAGTTGGTGTTTGATATCCTGCCACATTTGGTAATTAGTTTCAACTACTAGCAACAATGGGTGTGGGAACGGAGTGGGAGGAGAGAAAATCAGTGGGTAGGTTTTCTGTTCCTCAGTCTTCAGTCTTTTAATTGACACAGGCAGAGCCCAGAACACAAAGGAATCCTTTAACAAAAATTGACTATGAGCCTCTTTTCCTTTCTTTTGTATCTTTTTCTTTCCTTTTCCTGTGTAAACTGTGATATGGAACAAAAGGGAGCATGGGCTCACTCTCTTATTTCTTATCTTACTTGTGCTGATGCAGTTAGGTTGGTAGATGCCAGAGTCATAGAGTTGAAATAGATCAGCTTAAAAGCAATCTTTTGGGTAATGGATTTACTTTGGATGTGAGCAGGGGAAAAAAAATGACAAAAGAATTTGTTTTAATGGGGAAATTTGGATGTGTTCTTGAAATACAGTATTCGTGAGGAAAGGGAAAAGCAATAATGGAGTCCAAGATTACCTGGATTCTCCTGCATGCTTAGCTTATGTTCCACCAGTGAGCTACACAACCAGATAGACCCTATACTTCAGTAAATCTATAACTGATGATTGCCCTGATTCTTATTGAGGAGTCATTTTTCCTTTTCCCCTACATTGTTTCCAACTTTTATTTGGAAGCCAGATGGAACTTGGCTTTCTTCTAGGAAGGTCTTTAGAGCATGTTAGGGTGTTCCTTCACTTCTCACATCCTGCCATTGGCTTCAACTAGCTTCTGAAAAGCAGGATATTGAGGGGCAAATCCAGGGCAGCAATAGAATGAGAAAGTCATAAATGTATACAATCCAGTGATGTTTTGCTCTGTCTTAATCTAGACTGAAAGACAACTTCGGAGGTGCTTTCAAGGGTCTACTAGACAAATAAAACAGTGAATTGAACGAGGAAAGGCAAGGGAGAAATTTGATGTAACGTGGTAGAATAACACAGGATTTGGACTCTTACTGGAGTCCAATACCTAATACTTAGGAAGACTTACAGGTAGATTGGATTATGCAGACAGTGATGCCTTTCGCAAAGCTAATAAAAACAGGGGAAGTGGTGGGAATTCTGTTTGTTGTTGTTATTGGTTTGTTGATTTATTTTTGTGTCGGGAGCATAAGGCGGGGTAATAAAGGGGTAACGTTGAGTTTGGGTTTTGGTATGACATATTTTAAATGCCTACAAGATAGCCTCTTGAGGATGTCTACCTACACACATTATAACCTGAATCTGGAATTCTGTGGACATCTCTGAACCTCAAGTTTGGACATGTATGTGGCTAGGAGTAGAAAGCCTCCGAAGAGTAGGTAGAGTGAGAACTTAAAGTTATGCGTTCAGACGTGTAGGTAATGGGACTTCCCTGGTGGTCCAGTGGTTAAGACTCGGTGTTTCCGCTGCAGGAGTCACGGGTTCAGTCCCTCGTCGCGGGATTAAAATGCTGCGTGGCGCGGCCAAAAAAAAAAAAAAAAAAAAGACGAATAGATAAGGAGGTTATTGTTAGTACTTGTGAAAAACAAAGAAATGAGATTGCTCCTAGGCTGATCTCATTCTTCTTTGATTTATACTGGTTATTGTTATGGTCCTAAAGTTTCCTTAGAAGACCAATAAAAGTCCCATTTTCTGCCATCAGCTTCCAAGTAAAGTGATTATCTCTGCAGAAATTGCAGATCTCTTAAGCTGTCTGTAAAAGGAAACAGCATCAATTCCACCAGTCCCCAAAGGACAACCTTTGAGCAGAAATACTGTCCACGAGGTCTGGTTTATTGAAAAGGAACGTCTCCTGCCTCCACCGCACCCACTTGCTGCTGAGCATCTGCTTCTCAACGTTTTGAGAATTCAGTGGAAAGGATGGGACGGAAACAAAGAGATGGCTGACATTTTAGAAACCAAGACCTCTCCATTACTTGAATTTATTTGAAAGTCAAGTGTTCTCTAGGGCAAGGGATGAACATCACTTTGTCTCCAAAATTAAAGCAGGTTGGTGGTGGGGCTTTCTTTATTTTGTCTTTTTCTGGGCTCTTACTGGAGAAACAGAAGTCTTTGTTCGAATTCATGTGTTCTATTCCAGGTATGTGATAAAAGTTCATGAATAGTTGTGTGTCTAAGGCATTTGGTTTGCAGTTCAAAGTGTTTTTCCAGGGACGGTTGGAATCCTGCTCACAGCACCCTAATTTTTCACGTGGCTACTGTCTTTAGGATTAGTTATTCTGGCCAAAGAAATTGCACACGGGTTTCTTTCTTTTTCTTTTCTCCCGTCTTACTTTGGATCTTTCTTCTCTTAAGTAGTATTGTAAAATGGTAGTTCAGGTGAAAAAGCTGGTTAAATTGGGAACATTCGCGGATGTGGAATAAGCCTGTTATTTATTTATTTTTTTTCCTTCTCTTGTTTATTCCTTCTGCTGTCCCAGCAATCATGTTTACTTTCCATGTAAGCAGGGGGAAAAAAGTGACGAAAGGTGGAAAAGTAGAAGAGCAGATTCCGCGGGACTGAAGGAATGTAAAAATATAAAATATATTGGAGACCAGAAAACGAAGTACTTATGGAGGTGCCGGGGATTGAACCCGGGGCCTCATACATGCAAAGCATGCGCTCTACCACTGAACTACACCCCCAAGTAACAGTGGCTTTTTTTCCGATATATTAGGAAATATGCCCATTTTCTGTATTCTTTGGCAAAGCTATTTTCTTTTGTCAGAAAATTTATTCTGTTAACTCCACTATTTCTACGGTTTTTAAATTAGATTTTTTTGGGTGGCTCTCTATGCTCAAGAATAGTAAATTCTAAACCCAAATTTTTACCTTTCCTGCTCGTGGTTTCTTCTCAGCCGGGTCAGTCCTCTCCAAGACCTTCTCACCTGGGCCAAAAGACAGAGTAGATGGAAGAGCATAAAAGAAAGGAAATCATCACCTTTCATCATCACTCGAAATCATCACCAGGAAACAGAAAACTGATCCCACATTCACAAAAATTAATCTGTTTCTCAGCATCTTTGAAGATTATGCAAGAACAAACAAAAAGAAGAAAAAATAAGGGACTCTAAGAAATTAAATTTTTTTTACTGTAATTTTCTGAGCTGTGTCGGAGTAGCAGAGAGGCTTTCCAATGAATCCCTATTACTTCTCTTCTCTCTCCTACCGTCGCACATTGCCAGGAATTGGATGCAAGCACCATACATGGAAGACATTCCAAACTTTTTGTGGTGGGTAAATATATTGGACAATTAGACAGCAACACTTGCAGAATCTGAAACATTCTAAAAACGGGTTGAAAACAATCTCAGTTTTGAAATATGTGTCAGAGAAACTTATTTTTAAGGAGCCGAAATAGCTCAGCTGGGAGAGCGTTAGACTGATAGATCTAAGGGTCCCTGGTTCAATTCCGGGTTTCGGCCAGCTGAGTGGTTCAGCCTACAGTCGGTAGAAGGAGCAATTTTAGCAACCTCCGCGACCTAGTCCTTGACACTCCAACCTTTGAATTGAGGTCTTGTAACTGATGTCACATAAGCGAAGGAAATATCCGGCATTCCTTGCTTCTCCCGTATGCGTGCGATTGCAATGCCCTGTGATTTTTGATTCATCTTTAATGAATAGTAAAATTCGTTCTTATAATTTACGATGCTATTTTCCCTTAATAATAATGACATCAAATAGCAAATTAAGAAATACCATAACAGGTCGAGAAAGCGAGGAAGAAAAAAAGCTAAATTTACGTTTTATTATCTTTACCGGCATCTTTCCCTGTTTTTTGGGTAAGGGACCCTACATTTTCATTTTGCTCTGGTCCCGTATATTATGCAGCCGTCCCTGACTAACATTAAATCGACATTCTATGCTTTCACAAATTTCTTGGGCTAATCACATCTACCTCCACACCCACTCTCAGTCTTCCCACACACCTACCATTGAATTATAATCTCGAGCACTGGCGAGCTTCGTATTAAAATCCCCGCCCAGAGTCTACAATCCCTCTCTGAATTTCAATTCGTTGTTCTTAATTCTTTACATGAAATTAGGATTGGAATACCTGAGATAACATTGCAAGGAAAATCCCAAGGGAAGATGTGGTTTGTATTTCCAAAAGGAAACATTAAGAAAATAGGCAGTACACTAAAATCACAGCCCTGCTCTTTGCTTTCTTAACATGGTCCTGCGTTGTGCGGATGTAATAAAATCAGTTCCATTTTGTTTCCAAAGCCTTTGGAAACTACCTATTAATGGGTGGCTGGTAGGCTGCTGGTAGGAAAAACCCCGCCAAAGTCGAATTTTAAGAGAGCAAAAGATACACTTGGAGAACCAGACAGGTCACACCTAGAGAGGCCCCGCTGGGATTCGAACCCAGGATCTCCTGTTTACTAGACAGGCGCTTTAACCAACTAAGCCACGGAGCCCACGTTGTGACCTTATTTCGGTTTTCTTCTGTCAGAGAATGTTTCTGTATTGATGTATTTCAGAATAGGGCCTGAGACGGGAACTATATATTCATCTCTTTTTAATAATAAGTCATCTTTTCGTGAACTTTCATACCCTTGGCTTTTGACTGGGGTCAGAGCCACCCAAACAATGAATAACAGCTTTGACCCAAGCGTTATTCATCTGTCTTTTTTTCCTTTCGCTCTGCATGACCTCACTGTATTTGGCGTGGAGCCTCGATACTGCCTCAGGGAAACTCAGGCAGAAAAGTTCAAGCAAGATAGAAGGGCAGGGACTACGCGTAGATTTCCTCAGAAAGCACTGGGACACTGACTTTGGTAAACTGCAAGGAAATCAATATTCCGAGTGGACCATTTTCTCCAGGAGACGAAACTAGCAAAACCATAAAGGCCTCAAAATCTACCTCGTCCACTTGTGGTCAGGGTTACCTCAACCTCTCCGTGCTGGCGCCTGAGTCCCCACGCTTCGCCGCGGGCACCTGGGTTGGTTGCTCCTTCTCTGGAAAAGGCCCTGCGCTACCAGGCGTTTCCCACATCTTTACACCGGTATCCCTGCCCCTCCACTGCTCCTGACTGGCAGAACCGCGGCTGACAAAGCTGGGCAGAAACTTCGAAGAGGAAAATAAAGTTGCCTCTGGAAATAAAGGTCCAGTTGGAGAGAGGACACAAAACGGCCACGAGCTAAATGAAGACAAGGCAAGACAGTCCCTGCTCGCAAATCTCTTGGCCCAGCAGGTGATCGGGAACCCTGCGGCGGGATCTTAAGGACTTGGTTCTGAAAACCTCAGAATAGACCCTCCCATCAAATACTGCGACTGTGTTAAGCAGACTTCTACCAAAAGAAGACAACAGGAGGGGGATGATACATGGCTTGGGGACATGACCTGAAAATGAAAAGCAAATTAACTTTTTGTCACACCCTTCATGCAACTGAACAAGTCCCCAAACCTTAAAACCGCTGAAACTCAAAGTAGACGCTATTGTCTTTAGCCAAATTTTGACCTGTCAGTCAACCCAGATACGAATTTAAGATTTTTTTTTAAATTTTAAGGTAATCCTAAATCATTTCATCTTCTGTCTTACTTTGAAGTTTCATTCCGACCTCTCTTACCAGTGTGAGGTCCTATCTTTCTGAGAACAGAAATAACATAACTAACTCTCCAGTTCCTCTGTACCACAAGTCAGTTCCCCTCTCTGCCCATTAACAAGACAGAAACTCAACTGGCTCTGGGGATGTCCCTGGAAATATATATGAAAATATATCAATATTTCTTAATATACACTTAATATATTAAATAAAAATTTAAATATATTAACATTAATGTTATGATAAATAACAAAGTCAACCACAAGCAACCTTCCAAGGTAGAGAGAAAAAGGTACATAAATACTGTAGACGAATGTCAGTAGTACCCCGACCTGGAGAATGGCTTGAGAACTTGATGAAAGTATAGATTGCTGGGCCCACCACACAACTCGTAAATGAATTAAAAATAAGGCAGGAATCTTTATAATTTAAAATCCTCTTCAGATTTTACAGATGGCCAGCCAGGTTAGAGAACCACCATCGGTCTAGAAAGTTAAGTGAGTGGAAGTAAGACAATCTGGTGACAAACTTCATCTGGAAGTGGTGGTTAGGGAGGGAGAGGGGTGGGCAGAATGATTCCTGGGTTCTTGAAGAAAGGTAGGCAACAGAGGTTGAGGGATTTACCATAGTAACTCACTTTTTAAAATAATCAGGCTTGGCTTAGAAACAATAGTAATGAGACAGTTTTAAAAAAGAGAGAATTATAAAATTTTGGGAAGGGGGGAAAATGATGATTATTTGCACGTGATAAAAAGAAAATGAACTAATGAGCTTTGATTCCAAAAGTTTAATGCTGACTTCCTTGGAAAGTAACCACCAGTCTTCAAAGCTTGTTAATGGTTCCATAAAACTCCTTTTATTTTGGGTCTGTTACCCAGATACCAGATTCTAATATTGTCAGCAGGGTGTTACAATTCATTCTGTTGGCATCTTCCTTATCTGGCCAAAGAATTATCAATGATAAAAAAAGCTAGCTGATTTGTTGTCTTAAAATTTTGTAACAGAAAGGTTAGTTTTCAACAATTTAATGCCACGACATGAATGCATGAACTCAACCCCATTGGGCAGCCTGGAGTGGAGCCCCACCTATGCTGAATCAGAAGTTCCGGCTGTTGCGCATGCACTATCACATTCTGAGATTGTTCTCAGTTCTTACTACACACTTCATCTTGTGAGTTTTGTTCCAAATAGCATCAGAACAAAACTTCAGAAATGCACCTACTCTTCATTTTCATTTGAAGGAGGGCAATTTTTAAGAACAGACACGGGGCAGCAGAGTAAGAGTAGCAGAGAGAACAAAGCCCTCACATTCCTTTCCCTCCGAGAATGCAATGACTGACAGGAAAGATTGGCACAGAAATTCAAAAGAATAAAATTAAATAGCTGAAACCTCTGAGATGGGATCACTTCTGTCTATGCAGCTGATGATGGCCATTTTCCCCCCAGAGCCTTTCAACTTTAGCTGCTGGCTTCTCCAGTGTTTTCTGTGTGATTTTCTGACATGTACCAGGCAGGGTTTCCTTAATATATCTATATATGATGGCAAAGCATGGAATTTCGAACCCCCCCCCCCATTTCAGCCCCCTAGACAATTCACTTCAAGGATGGAGGAGGGTGTCTGTGGTCAGGAAGCTTCTACATGCGAATGGGAAAGAATTATTGACTAAACATAACCATCGCCACCAAACTATGGGAAAAGATACGGGTACTCTTATGCTAAAGGATCTCTCAATCTAGCTATTTCAGTCACACTAGAAAACTCTACACTCACTGACTCAAATATTCATTTTAACGAATTGAGGTTTGGATAACAACAGCATTCTTATGAGAAGTGGATTTATTGTGCAACGTCTACCCATGCAGATAGAACTGAGATCTGTCGACTTCAATGTCTGGTGACTGCACTGAGTTGCCCTCAGTGGAGCCTGGGAGATAAGGAGGGAGTGGAAGAAAATTAGTGGGCAGGCCTTCTGCTCCTCAGAAACCTGTCTCTCAAGAAAGGCACAGTTGAGAAAATAGGGGTAGGAAGTTGTGCATGGTCTTCTTATTTTTTTCTCTTCCCATTCTTCCCCCCTCCCCCCATCCTCAATTATTTTTGCAAATGAATCATTTACTGGCTCGCGAATGTGCATTTGGTATGTTTACTGCCCTGGGTGAACAGTGTCTTCCTTTGTTATCCCACTCCACGCAGCCTTCCTTGTTCTGACACAATCAGGTTCGGTAATGGACTCCAAAGCCCTTGGAGTAGAAATGCTTGAGTGCTTAAAGCAACCAACTAAATTAGGTAAGTAGTCTCGCTTGAATGTGAGCAGGAAAAGATGAGTAGAGAAATGCAAAATAAAAGTAAGAAAACACCAAAAAAAAGAGAGAAAAAGAGAAGAGGTTCTGACATGGTCAGGAAACTACAGCTGTGAAGTGCGATCATGGAAATATGGAAGATTAAACCTAGGACATCTTCCATGCTCCGTAATCTCGCCACAACTCAGCTACATCCACCCAGACATGTGGCTGCTGAGAAAAAGTTTTTGACTAATTACCTTCCTTTTCTGGATGTCTTCGAGGATCTAATAGTTGGCAGAAGAGTTTAATCTGTTCAGCTCCTTTATTTTGTGAAGCTCCTACTCTGAATCTGGTCTTGCGGCTACATCAAGAGAAGGGGCACTGCAGCCCAGATGAAAAGACACATGGTCTTCCCAAAGTTAGCGGTCTCTGAGGTCTGCTTGCCAAGGGACTGCCTGAGTAGCAGTTCCATCCACCCAAAGAGAAAAGCCCATTATGGAACCAACCCTTGTATCTTCAAATACTCACTCCTTCAATTTTCTTCCCCTCTGCTTACACAGATGGGAAGAAAAATGAAAAACATAATGCAGAGGGATGTGAGGAAGAGTAGCGTGCTTCCTCGAGAATTTAACTGCATGTGGGGAAATTAGAGACAAAGGATGAATTCACAATACTTACAGCGAAATGAAACACCTCCGTTCCAGCAGCATGGTCTGCAAACCTTGCAGTGACATTTTCTAGTGGATGCTACAGCTCTGGTTCTTAAAGACACAGAAGATAGAAAGAAAGGAGGAGGAAAACAAAGTATTCCAGAGAGCTAGCTATTATAGAGTTTTTTCAAATGGAGTTTTCTCTGCAATGAAGAGAATGCAGAGGAGATTTCCACTAGGACAAGATCTACCAAATGAATTAGTTGATTATATGTGCAGTACCTAGATCTATAGGTTTGGGTAGTTCGTTAGTTAAGCTTTCAAATTTTTAGCTGGGGAAACAACGTTCGAACCCCTAGCAGTTTAGTATTGCAATGTTCGCACTTGTTCTCTAGTTATTGGGGAAGGCGGGGCGGCCGGGATATGACTCCAGTTATTTTTAACTGGCAGAAAGCAACTGAAATCTTGCCTGCTCTTAAAGTTCTGAGTATTTGCAATGGGATCCTTGCCTGCAAGCTAAGAATGATTTTGGAATGTTTCACGAATTTGCGTGTCATCCTTGCGCAATGGGTCATGCTCACCTTCTCTGTATCTTTCCGATTTTAGTATATGTGCTGCCGAAGTATGTGAGCACCGTTTTTATTTTAAAAGGTTGAAAAATAAAACGAAGAATAGTATTTCGTGACACGTGAAATTTATATGAAATTCAAATTTCGGTGTCCATGTATAAAGTTTTATTCGAACACAGCAACCTCATTTATTTACACATCATCTATGGCTGCTGTCGGGCTACAACAGAGAGTACTTGTGACAGAGACGGTACGTGGCAGCTTTTTCCCTTCCCACTGCTGCTGTGCGCAGTACACATCGCAGTGACTCAGTGATCGTTCCTCGTTTTTCAGTGTCGCACACATAATATTTTATTATTATTTTTTAAAGTAGCAGTGCTTACACATCATTTAAAAACAATAAACGTGGGCCTCAACTGCGAGCTCCTGCATGGCTGAACTATGGCCACAGCATTGTGTTTATTGTGCAATTAGGCTTTAACATGCTAAAGGAGTATGGTGTATCGTGAGCATCATTTCGTATTCACTAAAATGTTGAACTTGCCAAAACCCGGGATTGAACCAGGGACCTTTAGATCTTCAGTCTAACGCTCTCCCAGCTGAGCTATTTCAGCTACCTGAAAAGACAACTTCTTGACTTTTCTTTTTAATATTTAGATTATTTTCAACTTCGGTCTTTGGATGGTTTCAGGTTCCTTAAGTATGGCTATCTAGTTGGCCAATATATTTGCCCACCCAGGAAGACTTGGAATATATTGTTTTCCATGTATGCCAGTTGGATCCAATTCCTGGCAGCGCGGGATGGACAGGTATAAAGCAGATTTTTTTTTTTAACATCTTTATTGGAGTATAATTGCTTTACAATGGTGTGTTAGTTTCTGCTTTATAACAAAGTGATATAAAGCAGATTTTAAAGAGAGGTGATAATGAGGGATTCAATGGAAAGCCTTTCTGCTCCCCTGCATCCGTCACTTGACCCAGGACATTGTTGAGAAAGTAAGGGAACTTAAAGGCAATATTTTTGGGGATCCCTATTTATCTCTTCTTTTTGATCCTTCCTCTCTCACAATCTCCAAAAATGCCGAGGAATGGAATCCAATAACGCTATAAATTTGCTAAAAGAATGCAATATACACGTTCATTACCAGAATGCAATATACAGGTTCATTACCAGTGTATATACAGGTTCATAACCACTCGTCACAGTACTCCAACTGGCAGGACAGCAACTGTCACAAAAGTTAGAAATTTTGAAATGGCATATCTCATTGCAACAGAATTTCTTCACACACACAAAAATGTTTTTAATGAAGATGAGGTTGCAACCAAGTCATTCTATAATTGGCTCCTCTGTAAGTTGTGCAAGGAAACCATTTATCACGGAGAAGTAATTACAGAGTGTTTACTTGTAGTAGCCAAAGAAATACATCCAGGGAGTTCCCTGGTGGCCTAATGGTTAGGAATCCAAGTTTTCACTGCTGTAGTCCAGGTTTCAATACCTGGTCAGGGAACTGAGACCCTACAAGCCACAGGGTGTGGCCAAAAAAAAAAAAAAAAAGTCTAGAGAAAAGAAATCTAAGACCCCACTGACTGAGCCTTGAGGACATCAGGAGCAACATTGAGTTGATTTTAAAAATAAGACAAATGATCTGGCATCATTTTCTTTGACTCTTGATGAGTCAGTCTAACAGATGTTACTGACATTATTCAGTAGTTTATTCAAGGAGTCAATGTCAGTTTGAAGTGACTGAAGAAATAACCTACATGAATAGTCTGCATGGAAAAACTCCAGGTGAGACTATTTTGTGAGAAGTTGAACAAAGAGCAATTCATTACAACCTGCCACAATATGTTACAACTGGTGGTGGTAAAATTATGAAGGGAACAGAAAAAGACTTAGTTGAACAAATTTTAAAACTTGTGAGAAAGGTAAGCCTAGAGGACCTCTTTGAATTTTGGAGGCAATATAGAGTCTTTCAGACCTAATAATGTGATGGTCTTAACAAGTAGCCTGTAAAGCTACCAGTTTTATTTAAAGCCCAGAACAAGAGAAAGTTCTGCAATAGGTCCAGGCTGTACGAAAGCTACACTATCACTTTACCTGTATTGACCCAGCAGAGTACTCAAATGTCTATGTAAGACAGAGATGGTATTTGGAGTTTTTGGCATTCTTCTATTAGTGACTCACAGGACAAACCTTTGGGATTTGGTGCAAAACTATGACATCCTCCTCAAATTTTTATTCTCTTGTTAAAAAATCGTTTTTGGTCTATGTTATGAGAGAGAATAAATGCTTGGGCATGAGTCACTATGAGACTTGAACTTCCAATCGTGACCTACCTGTTCTCTAATCCATCTAGCCATAAAGTTGTGCATGCACAGCATCATTTCATTATTAAGTATAAACAGAATATATGAGCAGGGCCGACACACATGAGTCATTTGCATGGAAAAGTGGCTTATATTCCCATGGCTCCTACACTTGGTACTTTTTCTCTATCTCTTCAAACCCCATTCATAGCCTCATAGTGAGTTCCCTGTAACTGAGGAAGAAAAAAACAAAAAACAAAACAGGACTGGTTTATTAGTAATTCTGCACCCTATGCTGGCACCACACAAAAGTAAGCAGCTACCATAGCACCTGAAGGCCAGTGGTGAAGGTAAATCCCCCCAGTGGGCATGACTTCACGCAGAGCACGTGATTGTTCATTTTACTTGGAAGAACAGATAGAGCATAGGGATCCACACTAATTCAAGACAAGTGACTAATAGTTTGGCTGGATGATTAGTACTTGGAGGGAAAATTGCTGAAAAGTGATGACAGAGAGGTCTGGGAAAGAAACAGAGGGATAGATTTTACTAAATGGGCAGAGGGATAGATTTTACTAAATGGGCAGAGGGATAGATTACTAAATAATCTAAGGATTATTTTCAATGTAGATGCTCTCCAAAGAGCAACCTCCTAAGAGGGGGATCTTAATAGGCAGTTGACAAGATGACCCATCCTCTTGATGTTTGGAAGCTTCTCCTTAGCCATCACTGTCCTTGTCCAATGGGATTATGAAAATAGTGGCCACGGTGACAGAAATGGAAGTCATATATAGCTCAGTAACATAGACTTCTGTATACCAAAATAGATCAGATTGAAACCACTGCAAAATGACTAAACTACCAACATACTTAAAACATAAGTAACATTAACATCATAACATGAAATAAATTCAAAATAAAAAGAGTTCTTTGAAAGGAAGATTGAATTAAAAGGTCAATAGGAGTAGATGTTTAATATTTTTCATAATTTCATTAGTGATCCAGGGGATTTTTATAAAATGGCACTTAATTTAAAAAACTATGACTGCCAAGGCATTATGAAAGGTTGCATCAAAGATACTAGCTTGAACCTGTTGCACGAATATATGGCAAAATAAAATAAAAATAAAGTGATTCAGTATTGAGATCAAAGAATATCAAGAAAGAAGTTTCGATATTAAGAAGAAATTGGATTGTCATACCTGAATCTTTATGACCTTGCTTTTCTTCTCCTTTCAGTTTTCAGTATTCTAATCTCAGTGGTGAACTAATCCTTCATTTAAGAATGCTTAATATTGTTCTTTCTGGAGCCCTTAACATATGGACATTCCAGACAAAGGCAAAACTCTACCAGTGATGGTATGCCAGCTGCAAGGGTATTTTGACAGTAAGGAAAATGAGAAGGCTCGGGTAGTTATTAAAACGTCCAGTGATGTTCAGGTATTTTCCTCATGTCACCAGGTTAATAAAGCAGTGAAATAAAGATCGCCTGATGTCAAATAGAGTCTCATACATATACACCATACATAGCACATTGACACACACACAGTAGAGAAGTTCTTCCTTTATGGGTCATTTTGTCTTGTGACTTGTGTCTTGTCTTGTGACAGTGTCTTGTGACTGACTGTAACAATACGCATCCCTCCCCCCAATGCACAGACACACAAAGAAAATCTCAAAGTAGGAGTGAATTAAAAATGTATTGCTGGGCTTCCCTGGTGGCGCAGTGGTTAAGAATCCGCCTGCCAATGCAGGGGACACGGGTTCGAGCCCTGGTCCGGGAAGATCCCACATGCCGCAGAGCAACTAAGCTCGTGCGCCACAACTACTGAGCCTGCGCTCTAGAGCCTGTGAGCCACAACTACTGAGCCCAAGTGCCACAACTACTGAAGCCCATGCGCCTAGAGCCCGTGCTCCACAATAAGAGAAGCCACCGCAATGAGAAGCCTGCGCACCGCAATGAAGAGTAGCCCCCGCTCGCCGCAACTAGAGAAAGCCCGCACACAGCAACGAAGACCCAACACAGCCAAAAATAAATAAATAAAATAAATAAATTTAAAAAAAAAAAAAAAAAATGTATTGCTAAGTAGTGTGTTGAAATTTCTTACCCTCCAACATTCCTAGATTTTTCCAAGTGAACTTTAGATTTTCATATTTAAATCTGTAAATTAAATCACAAACAGAATAGATCAGTTAACAAAGCAGAGTTGATTATGATAGTTCCATTTGGATTCCAAGGTTGGAAAAACAAAACGAAAACGAAAATTTCTTTATAAGAAAAGGGGGGCTTCCCGGGTGGCGCAGTGGTTGAGAGTCTGCCTGCTAATGCAGGGGACACGGGTTCGAGCCCTGGTCTGGGAGGATCCCACATGCCGCGGAGCGGCTGGGCCCGTGAGCCACAATTGCTGAGCCTGCGCGTCTGGAGCCTGTGCCCCGCGACGGGAGGGGCCGCGATAGAGAAAGGCCCGCGCACCGCGATGAAGAGTGGCGCCCGCTTGCCGCAACTGGAGAAAGCCCTCGCACGAACCGAAGACCCAACACAGCCAAAAATAAATAAATAAATAAAATCAAGTAGAAAAAAAAAGTAAAAAAAAAAAAAAAAAAGAAAAGGGGATATATTTAAAATCTGGGAAACCAGCTTATGTTGCTGACACCCTCATGATTATGTGTGTGTGTATTCAAAACAGAACAACAGCTAAAACGCTGAAATCATTGATGATAGTGAGGGCAATTAAGGTTGAGAAGCCTGAGCCAGAGACTAAATGCTGCAGTGAAGGGGAAGGAAATGACGATGGGGGAATGACAGGAACAGGGGAAAATAGAGCGCCAGAGGAAGGTATGTTAGGAAGGTTTGCGTATCAGAGTGAGGACGCTCCAGGGAGGATCTGTAAGCTGCAACTGACTCCTCTACCGGAAGGAAAAAAGTCTTTAATACAATTCAATTATACTGTAGATTTCAAGAACGTGATCCTAGAACATGTTTGGCTGAATCACCAGATACAAGGGATGGGCAGACGTAGTGGGTCTCAAGTCTCTCTGAGAGAGTGGAAGGAGTGTCTTCCGTGGAGAACTCGACTTCACAATGGCATGGAATAGCTTGGTGGGGCGCTTCTTTTACGAGACATTTACCTTGGGTAGAGTGCGCCCCCTAGAGTGCATGTAGGTTAATTTCAGAGAACTACTGGAGATTTTGCGCGTCTAGTCAACCAAATTTATAAGGTAAGAGAGATGCAATGTTCCCAAACTGCTGAAATGAAACTTTTACAAGGGCCAATCACTTTATGTGACTTGGCTTCTTGAAAGTGGCCAATTGTTTGCAACAAACAATAAACTAACACAAATCAAACCATTCACCTCTTCTGTGACCAAGAATAGCTTTTCTCTTTCGCTCAAACCTCTTGCTTTGCATTCAGGTCTCCCTCTACAACATTTTCCCCTGGTTTAGGTGAGACACAAAAACTTTTTTACTTCGTAAACTGGATTGTATAATCAAATTCATGTTGATTCATCAAAATCATTGTTATTAATAGGACCGCGAAGTTAAACTACTTGTAGGAAAAGGTGGAATCGTCCCACAAGTACCAAGCAACTATCCCAAATCTCTGGAGACCAGTGTCCTAAATCTGTGTTCTTTGATGTTTCCATAAGTGCTTAGGGCTTCAGCTGTGTATCTCCTTTAGCAGCCTTTTCAAGAGGTGATGCTCTCCCAAGCATACCCAGAGTGAGAGTTCAGGACAAGTAGAAGGAGAAAAGAAGTTTTCCTGTACTCTTTTTACTTCTTTCCTTTTGGGATCCAAACAGGACAGGACAGACCAGCAAGTCTGTGTGGTGAATGAGTATCTCCTGCCTTCTCAGCTCAAACCTGGCACTGGTGAACATCCACTCTCAAGCTTTTAAGAGAGGGCAAGGACTCAAGAGAGTGGCTTGCTTCTTTGGCTGGAGCGTTCTCTCCTATAGCTGTCATCATGGCCAGCCTCATGTGTCTGTGACCAGTGCATTTCAGAAAGCCTTGTGGCCAACACATTATGCAGCCAGTCTGTCCTACGTCTCACTACCAGAGAATCCTGTGCTCTTCATGCCAGAGAAGGAACTTTGTTCCCCAAAGTACTAGAGCAGGTTGACTTCAGACTTTCTAGCCTCTTAATTTTAAACTTTCTCCAAATCCAGGAAAAACCCCGTTGAACTGATTCCTGATGCTAGTTTGATGAAAGATGAGGTGGGGGTATGGTCAAAGTGATTTTCCTGCTCTCAGAACTCTAATTTTCCCCAGTAGTTAATTTTTGTGTAGTACAGACTTTAGCCAACATAGGAGTGGCTGCTCAGTGACTAGAGTGGATGGCTTTTAAAGGTGGACAAATAAGTTTGAGCAAATCGGCTTGAATTATGAGAGACGAAGAAGTTTCAACACGTAAGAAAACCAGAGAGTAAGAAGAAAGCTAAAGACACGCTGAACAAGATGTAAGGTATTCCCACTGGAGGTGCCAGGGATCGAACCCGGGGCCTCGTGCATGCTAAGCACACGCTCTACCACTGAGCTACACCCCCTCACACGCTTGTCAAGTTGGCTGAAGAAAATTTAATGGCAATATCTATCTGCATTGCTTTTTTTTTTGCGAACTTGAAATTGTTAGCACAAAGATCCTTTATGTACAGCTCCATTATTTCTGAAAGTCCTTTCTTTCATTCTCTTTCGCGGTGACATGAGGAGAAAAGCAATTTCATGCTAAGCAGAAAGTCACCGTTCCTAGGACCGATTCACGCTTGTCAACCTACCCCCAAAGACCCGGCTACACAAAACTTGAATAGAGGAAGGCAAAGAAGAGCCCTTTCCTGGCCCTGTCTCCCGGAAGAGCCTAGAATCAATGACACTCAAAGAACAATGAGAGGAGCTAGTCCCATATCTTAATTTCTTGATACAGATTTCCACTAGAAGGAACCAAAGCTCCTGGAAGAACTTGTTGTCACCAGAGGGCTGGGACAGGAAAAGTACAAGATGAGCCTAGAATATCTTTCTGAGCCAGTATGTAAGAAAGTACTCAAGGATAATTGAGCACAGTATCTATGAGTCAAATCTTGGAAACACTGAGCATTAAAATGAGTAATAAACAAAAAGAATATAGTCTGGATGGATAAAATAAGAATACTTGAGTTCATACTGATAAGAAAGGGAAAGAGAAAGAAAGAAAAAAGGAAATGAAAGAGAAAGGAAGGAAGGAAGGAAAAGAAAGTTTACCCTACGTAGTATGCCAATTATAGTGTGGAAGAAATGACAGCATCATCATTTTCCACTGTCCTGTGATGACTGATTCAGGCAAAATTCATCAATCAGTGCCCAAGCTATGGGTGACAGTTTGATAAAGAAAGATGTATTTATCAAAGTGTATTTATCCTCACATATTTCTTATGAAAATGGTAACTTGACCTTTAAAAAACTCAGCAGAGAAAACCTTACCCCAAATTATCAGATTAACTTCATCATAATAGGGACACTGACATCATGTACCTCTTATGAGATAAACTGAGAAGGACACAGCAACACTCCTATTGTATTCTGACCAAAATGCATCATCACCTGAATCTAATCAGGCAGTCAAACCGAAATTGAAACACATTATACAAATCAACTGTAACATGCTCTTTAAAAATGTCAATGAATGAAAATGTCATGAAAGACAAAGAAAAGTTGAGAAATGGTCCCAAATTAAAGGAGACTAAAAATATATTAACATAAATGAAATGTGTCACCATGGAGAGGTCCTGGATTTGGAAAAAAAAAAAAATGGAGTAAAGGATAGTATCGGGACAATTAGCAAAATTTGAGTATGAGGGGTATAGTTTTGTATCAATATTAAATTCTCTACATTTGACAATTTTACTGTGCTTACATAAGGGAGTGCCCTGAAAGAATACAATGAAGTATGTTGGGGTAAAAGGATATGTTTGCCAACACTGTCAAATGGTTTAGGAAAAAATTTATGTGTGGAGAGAGAGAACAAGTGAGAGAGAGAGAAAGAGAACCAATGAATGTGGCAAAATGTTACAACAGATGAATCTGGATATATAAGATATTTTTTGCAACTGTATTTTATGTTTGAAATTATCTCCAAAAAAAGTTTTAAATGTTCCTCCTTTTTATAACTTCCTTCCTCATTGTGCCAAAATGCTGCCAGAAAGACATAAAAGGTAACACATAGTGATTTAAACCATAGTACTGTGTGTGCTACCTCTGGGAGTTTAGACCTTGATGGGGAGATGGGAATGAATTTACAATATCTGACCCAAAATGCAGAGGAGGGAAGATGAAGAACACTTCGTGTTGGCATAGGATTTTGGTGGGTGCATTCTCTTTGACTCTTCCTTTAGGTAAACAGGAAACAAGTTCCCTTTAACCTAAGTGAAGTAGCCTGAAAGTGTTTGTTCCTCCTAAGACTTGGCTTGTTTTTTCTAAGCATGTCAAGGTTTGCAGAATCTCTCACTGCTCTTTCTTTCAAAAAAAGACAAACAGTACATAGGAGGGCATGCGTGCAGTTGAGTTTTTGGTTTTGGCAAATAGTCACTGGTATTTGTGGCTCTAAAGAGAGCAGTAAGAAACCACATTTTCTCGACCCCATTGTAGCTGTGAGGAGACCCGTTTGTTTTAGAAATGGAATCTGCTGACAGTTTTGAGCTTCTGTACCTAAGATTTGTCTGGAGTGACTATTTGTTAGCACATGGGGTTTATAAAGCAAAAGAAAGGATAAAATATATAGGTTAGGCAGAAACCTAAATTTTTTGAATTGCAGAGAGTTTCATAACAAAATGTCTTTAATCCTGGATAATTTGATAGAAAATTAAACTTTCAATTTGATGGTTCAGGATTTAGGTCTCGTTTTAGAGCCTGGTAGTTTTTTGTTTCTTTGCTTGTTTCCCTTACGTAGATATGAGCCAAGACTAGTACAACCCAGCTTTGTTCTGGAGAATCTTGTCCATGCATTTACCCTCCTCACATGGAGCTCTTGGCTCAACAGGAGTATGAAGAGCTAGAAACCAGACAAACATCTATTGACTTGCAGTGGTTTATTCTGTTCTACTGTAGGGATATTGTTGATTTAAGGAAGGTTCCTTACAACATTAAAAAAGAAACTTAAGTATTGCTTTTAAGGTTACAAATTTAGAGAAATGTAGAAAGTAACTAGGGAGGAAAAGATATGGCCTGTAAACTGGAAAATGCCGGTAAGATTTTTATTTTACAAATCGTTGATAAATTAGAAATTTGAACAACTTCTTCCTAGACAAGATGATTGACTGGATTACTGGGTGTGAGTGAGGAGGTGGCCAGCGTCAAAGGATCCCCAACTTTTTCTCTGAGGATGGTAAGAATGGTTATGGTGTCTGTCAAAGAACTTGAGGACTTCCAGAACTTCAGTTTGAATTGAGAGGCCAGTGGCTCAAACAGATTACTCAGACACTTGTTGAATTAAAGTTCTAAAATCTCATGTATTTTGGCTAGAGTGAGACTCCATACATTCATTGTGAGTTCATTCATAGAAAAATCTAGAGCCATTTTGTGATCATCAATGTTGCCTAAAAGACTGGTGAGCTAGAAGACACAAGAAACCACAAAATCTTGAAAATAGGGCAATTATCTCTTGATTTCTGTCATGGCTCCATTGTTTGAATAGACAGGAAGCTCTGGGAGGAGCAACTTTTTTTTCCAGAGCACGCCAGGAACTGATATCAGCTTCTCTGCCTTCTAGAATATGGTGGGAGAAAAGTTGAGAGAACAAAAATGTGGCTCATGTTTTTAGTAGGATGTTTCCTTTAGTTGAAATTACCTCAAAGTTCCATGTTCTTCACTATAGAGAACATACATTGTTTTACCCCTCAAAGTAGAGGAATTGGGGTGGGTATTTCTACTTTTTTCTTGTTGAATGCCCTTTAATTTATTGGTTTCAAACTTTCCCCAAATCTAGGAACAAGTGCACTTGAACTGAATCAAGATGCCTTTTCCCACTGTGTGATAGATGATGAGCATCATTTACTGCCAGGTGTAGGAAAGTTTGAGTTTTGAGCATTGAAACTTGGTGGGTTTCCCAAGGGCAAGTTGAAATCCTGCTCACAGAACCCTAGGTTGAGTTCAGACTGTGGCCAATATGACACATTATTTTTTCATACTTGCAAAATAATAAAAAAAATAAGGTGCTTGTTTAATGTAGCTAAGGGTAAGAAGCGGATAATAGTAATAACAATGGGTTACATTAAATGATTATATCACCTCCTTGATAAACAGACTCCCTAAAAGATGAAGTAATTACTTGGCCACCAGTTCACAGCCAACATGTAACAGGGCAAGTTTCAATGCCAGGCAGATTTCCTTTAGAACACCTACTGCAGGTCTTTTCTTTAGAGATGGAAATCCTGAAGTCAAAAGACCACTTGAGATTAGTGGCTTTTGGATTTATTCCTCTTTGAAAATGTCATTATCACTCATAGGAAAAGAAGTGGTGCTACATAATCATATAATGTTGAGCAGTTTTCAATTCTTTGGGGAAATTGAGAAGAGAGAAACGAATGAACTCATAATACTCACCATGAAATAAAATACCTTAAGTCCAGCAACATGGTCTGCAAACCCTGCTGTGACATTTTGTAGGGGACGCTACAGCTCTGGTTTTGGACACCTAAAGGAATGGAAGACAGAAAAGAGGGAGGAAAACAAAGTAATCCTGAGAGCTAGTGATTACAGCATCTCTTTCAAATGGAATTTTCTTTGCAATAAAGAGAATGCAAAGGAGATTTGCAACTAGGATAATATCTACCAAATGAATTAGCTGAATGTATGTCCAGTAAATAGATTTATAGATTTGGGTAGCTTACTAGGTAAACTTCTGGAATTTTTAAACCAGGGAAACAAAGTTTGAATCCCTAGGGGCTCAGGTCCTTCTGTTCGAATTTATTTTCCCGGTATTTCTAACTGGCAAAAGGCTACTGAAAACTTGCCTGTTCTTAAAGTTTGAGTATTTACAAGTTCTGAGACCCTATACTTTGTGATTGGTAAACTATTGCCTGCGAGCTAAGAATGGTTTGGGAACATTAAAAGGTTGAAACAATAAAATAAAAAATAGTATTAGTTGACATGTGAAGTTTATATGAAATTCGAATTTCAGTGCCCATATATAAAGTTTTACTTGAACACAGCCACTTCATTCATTTACATACACATCGTCTGTGGCTGCTTTTGGGCTACAACAGAGAGTGGTTGCAACAGAGACGGTACGTGTCACCCTTTTCCCTTCCCACTTCTGCTGTGCACACTACACATCACAGTGGCTCAGTGACCATTCCCCAAGTTTTTCAATGTTACGTGCATAATATTTTATTATTTTAAAATAATAAAAATCAGCAGTGCTTACTGCTCACAGGATATTAATATGTTGGAGCACCATGTAAACTCAAAGAAATCATAAAATGCATTTATTACTTTGGTTAAAAACAAAACCAAAACCATTTGAAAACAATAAAAGTGTGCTTCAGCTGTGAGCTCCTTCATGGCTGAACTATGGCACAGATTTTAACATGCTAATGGAATACAACGTATTTTTCTCTTCTTCTTGATTCTTCCTCTCTTACAATCTCCAAAAATGCTGAGAAATGCAATCCAATAATGCTATAAATTTGCAAAATATATATATACTTACTGTACATATATACAGTAACTCCCCTACGTAGGAATCTTCAAGTTGTGAACTTTCAAAAATGTGACCATGCGGTCCATCAATGTCAGGTGAGAGTGAAATTGCAGCTTGCCCTCTGTCTCCTATTGTTCACGATTCTTCAGCTCTTCCATCTCCAACCTCCTCTCCCCCCTCCAGTCAGTATCTCTTCTTGCCTGTTCACTCGATGCCAGCCCCTGTATGCCAGCTGTTATACTGTACTACTGTTCTGTAAGATTAAAAAATTTTTTGTGTTTTTTAATGTATTATTTGTGTGAAAAGTATTATAAACCTATTACAGTACAGTACTATATAGCCGATTGTGTTAGTTGTGTACCTAGGCTAAATTTGTTAGACTTACGAACAAATTGGACTTATGAACTCACTCTTGGAACAGAACTCATTCATATACATGAATGTTACCAGACTAAACACTCATCACAATATTCTCAACTGACAGGAAAGCTGTCACAAAAATTAGAAAATTTAAAATGGCATATCTTATTACAACAGACTTTCTTCACAAAAAAAAAGTTAAATTTTTAATTTTAATTTTAATTTTAAAAATTTTACACAATTTTAAAGGTTACTTTCCATTTACAGTTATTACAAAATATTGGCTTTGTTCCCCTTGAGCCTATCTTACACCCAAGTTTGTTCCTCCCACTCCCCAACCCCTCTATTGCCCTTCCCCTCCACTGGTAACCATAGTTTGTTCTCTACATCTGTGAGGCAGCATCAATAGTTGAATTTTAAAATAAGACAAATGATTTGGCATCGTTTCTTTTGACTCCTGATGAGTCCACAGGTGTTACCAATATTACTCAGTTGTTTATTCAAGGAGTCAGTGCCCGTTTGAAGTAACTAAAGAAATAACCTGCATGAATAGTCTACGTGTAAAACTCCAGGTGAGAATATTTTGTGGGAAGTTGAACAAACAATTCATTACAACCGGAAGTGAAATCTGCTACAATATATTAGAACTGGTGGCAGAAAAAAAAAAAAAGGCTTAGTTAAACAAGTTTTAAAACTTGTGGAAAATGTAAACCTGTGGTTTTTTGCAGATACTTGTGGTAAACATTTGAATGTCACAGGTCATTGAACAATGAGATATCAGTGGAATCAACCATTGCCATTTTTGCAAATTTATTGGGAATGTAAGATGAAGTCACTTGACAGTGACTTCATAAATTGTGAGCCTTAGTTTAGGGCTGAGATTAACTCCCTGGAGGTGCTGGGAATTGAACCCAGGGCCTCATGCATGCTAAGCACACTGTCTACCACTGAGCTACACCCCCTGCTGAGGGTACTTAAAATATTCTATAAAGCAGGTTGCCACTATTACCTGCAGGTATTCCAAGATTGAAGCTACCCTGCTCTTTCTGAAACCCTCAAGAGAAGAGACATTGCATTCTGAACTGAAAGGTGTCTAAATACAGGTAGAATCTTTCATAAGTATCGGACCCTCCAAGGGCTGCTTCCTGAGTGGCAGTTCCTATCCACCACCAAGGGGAGTGTCGGACGGAATATTCTTTTGTGTCTTCAACTTCTTTCTTTTCTGTCTACAGCGCTCTCAGAAAACTATAAAAGATAGTGCAGGGAAATACAAAGACCGGTGCCATGAGAACTGCTCAGGAAATTTAGGTCCACTAGGGAGATAAGAGTGAAGTGTAATTAACTCACAATATGGGCATGAAATGAAGAGCGAAGTCAGTCACTACTTTACTAAACCGCTGCGCCCAACATCTTTGTCTGGAAACGCGGGAAGCAGCATTCTGCCCAGGACGCTGCGTCTCTAGCTCTGAGACCCCTAAGGACAGAAGACAGGAAAGAGGATTAGAAAAGACGCTCCCGTCGACATTGCGCCTCTTTCAGACAGAATGTTTTCCACAATAAGGAGAACACGAAGGAAGCAAAAGAAATAAATTCGTTATTTATAAGACCTCCTCACATCTGGGCAGGTCCTCAAAACCTATCTGTCCCTGGGGCACAAAAAAGTAGAAGTTTCCTGCCTTTATTCAAATGTGTACCACTGTCAACGCAGACACACGTGGATTTTTGTGTGTTTTTTGATTGGTTGGTTTGGTTTTGGTTTGGTTTGGTTTTTTGAGGAAATCCTGTCATAGATGGAGGAGGGGAGGGGCAGGAAATTATGTAATTTTAAAACTCCCCCAAATGACTCTGAAAGGTCAGCAAGGTTCGGTTGTTCCTAGACTAATGCTGAGAACGGGAGAGTTGAAGGGGGACGGAGAAGAGAGGGGATGAAGAGCGGAGAGTGTCCTGTGGGGAGGGGGAGACAGTTGAGGGGGAGAAGAAGCAGCCAAGGAGGAGCAAGAGAACGAGGACGCTAGAAGAAAGTTTGGGAATGAGAATTAAACACCAGTAATATTTGGATGAGGGAGAATGTGGGTGTATCCAAGGCCTTTATCTCTTCTGCATTTCTACAGGTCCACCGCAAGAGAAGGCGCCATTATTCTAAGCGAAGTAGGTGAAAACGTTATGTCCCACAAGAATCCAGTTTGTTTTGTTCCAGTTATCGTAGTTTGAGAGCTACTAGTTGCTCTTTTCCTCGCTGGTTAAACAAGTTGAGCACTTTGTAGGGCGCTCGTGTGGTTGAATTTTTGTTTGCGGTGCAGTACTGCTGGAATTGATAGCTTTATAAAGAGCAGCTGGAAAGCCACATCTGGATTCCCGTGTGACTGTAGTGGGAGCAATGTTGAGCATAGAAGCAGGGTCCGCCGGTGGCTTTGGGCTTACGTGTCTGAGGCAACAACTGATTTTTAGCGCATTGGGCTTGGAATATGAGGGACAAATGAGCAAGAAAGGTAAGCCGGACAACAAACGAATACTTTTGAATAGATGTCCAAGAATACAAGTGTCAGCACCTCGGATAGCGCATCAAACTTTCGACCTGAAAGTCGACCGTTTAAGTCTCTGAGAGCAGGTTCTTTAGTTCTTACATTCTTGCTTCTTACTCATACGCAGAAGTCAGTCCTCTGAAACCCAGTTTTCTTCTAGATATCTTTTAGGACATTTTCAGTGTTCTCCTTTACTGCTTATATTCTACACTTCTCCCAGCGGGAGTCTGAAGAGCAATAGTTTGAACAGACTTTCTCTGTTCCTCTCCTGTGGATCTTTGCTTTAAGCCCAATGCTATTTCCACCAAAGACACCTGAGGATCAGAAGTACCTGGCTTCATTTCGGCTACTTCAGAAGTCATCACACAATACCTAAGAATAGTAAGGGTGGGGGCAGGCATCCCTTACGCTGTGTGTACCCCACGGCACAGCTGTGATTGTTCAAAATGGCTAGAGAGCAGATGGCTAATAAGAACATGAATAAACGGTTTGAGTAACTCAACACGAGCATCGTTGTATGCCACAGTGACAAAGAAGATTGTGGCATCACGACAAGGCAGGAAACTTAAATATTCTCTCACTAAGAAAGCCTAAGACACTCCTGGTTTGCTTGTCGCAGTTCCCAGTAAAGGGAGATACCCAAGTGGAGGTGCCGGGGATTGAACCCGGGGCCTCGTGCATGCTAAGCACGCGCTCTACCACTGAGCTACACCCCCGACGTCGTCGAGTCATTTCATTCATACTAGAAATTGTTCCATTAATTAACTTACATGCGCTCTAGGGAGCGCACTTCACCCAACGTAGATGTCTCTTGCAAGAAGAGCTCCACCAAGCTATTCCGTGCCACTGTGCTTGACATAGCATCAAAGTCACGGTCTCCCAAGAAGACGCTCCTTCCACTCAGATTTGAGACCCACTATGCCTACCCATCCTTAACATCTGGTGATTCAGCCAAACATATGTTGTAGGATCACGTTCTTGAAATCTACAGTGTAAGTGAATTGTATTAAAGACTTTTTTTTCCTTCTGGTACAGATGCCAGTTGCTGCTTAGAGGTCCTTTCTGGAGGTTCTTTCCTCTGATAGGCAAACCTTCCTAATATACTATCTTCTGGCGCTCTATTTTCCCCTAGTCCTGTCATCTCTCATCATCATTTCCTTCCCCTTCACTGCAGAATTTAGCCTCCGGCTCAGGCTTCTCCAGTCCAAATGCCGTCATTGTTATCAATGATTAGGCGTTTTTGCTGTTATTCTGTTTTGAACACACGCACACACAACACATATGTAATCATGGGAGTGACATCAAAACTAACTGGTCTCCCAGATTTCTTAATACATCCCATTTTCTTACAGGAATTTTATATCAAACCTTTGGAATCCAAATGGAACTATCATAATCCAACAATTGTGCTTTGTTAACTGACCTATTTTGGTTGTGATTTCATTTACAGTTTTAAAATAAAAATATAAAGTTTACTTGGAAAAACCTAGGAAAGTTGCAGGATAAGAAATTCCAATATACTTGCTACTCAGCATCACACTTTTAATTTCATTTTACTTTGAGGTTTTATGTGTGTGTGTGCATTGGGGAGTATTGTGAGGTTTAGTCACTGTGAAATGACCCATAAAAGAATAATCTCTTTATTGTGTGGGTATCAGTGCTATATGTATGACATATACGTGTGAGAATTTATGTGACATTTCGTATCTTGATTTCACTGCTTAATTAACCAGTGACATGAGGGAAAGAGATGAACATCACTGGACATTTTAACAATTACTTGAGCCTTCTCATTTTCCTTACTGACAAAACATCCCTGCAGCTGGCATGCCATCACTGGTAGAGTTTTGCCCTTTGTCTGGAATGTCCAGGAGATAGTATTAAGCGTTCTTAAATGAATTAAATGAAGGATAAGTTCACCACTCAGATTAGAGTACTGAAAACTGAAAGCAGATGAAAGAATAGGGTCATAAAGTTTCAGGTTTGACAATCCAATTCTTCTCTAAATCAATAACTTCTTTCTTGATATTCCTTGATATGGATACTAAATCGCTTCATTTAACTTAATTTTGCCATATATTCATCCAACATTTCCAAGCCAGCATCTTTGATGCAACCTTTCATTTCTAGCACCTCCATTACTGTCCTATTTCACTCTTAAACCATGCTTGCACAGACTTTTCCCACTTTCCTCTCTATATTACCTTACTTACCTTTTCCCGCTCAATAGCAAAGTTAAATTCATAACCCTTTACTCCACTCCAAGGGCCTCATCATCACTGTTGAAGTCTGTCTTCCCAACGAACATTTGATTGAAAGAAACAAAAAAGAAAAATCTGGTTCATGTAGGATCTCTTGAACCTGAGGCAACAAACACAACAGATTCACATCATCAAGTCTGAGGACTCAGTGCCATTGGCAGTACCACTGAGGAGCATGAAAGAAAAAGAACAGAAAGAGGAAAAAAAGTAAGACGTTCTCGGTCGATTATCTTTTAGAAGGCATTATTCTTTCAACTGTGCCTTGGTCAATGAAATAGCTGTGGGCTAAGGAGAAGCAAATCTGCCCAGTGATGATCCCTTCTCTGTGCTTCTCTACTCTTCTACCTCCAAGCATGATTATCTTCTATAGTCAGCAGAAATAGGGGGCAATGGATCATCAGTCTTTCTGAGCAAGTAATCTGGTGTTAAGACATTTACTTTGGGTGGAGTGAACCCGCTAGAGCTCGTTAAGTTAATTCACAGAACAATTGGTGATTTTGCGAGACTCACCAAATCCTCACTAATTTCTAATATGAATGAAATGAGCCACATGCCGTGGGGGTGTAGCTCAGTGGTAGAGCGCGTGCTTAGCATGCACGAGGCCCCGGGTTCAATCCCTGGCACCTCCACTTAAGGAGTATCTTTGTTGGGAACCACTACAGAATAACATTAATTATTCTTTACGGTGGCTCAGCAGCTCCCAGGGTTGAGAAAAGTGCAGAAGTTAAGTGAATCCACAAGTGTTCTGATCTAGCCAAAGTAGTGTCACCCATCCTTATTGGGATTATGAAAAGAGGTCAGATTTTTGTCATGAGGAGTCACCCATCCTTATTGGGATTATGAAAGGAGGTCAGATTTTTGTCATGAGGAGTCACGTATCCTTATTGGGATTATGAAAGGTCAGATTATTGTCATGAGGAATTATTCCCCTCTCAGTAATTTACACAAATTACCTGACCACACATTCCTCCCTTCAGTTCCTAAAGTGAATCCTTCAGAGTACTGATTTAGGGAAATTAGGGATTTTACGCTGTCAAGCTTTCCTTGACATCACTCAATAAACCCCCTTTCCACACTGTTTTTATCTTTTAAAATAAAATCATGCCTTTTATTCATAAGTTCCAATCACAAAGAAACACCAGAAAAATCACCTAAAGACTTTGGAGTCCAAATAAAAGTTATCAGTGGAATAGAGAGGAAGCAAAATGCCCCTGTGTCTGTTAGCCATAACAGTGAAAAGACCACTTCCACTCTGATTCATGCATCCATGAGTCCTGATGAGAGAGACACATTCCCATTATGTCACTGATTAAGAGTATTCACCATATCCTGGATATCATTACACAGCCCCCAACCCCAAAAAGTATTGTCTCTCAGCTCATACAATAACCAAGTATTCAAAAGGTCATTCCACCATCCTATCAGGCCAGCTGCTTCAGGGTTAGGGGCTTATGGTGAGGCCAGTGAATTCCAGAACATTAGCCCATTGCCAAATTTTATTTGCTATAAACTGGCTTCTTGTCTCAGAAACAATGCTGTGGATGCTGTTGAATATGACATTCAGTAAATCCATGGTTGGTGGTTTTGGCAGAAGCATTGTGGAAGGTGAAGGAAAATCCACATCCAGAATAAATATTTATTCCAGTGAGATATACACTGTCCCCCTAATACAGAATTGGTCAAATATAATGAACCTGACACCAGGGGTTTAGCTGCTTCCCCCATGGAATGATAGCTTGTGACGGTTCAAAGTTTGTCTGTGATATTGGTAGTTTAGTCACTTAGCAGTGGTTTGAACTACATCATTTTGGTGCATAGAGGTGCATGTTGCTGAGCCTGTGTATGACCTCTGTTCCTGTCATCATGGCCAGTTTGTCCATAAGCTCACTGGGCAAGTAGAATGGTGGCTAAAGAGAAGCTTCCAGACATCAACAGAATGGGTCATCATGTCCAGCTGCCTATTAGATCCCCTCTGAGGAGGTTGTTCTCTGGAGGGCATTTACACGGAAACAAATATCCTTAGACTGCACATTTGGGGAATTCTATCTACCCGCCTCTTTCCCAGACCTCTCTGTCACCACTTTTTCAATAATTTTCTTTCCAAGCCCCTAATCACCAGCCAAACTATTAGCCACCTCTCATGAATTAGTGTAGATCCCTACCCTACAAGCAAAATGAACAGTCATGTGCCCTGCTTGAAGTAACGCCCACTGAGTTTACCTTCACCACCAACATTCAGGTACTATGGAAGCTGCTCACCTTTGTGTGGTCCCAGTATATGAGCAGAACCACCTATAAACCAGGTCTGGTTCTTTTTTTTTTCTTCTTCTTCTTTAGTTGTAGGAACTCCCTATGAAGCTATAGAGGTAGATTGAAGAATGGAGGATTGTACCAAGTGTAGGAGCCACGGGAACATAAGCTACTTTCTCATGCAAATTACTCATGTGTGTAGGCCCTGCTCATATATTCTATTTATACTTGAATATGAAATGATGCTGTGCACTGTTTATTACCTCACAGTGCTAAATGATTTCCTTGCCTGGCTAACGAAGGAGCCAATCAAAAGCTGATTTGGTTGTAGTCTCATTTTCATTTTTGAAGGAATTTTTGTGAAGAAATTCTGTTATGATGAGATATGCCGTTTCAAATTTTCTAAATTTTGTGACAGTTGCTTTCCTGTCAGTTGGGAATATTGTCTCGAGTGTTTAGTCGGGTAATATTTATGTATACGGTATTCTTTTAGCAAATTCACAGCATCATTGGACTCCACTTCTCAGCATTTTTGGAGATTGTGAGAGATGAAAGAAAAGAAGAGAAAAATAAGGGACCCGCCCCATAATATTTTCTTTAGTTTCTGAGCCGTACCTGGGTCAACTGACAAGATGTAAAGGAGCGGAAAGGCTTTCTATTGAATCCCTCATTATTACGTCTTTTCAAATTCTCCCACCTTTACGTGTTCATCCAATACTGCCAGGAATTGGATGCAGCTGGCATACGTGGAAGGCAATAGATTCCAGGTCTTTCCGGATAGGCAAGTATATTGGACAATTAGGCAGCCATGCGTAAGGAATCTGAAAACGTCTAAAAACGGAAGTTGAAAACAATCTAAATATTAAAAAAGAAATGTCAGGAACATAGATTTTTCAGGTGGCCGAAATAGCTCAGTTGGGAGAGCGTTAGACTGAAGATCTAAAGGTCCCTGGTTCGATCCCGGGTTTCGGCATACTAAGGGTTTTTAGTTGATCCCAAGGGTGAGTTTCCTTCCTGGGCATTAATAAGGAATGTCGTAATGCAACAGCACCCAACATTTTTGGCACCAGGGACCGGTTTCGTGGAAGACAATTTTTCCACGGACGGGGTTGTGGATGGTTCAGGCGGTACTGCGAGCGATGGAGAGCGGTGGGGAGCGACGGGGAGCGGTGGGGAGCGACGGGCAGCGACAGATGAAGTTTCGCTCGCTCACCGGCCGCTCACCTCCTTCTGTGCGGCCTGGTACGTAACAGGCCGCGGACCGGTACCTATTCACTCGGATGATGCCCACGAATGTTGAATTCCTTTAGCATGCTAAAGCCTAATTGCACAATAAAAGCAATGTTGCGCCACAGTTCACACTTTTTGTTTTGTTTTGTTTTCACATGATGTGCAAGCACTACTAATAAAAGTAATAACAATAAAATGTTATGGTTCAGAGATGCACGGGACACTGAAAAACTTGAGGAAAGATCACTGAGTCGCTGCAATGCGTAGTGCGCACAGCAGCAGTGGGAAGGGAAAAGGGTGCCACGTGCGGCCTCTGTTGCAATTACTCTCCCTGAGAGCCCGAAAGTAGCCGTAGACCACGTGTAAATAAAGTGGCTGTGTTCGAATAAAACTTTATATATGGACACCAAAATTTGAATTTCATATAAACTTCACGTGTCACGCAATACTATTTTTCGTTTTATTTTTCACCTTTAAAAATAAAAAAACGGTACTCCTTTCGTCAGCACTTATACTAAAACTGGAAAGATACAGAGAAAATTCCCATGGCCTCTGCGCAAGGATGACATGCACATCCATGAAACTTTCCAAAACCATTCTTAGCTGGAACGCAACAGTTTACCAGCCACTAGGGTAGAAGAGTCCATTATAAATACACAGAACATCAAGCAGACAAGATTTCAGTAGCCTTTTGCCAATTAGAAATAACTGGAGAATAAATGTAAACACACGGGACCTGAACCCCTAGGGATTCAAACTTTGTTTCCCCAGATTAAAAATTCTGAAACTTACCCAGTGAGCTACCCGAATCTACAGGTCTAGCTAGTGGACGTGTATTCAACTAATTTATTTGGTAGATATTGTCCTAGTCGCAAACTCCTTGGCATTCTCTTTATTGCAGAGAAAATTCCATTTGAAAGAGATGCTATAATGCCTCACTCTCAGGAGTACTTTGTTTTCCTCTCTCCTGTCTTTCTGTCCTCCGTTCCTTGAGGCGTCCAGAACCAGAGCTGTAGCGTCCCCTACAAAAAGTCACAGCAGGGTTTGCAGGCCATATTGCTGCATTTAAGGTGTTTTATTTCGTGGTACATGTTATGAATTCATTCCCTTCTTTCTCATTTCCCCACAGCATTGAGAGCTGCTCAACATTAAGAAATTATGTAGGGCCACCCCTTTCCCTGTGAGTGATAATGACATTTTCAAACGGAAATGAATCCAAAAGTCATTCTGTCTTTTGACTTCAGGATTCCTGACTGTAAAGAAGGATCTGGAGCAGGTGTTCTAGGAAATCTGCTTGGCTTTGAAACTTGCCCTGTTACATGTTGGCTGTGAACTAGTGGCCAACTAATTACTTCACCTCTTAGGGAGTCTGTTTATCAAGGAGGTGATATAATCATTTAATGTAACCCATTGTTATTACTATTATCCACTTGTTACCTCCAGCTACATTAAACAAGCACTGTTTTTTATTTTGAAAGTTTGAAAAGCTAAATGTGTCATATTGACCACAGTCAGAACTCAGCCGAGAGTTCTGTGAGCAGGATTTCAACTTGCCCTTGGGAAACCCAGCAAGTTTCAATGCCTCAAAACTCAAACTCTCCAACACCTGGCAGTAAGTGATGCTCATCATCTCCCACTCACTGGGAAGAGGCTTCTTGGTTCAGTTCAAGTGCCCTTGCTCTTAGATTTGGGAAAAGTTTGAAATCAATAAATTAAAGGGCATAAATAAGAAAAATAAAAAAGTGGAAAGACCCATCCCCAATTCCTCAAGTTTGGTGAGGGTGGGGGAAGCAATGTACATTTTCTATAGTGAAGAACATGGGACTTACAGGTAATTTCAGTTAAAGGAAACATCATCCTACTAAAAACATGAGCCACATTTTTGTTTCCTTAGCTTTTCCTCCACCATATTCTAGAAGGTGATAAGCTAGCGATCAGTGCCTGGTGTGTGCTGGGAAAAAACTGCTGCTCCCAGAGCTTCCCGCCTATTCAAGTAATGGAGCCACGACAGAAATCTAGAGAGAAAGTTATAATTGCCTTATTTCAAGTGTTTTGGGGTTTCTTATGTCTTCTAGCCCACTAATCCTTTAGGCAACACTGAAGGTCACAAAATGGCTCTAGATTTTTCTATGAATGAACCCACAATGAACTTATGGAATCTTACTCTAGCCAAAATACATGTGATTTTAGAACTTTAATTCAACAACTGTCTGAGTAATCTGTTTGAACCACTGGTCTCTCAATTCAGACTGAACTTTTGAAGTCCCCATGTTCTGTAACAGACAACAGAGTCATTCTTACCATCCTCAGAGCAAAACTTGAGGATCCTTTGACGCTGGCCATCTCCTCACTCAGACCTAGTATTTCAGTCAACTCTCTGGTCTAGCAGTCTTATTTCATCCACTACGTTGTATTCCTTTATTGTTTCTTATTCATTTTAATGCTCAGTGTTTCCAAGATTGTCTCAAAGATACTATAATCTGTTGAGCATACTATCATCTTTAAGCACTCTCTTACATTCTGGCACAGAATGATATTCTAGGTGACAGCAAATTCTTACAATGGGGATCTGTATGAAGAAATAAAGTTGTGGGGCTAGTTCTCCCAGTTGTTCCTTGAGTGTCACTGATTCTAGGCTCTTCTTTTCCTTCTTCTATTCACCTCTTGTAGGTTGACAAGTGTGAATAGATCCTAGGAATGTACCTTTCTGCCTAGCATGAAGATACCTTTCTCTTCATGTAGCCTGGGAAGAGAATGCAATAAAGGAATTTCAGAAATAATGGAATCGTACATAAGGGATTTTTGTACTAACAGTTTCAGGTTCTGGAAACACAAGGCGGTATTGCCATTAAAGATAGATAAATATTGCCATTAAATTTTACTCCAAAAGTACAAAAAGTAAGGGGGTGTAGCTCAGCGGTAAAGCGCGTGCTTAGCATGCTCGAGGCCCCGGGTTCAATTCCCGGCACCTCCAATCGCAGGCGAGTGTTTCTCCTTCCACGTAAGGAGACCAGCTCCTTGTGAGTGTTCGTATTTCTACCTAAGACTGGCCTTCGCTTTTTGGAATCACTTCTACCCTCACCATATTGAGCTACCTCCTTATTTTGCGGGGGAAAAAAAAAAAAAAAAAGAAGTGAAATATGGGAATTCCCTGGCGGTCCAGTGGGTAGGACTCCGCGCTTTCGCTGCTGAGGTCTTGGGTTAAATCCCTGGTTGGGGAATTAAGATCCTGCAAGCCGCGCGGCGCCGCCAGAAAATTAAAAAATAAAATAAAATAAAGTGAAATACATCTAGTTTAGCATTCAGTAAGTTAGTTTAAGTAGAAATAATGTAATTTAAATGGCTTTTTAAACTAATAACATCAAACTGTAAATTTAAAAAGCAACTTAAAAGGATTTAAATATGATAAGATATAGAAAACATACTCATAATTTCTCAGATCTTCATGCACTTTTGAGTCGAAGTGACAAATTAGCTCTAATATATCACACACTGTAACATGCTCCCTCTGCACATGACTATGTATGAAACCAGAATATGTCATGCAAAATATGCCTCTTTGACATGAAAATTATTTTGGGCTGAAGTTAATTAAGATGCAAGAAAACATACAAAAAAGCTCTCTCTACCCTCCCATATCCGCCCAAAGGCAGGATATAAATTCTCCTTTTACTGGAGACAAACTCTTATCAGCCCAGAGACACACCAGAGGAATCTGCAAACAAATCTTACTCCACTAGTTTCCTCCCATATATTTAATTTCCCACAGTTTTCTGCCCTTGGAAGATGAAAACAGCATTCCTCGATCCTGTCATTTGTCTACAAATTTACTGTTCTTTGTTGAATATACTTCATTAGCCGCGGTGCTAAGCCGCCACTTTGAGTTACTTTTTGTTTAGGTTTCTTCTGCGTGATGCCTGTTGCACACATTAACAAGCTCTGTTTTTCTCTTGTTAACCTACCTTTATGTGTAAGAGTGCCAGCTGAAAGCCTAAGTTGAATAAAGTGTTGTCTCTCCCGTTGTAGTATGCTTCCCTCTCCACATTCTATACACCAAGCAAGTTGGACAGCACCCCATTAGAGCTACACACTATTAAAATGAGTCAAGTCCTTTGATCACGCACTTGGGATTGAAAGCAATTACAAGATCCTCTAAAATTTCTAAATCCTTGCTTTTCATTTCTAGACTTATTCTTGGAGAACCAGTAGCAAATAATGGAAATCAGTGGGGACAGGTATTTTTCCGAATTTCTTGGATTATGTGAGAATAGAGTGCACGAAATGAAGTACTGGGTTCGGTTTCTAGCACCTTTATTCCTGCCCTTTTCTTTTATTCTCTTAAACCATGTTGGCACAAACGTTTCCCACTTTCCTCTTTATATTCCCTAACTCACTTTTTCTAGCTCATAGCAAAATTAACTTCATACCCATTTGCTCCTGATCCCTTTCCACTCTAAGGCCTCATCATCATTGGTGATGTCTGTCTTCCCAAGGAACATTTAATTGAAGGAAACAAAAAAGAAAGATCTGGCTCATTCAGGATTTCCTGAACCCAAAACGACAAACATGGCAGATTCACATCATCAAGCTTGAGCAATCAAATCCATTGGTAGTATTATTGAGGAGCATGAAGGAAAAAGAACAGAAAGAGAGAAGAAAAAAAAAAGTAAGACATTCTCAGTCAATTATCTCTTAGAAAGCATTATTCTTTCAACTGTTCCTGGGTTAATTAAATAACTGCAGTCCAGGGAGAAGCCACTAGACTGTATCCAGTTCAGTAATTTCAGAAATAGTGTAATGTAACCTGGTAGACTGTCTCCAGCCAACTCTTAGCTTACAAAAAAAAAAAAAAAAAAAAGACGGAGAAATAACATTTTATGAAACAGCCAGAAGAAGATAGAAGTAGGGGGGTGTAGCTCAGTGGTAGAGCGCGTGCTTCGCATGTACGAGGTCCCTGGTTCAATCCCTGGCACTTCCACTCAGGTTTTATCAACCCCTTTTCTCATATCCTCTGTGAAAAGAAGGGCAGTGGATTACTTTTATAGTTTTCCCATTTTTACTGCCTCTGGCTTACCACCTCCCAGGGCGGGGCATCAGCAAAATGAAGACAAGAAGAAGGAGAGAGAGAGAGGAAGAGAGGAAGGAATGAAGGAATGAAGGAAGGAAGGAAGGGAGGGAGGGAGGGAGGGAGGGAGGAAGGAAAGAAGGGAGGGAGGAAGGAAGGAAGAAAGAAAGGAAGGAAGAGAGGGAAGGAGGGAAGAAGGGAAGAAAGGAAAACAAAGACATTCCCATCAGACATTTCACTTCCAAAGCAAGAAGCCTGCCACCACAACTGGCATATGCAAATAAAGACAGGACAGAAAAAGGACAGAATAAAGGGGAAGATAAACAGCCCTATTCTTTTAGTTCTTTTAGTTGTATGAGCAGTCAGATCTGCATCATCTAACAGAGAAGAGGAAAGCTTTCACCTGACTCCCCTGCCTCCCCCTTCTCATCCCCACCTCCTTTCCCTCCACCCCTCCATCCATTACTGGATGCAAGCAGTTGAGGTGGGGGAAGTGGATCCCAAATCTTTCTGAGTGAGTGACTGAGAGAACATTGAACAACCCAAACAGCAGCGCTAAGGAATGACGAGACTGTCAACGTGAACACTGGGAACATTGTTGTAAGTTTCAGGGTTGGAAGCTATTAGGTGGCAGGAATAGTTTGATTTGGGTGGAAATTAGGCTTAAGGCGTTAAAATTTTTTGTTAGAAGCTGGATTTTGGCAGATGATAAATTGGGTCTCATTGGAGATTTTCACGGGCCATGTAGTAGAAAACACCCAACCCCATACACACACTCCTGGCTGAAATAAAACCGCAAGGATTTTGGCGAGTAATGAATTAAAATGTCTTCCCTTCTACATTTCCTACATTTGCCCACTGAATTCCAGTTTCTTGTTTTTAGAATTTTAAATAAAGTCATAAGGTGGAATACATGATTTAACATCACACCAAAGATTTCTGAGATGCAACGAAAGGGGTAGTGTGTGCAGGGTTGGGGAGATGAAGAGGGAGGGATAAAAACAGATGGATGCATAAATTTCTTGTGTTTCCTAAAATAAACACTATTGGTATAAACAAAGAGCTAATTAAAATTATAGAACAACTTTGTTGCTATACATAATTCTACATTAGGTGAATATATCAAAATCAGTTCTATTTTCAATTTTTTTTTTGGATGCTAGTTTGTGTATCAAAGGAGTAGAATAATGTAAAAGCTGAATTTTGCAGAGGGAGGGAAGCTTGTTCGTGTGTACAAACAAAAAAGATTTCCATTTAGCCTCTCAAAGGCTAGGAGGGCTGAGAGGGTAGGATTAGCAACTCACAGAGGAAGATGAAGAAGACAGGACTCCACAGACACTGGACCTTAGGATGCCCAGTTTACCCAGCAGCTGCTAAAAACACCTAAAGCACAGACATCCAAGGGCATCGTTTTTGGACCCTCCCAGGTGAGAAATGCTTTTACAAAGCAGTGTCTATTTTAGGGCAGATGCCAAGTAGAGACTGCTTTTAAATTCCTTTTTGAGTGAATTATCTGTTGTCCTCTTTATTTTCCTTCCAGTGGCTCCTAGCAGCTCCTGGCAGAGAACAAAAGCTTGCCCTTGGTGTTTTCCGTGCCAGGAACACTGATGCATCTTCTCTGTCTTCCTCTTCATACTCACTGGATTAAACATGGAGCCTCCATACGGTCTCAGATAAATGAAGGCAGTGGGCAGAATCATGAAAGACAGAAAGTCTCTGAAGGGCACTGGGACTGTAGACACTGTAGCCCCCAAGGGAATCCATATTCTGGGCACTTTTCCCAGGGAAAGGAAATAACTAATACCTAGGACCTCTAAGGTTCACCTTTGGCTCCCTGATGGTCAGTGTGCCTCAAGTGGCTTCAGCTTGGACCTTGGGATTTGTTACTCCTTCTCTGGTCATCTCCATGGTACCACCAGTTTCCCACATCATCACAGTAGGGGACTGTACCTCCACTGCTCCTGACTGCCAGAGACCTAGCAAAAAATTCAGGGGAGTGAGTACAAAGAAGAGAACTCAAAAAGTTACCTCTGGAAATATAGGTCCAGATGGAAAGAGAAGACAGAAAACCTTCAGCTACTAAAGGAAAAGGGGTAAGTGTCCGCCACAGAGAATCACTGGTTCTGGCACTGTTTGAACATGAGATGAATTTGAATGTGTAGGAAGCAACTTCATGATGATGAAGATGTCTGGTAAGCAAGGTCATACCTGAGTCTATAATTCAGCAGATAGCTTTCATCTAGAGACCTGGATTTTCACGTGGCTATGGAAGAGAAGGCCCCTGAGATGAGAGTAGCACACGGACTGAAAGAGACCCATTGGAATTGGAGAATTAGGAGTCATTGGTATACATTGCAGGAAAACAAAAGAATGGCTGGCTTTAGATTGATTTCGGACCTTGCGGCTCTTTGTTTCTGCTTCGGGTATCTTCCCTACTTCTCTCAGCTTGCTTCAAAGTCTGCTCCACAGCTAGCTCTCAGGAAGGCATTTCCATTCCCTCACCAAGGAAAGTCCCAGGAATGGGGCATTTTTCTTCTCTTCAAATTCCTCTTTTCCCCCAACTTCATCCTCCTCTGCCTCCAAAGCTGCCTAAAAGACCACAGAGATAATGCAGAAGAAAACAAAGAAGAAAAGTTAAGTATTTTATCTGTTGGGCTTCAGTATTTGTAGCACGTGGGCTCAGTAGTTGTGGCTCGCGGGCTTTAGAGCGCAGGCTAATTGTAGCGCTCGGGCTTAGTTGCTCCGCGGCATGTGGGATCTGCCCGAACCAGGGCTCGAACCCTTGTGAGCAGCATTGGCAGGCGGATTCTTAACCACTGCGCCACCAGGGAAGTCCTCGACGTTGATATTGCGGGAGTGGGGTAGAGACGGGGCGGATAGAAGGGGACTTAGGTCCTTCCGGAAGGAAAGAGATGACAGAGCGGAAAGAATTCACAAAACCTACCAAGAAATGCAGAGCGACAGAGTGTGTCTAGCAAACCTAGGGCAGCAACACGGTCGGGACCCGGCAACTGCTTTCCTTATTGAGGTTCTGTTTTGAAAGACAGAAGGAGGAGGGAAGAGGGAGGAAGAAACAGGATACATAACCTCTTTCGGACGGAATTCTCTCCGGAATGTGAGAGAGCAGGGAAATGTGTGGGCTGGGAAAGGAACTAGCACTTTGTATGCCTAGAGAGCATCTCACACCTCAGGCACTCAGGCGCAAAAACACTTTCCGCCTATTTTGTCCGACAGGTAACCCAGATATGAATTTTGGATGAAGTCCGAAAGCATATTTTAGAAGAGGCCGGACAGTAATTTATACTATTAGAAAGCTCCGCAGACTCAAAATCTGGCAGGTTTGGGAAACCCTGACTGGAGTGTCAAAAACCCGGAACCTGGATGGAGTGGACTGAGTTATTGGGAAGATCTCACGCAGGAGGTGTCAGAGTGGACCAGAGCGGAAAGGCGAAGCAGTGCGTGAATGGGAAGAGGGAGGAGGCGAGGTTGGAGTTAGCAAAGTAGGGAGAAGAAGGCTTGAATATGGATCTCTAAACATGAATAGGATTTGGGTAGATGGGTGGGAAGGACGTGTCCAAGCTCCACCTCTCTTCTTTGCATCCTGTAGGTATAAGAAAATGTTGGCTTTACGTGATTTTAGGCAAGTGAGCAGCAAACTTTTGTCCCACAAGAAGATCCCACTCATTTTTACCCAAACTGTTGGCTTTTGAGAGCATCGTAGAGCTCTTTCCATAGCTGAGGTAGCTCCTCAGAGCGCTGGATTTTTGAGGGAAGTCAAATTGTTTCAAACTTGTTGTCTGTTGTGGTGGCAGCAAGTTAGTGTAGAAGTGAGATCCGCCTGCTGCTTTTGGCTTGAGTATGTGAGGTACTTGTGCCGGCGACTTTTTTTAACGCTTAGAGAACTCAAAATTGAAACTAACCTAACGAACTTCCCTTTACTAGGCCGGGAGAGATTTTGTGGAGTGTGGGCCCGGGTAGCTCAGTCGGTAGAGTATCAGACTTTTAATCTGAGGGTCCAGGGTTCAAGTCCCTGTTCGGGCGATAGTGAGCTTTTCTTTCCTAACATCCCCCAAAAGTGTCCTTTCTCTAGGCTGTGAACTGCCAGAAACAAGCGGATTAATCTTAAATGTTTGATACCTTCGCCCAAGTAAACAGGAAAGGCAGTGGGGATGGGGGTTCTGATCACGGAATGTGTGCGGAGAATAATGAATCCCCTTCTGCATGTTTGCAGTCTGTTGTGCTTTTGCTTTGTGGGTGTTAGATCGAGCTTGGAACGAGTAGTAGCTTGGGTTTGAACACGATTAAGATGCCTGCAAATTTAAGATGGAGTCTTGTGGAGGTATTTGGCAACCACAGTGATCCCTAAGATGGCAACTCTGCAGCAATCTGTGACTGGGAGGGATTTTATTATTATGGAAAAGAGAGACAGTATGTAGAGCGAGAATGTAAAAGGGCTTATTGTGATTTGAAGATTGGGAACTCATTAACGGTATTCCCGGAAAATATGTGTATTAAGCTAGACTGATCTTGGACTCCAGATAGTATAATGTTCCTTGAACTTCCTTAGAAATCCCGGGAAATGCTTAGAAATCTAGGTGAGGTGATTGGTATCTCATCTCCTTTTTGCCCGCTTCTGACCATATGAGAGTTTTGTTCATGTTCACAGAAATCCCATGAAGTAGAATTTGAACTTGGAAGGACCCCCTTTGTTGGGAAGAACTTGTCTCTCAGTTTGTCCAATAGATTCATCTGACTGCCAGAATAAAGAATAGGAAACAGAAAAGTGACAGGTCTCAATGAGGGAGAGAAATGTGTGGGGTGGGGAAATGGGGCTGGCTTTAATTTGCCTCTGCGTCTTGGTGTAAAGCACAACTAGGATCATGTCCATTGTCCCTGGTAAATCATTACATTGTGACAGAAGCAAACTGGATTCCAAGTGGGGTCTTGTACATTCCTGATATAAGCAAAAGCACGGTAAATTGGGAAGCACTGCCCAATATAATATGAGCCACAAATGCCAGCCACATATATAATTTAAAATTTTCTAGTAGTCACAGTGAAAAAAAAAGTGAAGTTAATAACATATTTTATTTAGTTCACTATATCTAAAATATTATCATCTCAATAAATAATCCATATAAAGGCATATTACCTAGATAATTTACATTCTTTTTTTTTCTTACTAAGTCTTTGAAATCTGCTGTGTACTTTACAGTTACAGTACATCTCAAGTTGGACTGGTCATATTTCAAGTACTCAAGAAACACATGTGCTAGTGGCTACCATATTGGACAGCAGAGTTCTAAGGATTAATGCATTTGAATAAACAGAAGAAAATATATAGATGTGCAAATTAGAGCAGTTGTGTAACTCAACTCAAAATCTATATGCAAAATTTCACTCATATTTGTGAGGTGTGCCAACTAAAAATTGGCACTTGCCGACTGTCTCTACAAGGATTAAATCACTAGCCACTGCAGCCACTGACCTTCAACACACCCTGAAAGGAGTTTGGAGTGGAGATCAGAAATGACGCACCTTGTGCTCTGGGAAAAACTGGCACAACAGGCCTTCAAATAGTTAGATATTTTCAGGAGATTTTATGAGCCCAAATTCTTACATCTTGTCATATCTAGAAAAGCACTAAAATCATTAACGGTGACATCTGCTCCTCCTGACTAGCAGCAAGCCTCTGCCAAAATGTGTGCTTAACTGCACATACCCCCTTCACCAAAATCTTATATAATACTGACCTTCCCCCCTACGTCTTTGGAGCCGTTCCTCAGAGCTATCTGAGACACTGTCTCCTGGGCTATAGTCCTCACTTTGCCCCAAATAAAACTTAACTCACAACTCTCACATTGTGTTTTGTTCTGTTTTGTTTTCCAGTCGACATGTGTCAACTGAAATAAAAATGCACAATGCGGGAGCTATGAGTTTCAGTTTTATTTGGGAACTTATTGAGGACTACAGTCCAGGAGCGGCTATGTGCAAATACTGGTAAATTGCCACTCTGTAAGGTTACCTGAATTCCTTCTGATAAAGTGCTAATATTTAATATTCTTTTACCATCCTTTATCTTTCCTATACCTAAAGACTAATATATGTTTTCCTGTGAATGACAGAGATTGTCTGCTACCCAAATCATTCACTCATAAAAATGTATGTGTTAAGACTTGAGAGGAAACATGCCATTGGATATTTCTGCCAGTGGATATTCCCCCCATTACTTCCTGTATACAGAAAGCCATATTTAAAATTTCTAAGTCAGTGGTCACATTTCCACAAGACTCTGAATCCCTCAGTTTTCAAGAAATTACTTTGGGAGCCACTGGGGAGAGAGATCCTTCTGTTCACAAGAAAGTCAACTTCAAAAGGTTGATATATACTTTAAAAAAGCTATTCAAGTACGTATATGCTTTGAAAACAGTGTGTCACAGTAAAAAGATAAAATATATATTTGAAAAGAGATTCAGATATACATATTTTCAACAAAGGACTTTATCATAAACAAGGTAAAATTTACATCTGAAAGGAAATTCAGATACACATTTGAAAAGAAAGAGAGTTACAATATCTTTCAGGGAAAAAAAAGGAGGGAGGAGAGTAAAACAAAGAATATTAGTTGGGCTTTAGAGTCTTCTAATTGGTATAATGTTATTTTGATTATGAGGGAACTCTGTTCTCATCAGGAGTTCTGTGTGTGTCTGTTAGATAAATTGCACAATTCAAGTATTATGTATCCATACTTTATTTCTGACAGTAATTACTGAGCACAATGGGTTATAATCCCCCATTATGGATAAAAATGGACTATTTAATAATTGGTGTGGCAAAAGCTGGGTAGTTACCTGGAAAAAAAGTTTTGACTCCATATCCCACAACTCACAGCAGGATGAATTCTAAATGGTGTTTGAGATTTATGTAAACAAGTACTTCAAAAACACATGTGAAATTTTTAATAACTTTGGAGTGGGGAAGGCTGTTGAATCAATTGTGATTCAAAACTCCAAAATTATTTAAAGGAAAATTTTGACAAATTTGATTTCAAGAGAGCTTCTGAAAGAGTGGTAAGAGTATAAGTAGAGTTTGTTTAGTAGTTTTATCCTTTTCTTACTTTCCAAATTTTCTGCAATAAATATGTGTAATTTGAATAATAATAGAGTAAAACAGAACAAAACAAAGCCTCCTGTAAAACAAAGTAAGAAGCCACAAGCAAAGTCAATGAAAAATTCAGACTGGGAAAATAGAATTGCTATTCATATAACAAAAGGCATAATTTCCCCGTGTCACTCAGCATAGGCTTGATCATGATGTAAAAGAAAACATCCACAAAATCTCAGTGGCTTAAACAATAAAGGCACATTGTATATTTTCCCTCATTGGTTGGCTGTTGGCTCTTCAATATTCTCAATCTGGGATTTAGGATGATAAAGTAGTGTAGGAGAGGGGAAAAAACATCTTTTCCTCTACCCATCTTAGCTTTGTTGATTGGAACTGTGCAAATTAAACCGACAAAAAACAGATTAACAAGAGAGAAACAAAAGTTTATTAATGCATGAATCATGCATACACATGGGAGGATTCAATGATAAATGACTCAAAGGGGTAGTTAGCCCTGAGCTTTTATAGTGTCTTCGGAAAGAAAAATAAATTTGTAGAGAAGTGATGAGATAAAGGAAAAGGGTTTTAAAGGCTTTTGAGGGCAGAAAACTGTGGGAAGGTAAATATCTGAGGGAAACTAATGGAGTAGGGTTTGTACAACTCCCTAGCATTTGGTGTTGTCAGTGTTCTGAATTTTGGCTATTCCAGTAGGTGTGTAGTAGTATCTCATTGTTGCTTTAATTTACAATTCCCTGATGATGTACGACGTGGAGCGTCATTTTATATGGTTATCTGTCATCTGTGCTTCTTCTTTGATGACGTATCTGTTCAGATACGTTGCCTGATTTATAATCGGCTTTTCATTTTCTTGTTGAGTTTTAAGAGTTCTTTGTATACTTTAGATCCCATCCCTTTATCAGATACGTGTTTTGCAAATATTTTCTCCCAGCCCATGGCTTAAGAGTGTCTTTCGCAGAGCAGCAGTAATTTTTAATTTTAATGAAGTCCAATTTATCATCATGAATCGTGCCTTTGGTATTGACATTTTCACTATTGAAGAGTTTCTGTTCTCTGCTGTATGACTTCTGAAGTGAGAGGCAAAAATCACTGCACCTGGGTCTGGGGTCAGAAAAGCCCTTTCAGTAGATTGTACTAGTGCAGCGGGGCTGCGGGTGCAGAAGCGCTCCGGACCCGGATGCTGGTTTAGGAGGTCTTGTCCAGGTTCATTCTTCCACGGGGTAAAGTAGCCTGCGGAACGAGAAGCTGGCCACTGGATAAAGGAAAGGGGGAAACAAAGGAATGCGGGCTTCTTTAAATCTAAGATTCTTCATGAAGCCAAAGTTCACAGATAACCACTCCGGTTATCTGTGGTCAGGTGGGCTAGAAGGTCTCTGTGGGACAAGCCGTTGCCTCTGGGGACAAATATTAGGGCAGGATTTTCGCAATTTCATCTATGTGGACAATTTTCTTTTTTTTTGTCTCCTCCAAGCGGGATCAAGTTGGAAGACGCAGCTCCAAAGATTCATTTGACCATTCAACTTACTCTGCTGCAAAAAAATTGGGTCGCATTTTCCATGAGCCTTTGTTTTGGCTCGTAGACCATTTTTCAAAGGGTCCTGAAAAATCCCTCAGTTCTTTCCACCGGGGGTTCGATTTGACTGACGGGAGAGAAAACAATTGTGCTGAAACTACTAAAATAAGAATAATTGTGGTGAAGCTACTAAAATTGGGCTCTGTTCTCAGTAACAATACGAGTTGGATGTTGTCGGCGGGTCTCCGAAGGGGGCTACTTGGATATAATCCGAAAGAGGCTTTAGGTGTAATTCGTCTTCAATGACGGCTACTCTCTAGTTGGAAACAAAAAAACCCAAAATTGTGCACAACGCTTTGAGATTTTAAAGGGACAGGAATGCTGCCCGGTAGCCGACCTTCAGCAGGGGATGTAGCTCAGTGGTAGAGCGCATGCTTCGCATGTATGAGGCCCCGGGTTCGATCCCCGGCATCTCCAGTAGGTCCTCTCGTTTTCGTTGTCTAATTCAGCCTTTGGCCTTGCATTATAAAATATTTTAGCTCTTTCTCATTTCCCCCCCATTATCATTCCCTTTAAATAGAGCTATTTTCCATCTATGTGCTTATTTCTCTTCCGTTTTGTTAAATAACCACCGCCATTTCCCCTGCTTCCTGGAAACTTCCTTGGGGTGTCTTATTATGCAGTGAGTAGTACAAAGCCAGAGGGACAATTCACAAGTAAATTCATCCTATGAATGCACCCAGGAAGAGGGAATACAGCTGCATATCAAAGAATTATTTAGCTCAGTTAAAGGAGGTCCTATCCATTCCCACTATCCACTGGAAAATAATCAGTAAAAATAAAATATCTCAGGAATTTTTTTTAAGGGGAGGAGAAGGTAGCATGTTTTTTAGTATTGATGTGGTAGTTGCACATCAGTATTCAAGGGTACACCCTATGACCATAGAGGAATTTCTTTATGCATAGTTACTAACCTAGTTACCATTTTATTTCTCACTGCATCTTTGGCATTACTCAACGCTTCTGTGCAGAAAAACTGGTCACAGTCCAGTACAGGAGGTCTGGAAATGTAGTAAAGGTTAGGAATAGCCTGTGGAAATGGAAGGCACCCTTAATAGCATGACTGTTCTCCTAGCAACCAGCCCCTAACTCTAGAAGCAGGCCAAAGCTCACCTCATTAACATAACAAAAACACCTTTGTCTCTCTCATCACCTAGGAAATTCTGAGGATTTTAGGAGCTCTGTGCCAGCAGCAGGGCTGAAGGCCAAATGTACATTTCTTATTATAAACCACAATATTAATAATGTATACCCAGATGTGAAATTGCTGCATCATATGGTAGTTCTATTTTTAATTTTTTGAGGAACCCCAAAAACCTTTTTTTCTCCTTTCTTAGCTTATCAGTTATAATTCTTTAACTTTTTTTAGTGGTCCCTCTAGAGTTTGTGGTATACATTTACAATTAATCCAAGTTCACCTTCCAATAACCCTATACTTCTTCACAGGTAGTGTAAATATCCTTGTAATAAAAAAAAATCCTACTTTTCCTCCCTCCTAGCTATTGTACTATTGCTATCATTTATTTCAGTTATATATAAGCATACATAAGTATATATACAATATTTGCATAACCATATAATCAAGTACATTGTTGCTATTACAATTTTGAACAAACTGTTATCTGTGAGATCAACTAAGAAAAATAAAAGTTTTTATTTACCTTCCCATATCCTTCTTTGATATTCTTCCTTTCCTTATGAAGATTTGAATTTCTGACCTATATGATTTTCCTTGTCTCTAAAAAACTTCCTTTAACACGTCTTGCAAGACTGGTCTACAGGGAACACATTCCCTCCATTTTTGTTCGAGAAAGTTTTTATTTCTCCCTCACTTTTGAAATTTTGCAGGGTACAGAATTCTAGGCTGTGGTTTTTTCTCTCAACACTTTAAATATTTCACTCTAATCTATTCTTGTTTTCATGGTTTCTTAATAGAAGTCAAATTAATTCTTACCTTGGTTCCTCTATAGGCTAGATGTTTTGTTTTGTTTTGTTTTGTTTTTCCTCTGACTTCTTTCAGGAGTATTTTCTTTACATTTGATCTTCTGTAGTTTGAAAATGATATCCTTATATATAGTTTTCTGTTTCTTTTTTCATTTATCCTTCTTGGTGCTCTCTGAACTTCCTAGATCTGTGGTTTGCTGTCTGACATTAATTTGGGGAAATTCTCAGTCATTATTGTTTCAAATATTCTGCTCCTTTCCCTCTTTCTTTTCCTTCTGGTATTCCCATTATGCATATGTTATATTATTTGTGCTTGTCCTAGAGTCCTTGGATATTCTGTTCTTTTTTTTTTCCCAGCCTTTGTTTTCTTTGTTTTTCAGTTTTGGAGGTTTCTATTGATACAGCCTCAAGTTCAGAGTCTTTCCTTAGTTATGTCCACTCTACTAATAAACCTAACAAAGGCATTCTTCCTTCTGTTACTGTGTTTTTAATCTTGCGCAGTTCTTTTTTCGTTGTTTGTTTTAGGATTTTCATCTTTCTCCTTACATTGCCTATCTGTTCTTGCATACTATCTACTTTATTCATTAGATCCTTTAGCATATTAATCATAGTTGTTTTAAATTTCTGGTCTAATAATTCCAACATCCCTGCAATGTCTGGTTCTCTTCTTGCTCTGTCTCTTGAAATTGTTTTTTGCCTTTTGATATGTTTTGTAATTTTTTCTGTATAGCCTGACATGGTTTACTTGATAAAAGGATATATAGGACTTTAGTAATGTAGTGGTGAGATGTTGGGGGAGGAGAAGCTTTCTCTAGTCCAATGATTAGGTCTTAGTCTTTTAATGATCTTTTACCTCTGGGTCGTGAACTTCACAACTGTTTCTCAGTTGTACCCCCCACCCCAAATGCCCCGACTTAGGTGGGACAACACAGCTAGAGTATGCTGGAGTTGGGTTTTTCCCTCTCTCATGTGAAAGTCTAGAGCCAGCTGGAACTGAGTATTTCCCTTCCTTCAGGACAATTAGGCTCTGACAAAACCCCAGCAAGTTAGGGTCTGGTTAAGTAGATTCTTTAGTAGGCAGGCCTTGTTAAGAACAGCAGAGTGCTCTGGCATACCTCAACATGGTTCCTCTTCTCCCCACTCTGCTGGAAGCATGAAGGAATTTCCCCCCAATATTTGCATATTTAATGTTAGAATCTGGTAAAACTCCTAGGGGTAAAACTCGCAGAAGTGTGGGGACGCCACCTCCACCCTGCCCCGGCCATGACTCAGGGTTCCTGGAGTTTTTAACTATCAGACTTGCTTACATGGATCCTTAAGCGATTTATCAATTACAGTTCTTGTTTTGGTTCTTCCTGTGGTTTCCACTTGTGAGTCACTGCTCAGGTAAGTCATCACTCCCTTTATTCTCACCTGTCTATCTCTCCAATCTTGGGGGCAGCCATTTGCCCTGTGTCTGCACCTCTCTTATAGATTCAAGAAGAGGTGTTGATTTTTCAGTCTGCTCAGCTTTTTCCTTCTTGACAGAATGGCGTGGTGACTTCCCAGCCCCTTATGTATGGAACCAGACACTGGAAGTCTGTTTGCTAGTTTTTTATTCGTTTTTGTCTCTGTACTTATTAGTGAAATGGTCCTCTAATTTTTCCTTCTTGTATTTTCTCCACTGGGTTTTTGTATCAATATTATACTAATCTCCTAAAATAATTTATAGTTTTTCTGTTTTTCAGAATATTTTGTACAATACAGAGGTTAATGCTTCCTTTATGATTTCATAGAACATGCCAGTAAATTGATCTCAGACTGGAAATCAAATTTTATGGAAATTTTGCTTCAATTCCTGATTCAGTTTTTTAAAATGGTAATATATTGAATCAGATTTTCTATAACTTTTTATGTTAGCTTTGATAAGTTATACATTTGTATACATTTTCCATTTCTTTGAATGGAATTGAGAGGATTGAAGCCAAATTTCATGATTTCTCACTTTTAAAATTTCCTAAGTAGCCACTGAAAATATTCTCCTGTTTATTCATTTATGCAAGCATCTATCTCTCTATCCATCCACTCATTTACATTTTTAAAATGATTCAAATATTTACTTACACTGGGTGTTGTAATAAGTACTGATATACAATTAAGGATAACACAGTGTCTTAGCTAACCTTCAAGAAGACCCCCTATGATCCTTACCTCCTGGTAATCACAGTCTAGTGCAGTTTTCTCCCACTTCAGTCAGTCACCAACACATGACGGGGAACTGAGGCTTCCTACCCACATGTGAATGAGCCATCTTGGAAGCAGATCCTCCAGACTCAGTCCAACCTTCAGAGCACTGCATGCACAGTAGACACCCTGAGTTCAACTTCAAGGGACACCTGGTGCCAGAATTACCCAGCCAAGCCACACTGGAGTTCCTGACCCACAGAATCTGAGATAATAAATATTATTTTTTTTAACCCTGTACATTTTGGAGTATTATTCAGCAATAGATAACTAATATTCACAGCAAGCCTTTTTAACATTTCTCTTAAAGGAATAATCATTATTTACAAAAAATATACAATTTTTATCTGTTTCTCTCAAGCTTGCAGACTACTATTTGAAAATCAAATAGCAATGCTAAATTAAGATGTGTGGCTCTCCTCACATGTTTCTCTTTTTATCCTGAAAAAAATCCGAAGATTTTAGGCTGATTGCCTAGTGTAACTTATCCACCAGAGGGTCATGGATCTACCATTAAAACAATCCCTGGCAAAAAGAAATGGAAAAACCATAATTATTTTAGATGACTCATGTTTTATGTAAACTGTCTGGGACCACCATCTCTACTACATGAATAAAATTTAGGTTCTCTTAGCAAGGTGAAAAGATGAGAAATGCTGGTGTCATCTTGGTCAAGCTGATTTCTCTGCCTTCATCTCCACCTTGCACCTCCCAACTCAAACCGTTCTGAACTACATACACTTCCACTCCTGTAGGCATGTTGTATCCTCAGTTTTCATTTCCTTTCTATTTGACATTCTTATTCATTCTGCCAGGTTTGCTCACAGGTTACCATATCCGGGGACTTCCCAGAACTAGGCAGGGATAAAACCTTCTTGATTTGTTGAGACCCTTGTTGAGGGAGTGATCTGAATTCCAAAGGACCACTCCCTCTGCAGAAAAATAAAGCAACCCGGAAGCAGAGGTTTTGCCTCAGTCTTAAAAGTAACACGTTTCCTACTTCCTGGCTTTTCTTTCCAAAGAATCAGAACAAGATCCGAGGATTCGTATTCCTTGGATTTGATTTGTATTCTTTGGATAAAATGAGGATCAGAGGCCTCAGGAAGCAATCCAACATCTTTACCCTTTAGCCCTCCCAGTTGCTAAGAGTTGAAGGAATTTATTTTTCTAACAGAAATACCTTCATTGGCTCCTTGTTTTCTAAGAATAGTTGCATAGCGGTTTCTGGAGTCCGGGACTAGGGTGCAGAATTGGGGAGGGGAATTGGGGAGGGGATAGTTTGGTAGATTTCATAATTAAAGACAGTCATTGGCAAAGTATTTTTTTTTATCCTTCCTGTAAGGAATTTTCCTTTGTCCCACATATCTTTTGGCAAACGAGAAAAGCACTCAGAAAAGGAGGGTCTGTGAGACCGTTTCCTACTCAGATTTCCGAGATCAGTGTATTCTCATCAGTCACTGAATGTTTGCAAGATACAGGTTAATAAGAATTCCTTGGTAACAGAGTTCTATAAAATAGAAGGTGAGAATTGTATCGTTTAGAAAAGAACGAAGTAATTTTGTTTCAAAAATGTAAATTTGTTTTATTTCATGAATGTAGTTTAGAAAACGGTACGTAAGCGAGACGGGGATGTAGCTCAGTGGTAGAGCGCATGCTTAGCATGCATGAGGTCCCGGGTTCGATCCCCAGCATCTCCATGCTTTTTGTTTTCTAGCTCCGGAAACAATTCTCTTCTGCGTTACGGTCACAGCCCATTCCTGAAGAATCTGAAGATTAACCATCTTGCCTCCAGGTACTTAACAGTTTGCTCGGGTTATGCTAGTAACCTTTCCGTTTAAAAATTTTATTCCTTTCCATCCTCAGCAGGGATTAGAGATGGTCTTCCACAAAGTGAAATCAAGAGTGACTTTAGTCCCTGTTCCATGAAAAAACAAAATGACAGTTATTCATGTAAACTCTAAATGGAAGATTTGCGAACGGATTAGTATTTGCACTTAATTTTGCTGCCGGCGTTTCGAATGGGAGATGGGACGGTAGGCTGAGCTCCTGTCTCAGGTTTCATACTCTGAGGCTCAATAAGAAAGATGGATTTCACGGGAAGCTCCCCTGGAAAGGAAATACACTCTTCCCAGGCCGGAGGCTGTGGAAGTATTGGGTAAATTTCGCTTCTTAAAACGTGACAGTTCTCTCAGAAATCGAACACAAAGGAGTGAAGTAGAAACATTTTGACGCAGACATGTTTCCCCCTCAGTGCGTTTTGCCAGAGCTCGCAGCGTTCACATCGCTGTGGATTTGATTCCTTCTATACTGATCTCTTTTGTAATCTCTGAATTTGCCTCACTGATTCTAAAGTTACTGACTTTAATTCTCTCCAAAAATCCACTTCTCTTTCTAAACCTAGCCCTTTTACACCATTCATGTGGGTAAGGACTTTCTTTGGCTAGCTCCTTTGTGTGTTTTGTTGAAGGGCTATTCCCCTTTGGAATGCAGCATCTCCTGTATCTTGGTGCTTTTGTCTCAACTTCCAATTTGTGACACCTTGTCACATTAGCAAGTGAAGGAAATTTAGAAAACAGTTTTCTGTTGTTCCATTTATTTCTCAGCAAGGCCTCCAGCAGCTCCAGGCATCCCTTGCCTGGCTGTAGTTAAGGGCTCCTGAACCTTAGGGGATGGAATGTACCAAATTCTTAGAGGTACAAGAGCCCAGTGTTAAAAGGTAATAATGGCTACGATCCTTTATGTTGGACTCTTTAATGATTTGGTCTGTCATTCATGGGTGGATCTAGTGCTTGTGCCTCTTGACTATTTAAGAAAAACCACAAAATTAAAGTATGGGTCTTAAAATGGGCCTTTGAAAGTGTGGTGCGCTGAAGCTTGCATTCTATTAGCTAAATCATCCTGTGCTGTCATGTATTGAACAATTGGTCTTGCCAATATTTATTACAGACCTACAATAGTTTAACTCTGGTGTAGCTCTAAAGATATTAGAACACTTCGAACAAACTTAAAATAGTAGCCATAGCATCTACCAGCTGAGCGGTTAATAAGGAAATAGTTCACAGACTTTATCCTTTCTTCTTCCTCCCATTTTCAATGTGCCATATTACCCACAGTCAAGTCTAGCAGTGGTGAGATACCAACAGTTCTACCTAGGAACCAGTTTTGAGTTGTAATTCTGACTTACTACCTGATTTTTTTGTCACTTCAGGTCACCAGACTATGATCAACTTCATCAAAGACTGTTTTTAAGATTTCTCTATTCCAAACCACATGAAAAGACTCACCTTAATTTAACCAATAAAAAAGTTTTAGGTGCAATTCAAGAACAGTGTCCTAACTCAATTATTTTATCTGGTAGGTAAAGTGTGTACTGGTTGATGGGAGGGAAAGATAAAATCAATACAGTTTCCCTGAGCCCCAAATTTCTTTGAAAGTGAAGCAGTGGTTCTACAACTTGGCTGCACATTGGAATCACCTGGAGAGCTCTAAAATTTTCTGATGCCTGGATCCCACTCTGAGAGATTCCAGATTAATTTGTCTGGAGTGTGGAATGGACACCAGCGTTTTAAAAATCCCCCTAGGTGATTTGAATATGCAGCTAAGGTTGAGAACCACTGGCCTAGAAATTCTCTATTTAAATTATCTCCAAATATCCACAAAGGTAGGAGGAGGCATAAGAGAGGTATACCTGCAGGCTTATCCCTTTCTCAGTTAGTCTAAGCTTATCTAGAGACACCACTGGTGACTGAGGTACTCACAGATACAGGAGCAGCCCCCAGACTGGCCAGGTCAAGGGCAGACAGGGGTGATCCATGGGATATAACTTAATTTCACATACCATTTTGCTAGGTAAAGAGAAGCACCTCTCTCTCTCTCTCTCTCTCTCTTTATCTTACCACAGTTGTTCAAGGACTGTGAAATGAAAACTGTTACTACCTGAGATCCCTGTGTTTGCAAAGCTGGTACCTGGGAAGAAAGTAGATCACTTAATAATTCAGTGCCTTCCAGGACAGAACAAATATACTCTAAGCTTCCCCACCCCGCCCCCTGCCAAAATTTAAATTTGGTGATATCTATCAGTGGTTTGAGATGGCTCTGACCTAGACTTGAAGCAAGGAAAGACACTACATTTTCTGAAATAAAATTTCCTCATGAAAAAGGGGATTTGATACTGATAACTTGGGGCTAAGACTTTATAATGGAAGGCTTTTTTTTTTCTTTTTAACACCTTTATTGGAGTATAATTGCATTACATTGTTGTGTTAGTTTCTGCTGTATAACAAAGTGAATCAGCTATACGTATACATATATCCCCATATCTCCTCCCTCTCGCATCTCCCTCCCACCCTCCCTATCCCACCCCTCTAGGTGGTCACAAAGCACCCAGCTGATCTCCCTGTGCTATGCGGCTGCTTCCTCCTGGCCATCTATTTTACATTTGGTAGTGTATATATGTCAATGCCACTCTCTCACTTCTTCCCAACTTACCCTTCCCCCTCCCCATGTCCTCAAGTCCATTCTCTACGTCTGCGTCTTTATTCCTGTCCTGCCCCTAGGTTCTTCAGAACCACTTTTTTTTTTTTTAGATTCCATATATATGTGTTAGCATATGGTATTTGTTTTTCTCTTTCTGACTTACTTCATTCTGTATGACAGACTCTAGGTCCATCCACCTCACTACAAATAAGTCAATTTTGTTTCTTTTTATGGCTGAGTAATATTCCATTGTATATATGTGCCACGTCTTCTTTATCCATTCATCTGTCGTTGGACACTTAGGTTGCTTGCATGTCCTGCCTATTGTAAATAGTGCTGCAATGAGCATTGTGGTACATGACTCTTTTTGAATTATGGTTTGAAAGGCTTGTTTTAATTTATCATATGACTCTGGGTCCCTAAGAGGAAAGTAATAATGTTTTTAACAATATTTCAAGAGATGACTATTTTAAATAGGTAAAACTAGATCTCATATTCTGTAGGGTTTTTGTCCCCCAGATAGTATTAAGAGGAGCAAAGATAGAAAGAAAAGGAAATTTTTCTATGAACATAAGAGAGCAGATAGCTGGGGAAAATTCTTCTATTTGCTGAGCCTTATACATTAACATTGAAGTAAAAGACCAAAAACACTCCTTTTATTTACCACCAATGGAATTCCTCTGAGCCTACCCTGAGTTGGACTCCATTTAGTAGTTTCTACAAAGTCTTGTGGCTAGAGAAAAGTAGATGTGAACCAAGGTCATTCAGTGAAGAATATACCTTATTTTTTTCATTTCAAGGAGAAATGAGATCCAACAGACCTACATTGTAGCAGAGGGCAGTCCTTGCACAGTTTAATCTTAAATTGTGACTAATGACCTCTCAGTAATTTGAAATAAAATTTGTCCTGTTTGTAAGTAATAAAGAAAGCTAATCTCTCTTCTTTCTTATCTATATTGGCCCTTCAGATCCAAAGAGAGAACAAACCAGATCAGGGGAAAGAAGCCAATTAGAGCACTTCTCCTCACAAAGACATTTATAACCAGAGTGCATTCTAGACAACAGGACCTCAGGAAAATGTCGTAAATCTGGGAGATTTTAAACATTCAGGGAAGGCAATCTGACGATCATTTTTTGAATTCATATAGTGTGAGGTGATCAAAGGAGAGGAGGGTTGGATAAGGCGGTTGGAATAGCTATTTCACAGTTGCTACCAAATGGCAACAAAAGGATTAACTTTCTAGTAATGAACAAAGTAACAAATGTGCTAGATGCATAAAAATGCAATATTCATATCTTTTGGTATTCTAAATAAGCTATTCACCAATAAAAGTTAAAAATGAAAATAAACTGAAGAGACAGAAAAAAGTTATACTGGGGAGAGCTAATTTGCTCACATAGAACTTCCTGTGCTTAATCCTTAAAGGGTCCTACTACTTTTTTCCCCCAAAGTTTTCTTTTAGGGTAAATTCTAAGTTATTTTGAATGGTTGTTTCACAAAGTGAGGAAGCTTTAGATTGCTATTCCAAGTCATTGCCTTTATTTTTTCCCCTTGTATTAGCTTTCTGGTATGTTTGTTTGACATAAAATGTTAGAAGGCTTGCCTTTACTTATGTCACTATGCTGCAGGGAAAGCCCATTTCCATGTGGCCTAGGTAAAGCTACAGTATCATTACCCGTAGATACATTTTGTTTTGTCAGCTAACATTTTAGCAACTTAATGGCACAGACTATGTCTCTGCTCTTTGTTATTTTCTAGAAACTATAGAAATTCTGGCAATATCTGTTAAGGGAAGAGGCTCTATTACATGTAAAGCTAATATGTGAATACTTGGGGCTTTGCAAGTGCACTAATATTTACTTTTACTTTTGTTATTTTTCTAATATGATAATGTGAAAGTTTATGCAAAATTATTTTATTTTATTGAACTTGAAATTAATTATGAAATATTAAAGTATAAATACAGAGAATATTATAATAGATGTCATGTACCCTTTACCCAGATCTTTTTTTTTTCCCTAAGGAAATAATTTAGAAGTATGGTTGAAGCATCACCCCTCACTTTCCATTCCCCTTCCTCTCTCCATAAAAGTAACCACCATCCTGAAGTCCATTAGTATCTTTTCAATCTGCATTTTAATCTTTTACTACATGTATGTATATCTATAAAAAATTTATAGCCATTTTTGTTCAGCTTTTTAGTTAGTGTACATGAGCCTCTCACACTTACCTCCTATCACCCCTTATTCATTAGCTCTCTTTTTATTTTATTTTTTATTGAAATACAGTTGATTTACGTTTTGTTAATTACTGCTGTACAGCAAAAGTGATTCAGATATCTATATAGAAATATATATATATATTACATAAGAATGTATATATATATATTCTTTTATATATATTGTTTTCCATTATGGTTTATCATAGAAAATTGAATATAGTTCTCAGCCCTTTTTGAAATAAATTGTTTTCAGTTAAGTTTGGGGCAAAATTTAGGAAAAAACTTAGCTCATACTCAGAGGATGATGCCTAGGGCTACTGTAACAAAATAACACAAACTACATGGCTTAAACCATAGAAGTTTATCATCTCATGATTCTGGAGGCTAGAAATCCAAGATCAAGGTGTTGGCAGGGTGGTTCCTTCTGAGGATTATGGGGGAGAATCTTTTTATGCCTCTCCTATAGCTTCTGATGGTTTGCTGACCATCTTTGGTATTCCTTGGTTTATAGGTGCATCCCCCTCCCCAATCTCTGCTTTCATGTTCATACGTGTGCATGTCTGTTTCCAAATTTCCCCCATTTACAAGAACCCCAGTCACATTGTAATAGAGAGGCCTGCCCTACTCCAGGATGACTTTGTCTTAACTAATTACATTAGTAATGACCCTTTTTCTCAAATACTTCTACAGTCACATTCTGAAGCAGTGGGGATTAGGACTTCAACATATGAATTTTTAGGGGGACAAAATTCAACTGATAACATCTACTAGCTAGTGTTATGTTGAATCACCCAATTCTCAACAGAGGAAGCATTCATTAGGGTAATGAGAAATCATTGCAGTTATGAAAAATCCCCTGTTCCACTATCCATATTCATATCCCTCATTTAGTTATTTTGGGTCTAATATTAATCAAGCACTTGTGCATCAAATTGTCCTGGGGTCTCATATGCTATTTGCTCTTTCAGTTCTCACACATATTGCTTGCCTGAGTGCAAGGCTATTTCCGGGAGGACCTCATTGGAATAGGTTCCATGGATTCTGCCTCTTTCTACTCTTATGATAATTTTATTTCATGTACCTTGCTGACCTTCCTACTATTGGGCCTTGGTCAGATTTATTTCATTCCACCTTGGCAGAGATTCCTATTTTGGTTAAATACCTGGGATTAACATGAAAGCTTTAAAAGATGTTTCCAAGTACTAATTGTACAGTTATACATTATATATATATATATATATATATATATATATATATATATATATAAATATACTTTTTCTACAAAAAATCAAATACATTAAAGAGAAATCATCAAAAAATGTATTGAACTGGGCAGTGTTCATAGTACAGAGTATTACAAGCCCTGTTAGGTGCTCATCTATCATCTTGTGCTTCTTTTATTATCATATTAAATTTTTATTAAAATTTCTTGTTCTATTTTCTATCATCTTTGGCCATCTGGTACCTAGTTGTATCCATAGAACTCATTTCAGCCCCTGACACATAGTAGGTACTCAGTAATATCACTCTTGTTGGACAATACTTGAACAATACTTCGCCAAAACTGCTGTCATCCCAATTGTGCTTTTGTAACTGAAATTTATATCGTCCTGATCATAAACAATTGAGCTAATTAGAATTCAGAAACACCATGATTCCTTGTCCATTATTATTTTGAAGGTGTTGTTTTCCAAACTGTATATTTTCCAAATATACAGTAACTGTGAATGGAGTAGTAGTGTGAGCCTTATCATAGAAGTTTGTTAGTATATATTAAATTAAAAAGTGACTATCCTGGTTAGCAAGAAAATAAGTTTATATTCACTATAAAAACATTCTGAATGGGATAGAAAATGACAGTGCCAGACCATTTGAACCAAGAAAGGAATTAAAAAAGACTTTGGGATTCAAAGGTCTTATCAGGCCCAGAGCTCCTTTCAGCCTTTACTTGGTTAAATAAAGAATTTTGGAGTCCTCGCATTTTGTATGTTAACCAGGCAGCAGAAGCTGGGTAAATGTGCCGTGGCATCTGCTCATTTGATGAACTCACTCCCTTTTCAGCGCCAGCCTTATTCCAATTAAAGGCAGAAAACCAGGATGCAAGCGTTAACAGCTTAAGAATAGATTCTTAATTTCGTAATTGTACATTCAGTAAATGTTTGTTTAGCTTCTACAAGTTGAGGGTCCATGAGGAAAATACTAAAGAACATCCTTTTGAAGAAACAACAAGAAGAAGGTAGTATAGAAAAGGAGGAATTTCCCGATCTGCGACGCCTCCCAGAGCCTAGCGAGCTGTGGTTTCCATCTGTGCACCTTCCTAAGAGCTGCAGAAACAGAGGTCATTTCCCAGACTCGGGCAGGCAAAGACTCCTGGGATTTGAATCATAAAACCTTTAAGTGAACTCTGACCGAGCCGCCTCCTGAATGACCGTCTCCTATTTCCTCAAGCAGAGCACAAGCGGACAGCTGTTAGCAGGTTCTGAATGTGTTTGGAATTTTGGGTTGTTTGTTTCCATTTTGTTTGTTTTTCAGTGCACAAGTGTGCCCTCTTCTATCAACCAGGAATGCCATTAATTTGACTGAAGTTCTAACTGACCTATTCTGCTATTAAAGCTTTTCACTCTACTTTTAGAATACCCACTTACTTGAGGATTCTAAATTACTACAATCGGATGGAATATAAGAAATTCTCTGGCCTCATTCAGAGAATTCCCCTCTTCCACAACGAACACTCGGCTCGTATCTACTCTTTCCCATTCCATGGTTGTTCTAAGTACATTTTCTCTGCTATGGTGTGAGTGCGTGTATGCGTTTTGTTAGGCTTGATGGGAGTCTTAAGTTCCAGGAGTCTCCGTCGCGGGTCTGTCTGTTCTGCAAGGTCGACTTACTCAAGAGAGTGAGCCGTGACTATAATTAACTCAGCTTTTCACCTAATTGAGTACAATTTGACTGGAAAGGAGGTCTTAACTTCCGGGTAGCAGGCTCTGTGGCTTAGTTGGCTAAAGCGCCTGTCTCGTAAACAGGACGATCCTGGGTTCGAATCCCAGCGGGGCCTGGTGAGGTGTCCACTTTTCCTCCTAAAGTCCTTTATCCGATATCTTCTTTAATCACAGTATCAAATCCACTGGTTGGAGGTTCTTCTAATTACACCTGCATTCTCAATGACCCTCAGGCTCTCTGCTGATGGTCTATCATATGGTTATGCTGTACTGGAATTTAACTACTTAGGTGCTCAAGATCAATTATGAATGGAGATTTCCAGAATAAAATTGGAAAACTTTTTATTCAAAGCATTTACAAATATATTCTGCTGATTTCTCAAACTCCAAGCAATCTTACTTAAGTTATACATAGATGAAAAATGGCTGCAATTTATCGAACACTTACTATGTTGCATTTTTGTGTTTCCTCACATACCTTTAAATCCCTAAAAACACTCACGAAAGTAAGCATTATTATGCATATTTTAGAGATGAGAAAACTGAGAATTGGAGAGAAATGAAGTAACTTGCCCAAATCACAGCTAGGAAATAAATGACCAAATTAGGGTCTAAACCTAATATTTTCCAGTTCAAAGTCATGGTTTAAAATGTCAAATAATCTTATTTATAAGATCAAACAGTATCCAGTATGGTTTAAAATAATAGTTCTTAAAATTGTATGGCACATAAACGCATTAGATTATCTGATGAAAACTTGCCAATGACCACCACCAAAAAGTGCTCCAACAGACATATGGATAAATTTTTTATATTCTTTGAAGGTGTTCACTGATCCCCTTAAACTCTTAGGTGTCCATGAACCACTGAAAAAAAAATCCTTGACTTTCATAAACCAATAAAGTAAATCACAAATGGGTATTAAGGAAACATAGCTGTTATAGGGGCATATTTTACTTCTTGATGTTGATTTTTATGGGACTATTATTCCCTCTCCTAAGCTGACTAAAATTGGGCCATTAGAGGCAAACATCTGGTCGTCAGTGTCATGACTCTGGGCCAGCATATCAGTTTCAAGAAGTTATATTTCTGGATGTGAGATCTCTGAAATGAGTTCTGAAAGAAAATCTGTGTAGACAAACAACTCTTACAGCTGGCCCCAAGCAGCAGAAGATCTACCTTTATCTATTTTAGCCGATAGCTATGAAACATTCATTCATCCCCTCATTCCAAAAATTATGCCTACTCATTCAGCATGTGGAAAGGTGAGCTGAACAAGTCTGGTCTCCACCTCCAAGGAGTTAAGAGCTTAGTGGGAAGGAAGGAGGAGATAGAAATCAATTACATAATCACAGACAGAAATATAATATCATGACTATGATAAATGCTGCAAAAAAGAATGACTGAGATTTAGGAGAACATATATGAGAAATTCTGTTTAATCCGGGAAGTCACAGAGGGGGACACTTGAGTTGCAAAAAAGGGGAAGAATTATGTAGGAAAGAGAGGCAGAGCATATTGTTTACTTTTTGGAAGATAGATTTAAAATGAAAAAGAGTAGATTTTAAGCAAGTTAACCAGAGGTGCAGAAAACATAAATGTAAAAAATAGTAAAAGGGAACTGGCATCAAGTTTTAGGGAGAAAATCACCCCAAATGAGAAAGAACCTATTTCTGCAACTCCAGGGGAAGCATTGCTGACAGTGACTTTTTTTCCAAGACATTTTTAGAGTAAAACTTTGACAGAAATAAAGTAAATGCATCCATTCCTTTTCCTTAATTTTAGATCAATAAGACATAATCCTATCCTTTCTCTCTCTATCTAATGATGATGAATTCACCAATGTTTTAGTGAGAAGGTATTTGTGCTAACAGGGAGTTCTCTTTGAAAATTTTAACTCTCCATTCTGTTTCTTATTGGAAGTTCTTAACTACCAAAATAAGAGAAATTGGAGGTCAACTCTTCTAAGGTTATTTGAACCCCAAGTGGGGTTATGTAAGGAGGCTTAATGGAGCTTTGTAGTCTCCTCATACTCAGCAAAGAACTGAGTTGGTCTCCTTACAGTGCAAACTCAACAGAAAACTCCTAAGATTCTGCACTGGGGCATAGATTAAAAAGTGAAGTGGCTCTCAATTCAATTCAGAGATGTTTTCTTCCCTCTAAAGAAAGCAATATTCATTCAATGGACCAAATTGTTATTGTAAAAAAACAAAATCTGTCTATATATGAATGCAGAGAAAAGGCTGGCAATAAAGTGACTGACCATGCACAGAAGAGAAAGGAGCATTGAGTTTTAGGTGATAAAGTATCTATCCATTTCCTGGATCTGTCATTAACCAAATGTGGGCTTTTGTTAAGGGATTTGATTATCCTAACTTATATTTTATTCTTCTTTTTCTTTTAACTATTACTTTTAAAGTAATTTTATTTTTACAGAAAAGTTGCAAGAACAGGACAAAGAATTCCTATTTATCATCATTCAAATTTCCCAAATATGAATATTTTATCTCATTTAATTTATTATATATGTATATATATAAATCATTGAGAGTAAATTGCAGACATGATGATCCTTTACCTCTACCTACTTCAGTGTATGTTTCCTAATAATAGTATTCTCTAATATAACCACAGTACCAAAATCAGAAATTAACATTGATATCATACTGTTATCTAATATACAGGCCTTATTCAGACTTTGCTAACTGTCCCAGTAATGTCCTTTAAATTTTTTAAAATTTTGTTTTGGCAAAAACACAACATGAAATTCCTTCCTTCCTTCCTTTCTTCCTTCCTTCCTTCCTTCCTTCCTTCCTTCCATCTTTCCATTCTTTCTTTCTAACTTGAAGTATAAAGCTATAAATGGTACTATAATTTATCAGACTGAATTCAAAATAAGTGCCTATTGGCTAACGGGAGAGTTTTGGGACAAGATATTAAATTCTCTTGTCCAAAATATTTTAAGTCAAAATAAATGGCACTTGCATTTCTTTTTAGATTGAAACACAGACACCACACACACCCAATTACATATTTCACTGCACGTTAATATATTCAACAATCAAGGTTGCCTTACATAAGTTCCACCTTCATCCAAATTGTTGATTAGATAAGAAAAAATAAACTATTTTATATATTTTTAATTGGTTTCCTTTGGAAATTGATTTGTAGAAGCTTCTTATTTATTTTTAATAACAATTTTCATCATATGTAGCTTATATAAATATAAACGGTTTATCAGTTTGTCAAAAGGTCACATTAAATTTGACCTAGGCAAGTGAACCAATATTTTTATTTATGTAGTGGTTTCTTTGTGTGTCTTAAGTAGACCTTCCCTATGCTAAGTTCAATAACTTTAACTGTAATTTTATTTTATTGAAAGACCAGCTTCTGTTTCCTAACCTCGTAACCTCACAATACCTATTTTTAGCTTCTATATTCAAAATGTTAAATAAATCATGATTGTTCAATCTTAACATGTAAAAGGCTAATTTAATCCTTGCTCAAGAAAGGGAGGATTGCGAGATTGGAACCAAGATGGCAGAGTAGACGAACGTGCTCTCACTCCCTCTTGCAAGAACACCAGAATCACAACTAGCTACTGGAAAATCATCGACAGGAGGACACTGGAACTCACCAAATAAGATACCCCACATCCAAAGACAAAGGAGAAACCACAATGAGATGGTAGGAGGGGTGCAATCACAGTGAAATCAAATCCCATAACTGCTGGGTGGGTGACTCATAGACTGGAAAACACTTATACCACAGAAGTCCACCCACTGGAGTGAAGGATCTGAGCCCTACGTCAGGCTTCCCAACCTGGGGGTCCGGCAACGGGAGGAGGAATTCCTAGAGAATCAGACTTTGAAGGCTACTGGGATTTGATTGCAGGACTTTGACAGAACTGGGGGAAACGGAGACTCCACTCTTGGAGGGCACACACAAAGTAGTGTGTGCATTGGGACCCAGAGGAAGGAGCAGTGACCCCATAAGAGACTGAACCAGACCTACCTGCTAGTGTTGGAGGGTCTGCTGCAGAGGCAGGGGGTGGCTGTGGCTCATCATGAGGACAAGGACACTGGCAACAGAAGTTCTGGGAAGTACTCCTTGGCCTGAGCCCTCTCAGAGTCTGCCATTAGCTCCACCAAAGAGCCCAGGTAGGCTCCAGTGTTGGGTTGCCTCAGGCCAAACAACCAACAGGGAGGGAACCCAGCCCACCCATCAGCAGTCAAGCGGATTAAAGTTTTACTGAGCTCTGCCCACCAGAGCAACAGTCAGCTCTACCTACCACCAGTCCCTCCCATCAGGAAACTTGCATAAGCGTCTTAGATAGCCTCATCCACCAGAGGGCAGACAGCAGAAGCAAGAAGAACTACAATCCTGCAGCCTGTGGAACAAAACCCACATTCACAGAAAGAGAGACAAGATGAAAAGGCAGAGGGCTGTGTACCAGATGAAGGAACAAGATAAAACCCCAGGAAAACAACTAAATGAAGTGGAGATAGGCAACCTTCCAGAAAAAGAATTCACAATAATGATAGTGAAGATGATCTAGGACCTCGGAAAAAGAATCGAGGCAAAGATCGAGAAGACGCAAGAAAAGTTTAACAAAGACCTAGAAGAATTAAAGAACAAACAAACAGAGATGACCAATACAATAACTGAAATGAAAACTACACTAGAAGGAATCAATAGCAGAATAACTGAAGCAGAAGAACGGATAAATGACCTGGAAGACAGAATGGTGGAATTCACTGCTGCAGAACAGAATAAAGAAAAAAGAATGAAAAGAAATGAAGACAGCCTATGAGACCTCTGGGACAACATTAAACGCAACAACATTCGCCTTATAGGGGTCCCAGAAGGAGAAGAGAGGGAGAAAGGACCCAAGAAAATATTTGAAGAGATTATAGTCGAAAACTTCCCTAACATGGGACATAGCCACCCAAGTCCAGGAATCACAAAGAGTCCCATACAGGATAAACCCAAGGAGAAACACGCCGAGACAGATAGTAATCACACTGGCAAAAATTAAAGACAAAGAAAAATTATTGAAAGCAGCAAGGGAAAAATGACAAATAACATACAAGGGAACTCCCATAAGGTTAACAGCTGATTTCTCAGCAGAAACTCTACAAGCCAGAAGGGAGTGGCATGATATACTTAAAGTGATGAAAGGGAGGAACCTACAACCAAGATTACTCTACCCAGCAAGGATCTCATTCAGATTCGATGGAGAAATCAAAAGCTTTACAGACAAGCAAAAGCTAAGAGAATTCAGCAATTCGATGGAGAAAGCAAAAGCTTTACAGAGAAGCAAAAGCTAAGAGAATTCAGCACCTCCAAACCAGCTCTACAACAAATGCTAAAGGAACTTCTCTAAGTGGGAAACACAAGAGAAGAAAAGGAGCTGCAAAAACAAACCCAAAACAATTAAGAAAATGGTCATAGGAACATACATATCGATAATTACCTTAAACGTGAATGGATTAAATGCTCCAACCAAAAGACAAAGGCTTGCTGAATGGATACAAAAACAAGACCTATATATATGCTGTCTACAAGAGACCCACTTCAGACCTAGGGACACATACAGACTGAAAGTGAGGGGATGGAAAAAGATATTCCATGTAAATGGAAATCAAAAGAAAGCTGGAGTAGCAATACTCATATCAGATAAAATAAACTTTAAGATAAAGAATGTTACAAGAGACAAGGAAGGACACTACATAATGATCAAGGGATCAATCCAAGAAGAAGATATAACAATTATAAATATATATGCACCCAATATAGGAGCACCTCAATACATAAGGCAACTGCTAACAGCTCTAAAAGAGGAAATCGACAGTAACACAATAATAGTGGGGGACTTTAACACCTCACTTACACCAATGGACAGATCATCCAAAATGAAAATAAATAAGGAAACAGAAGCTTTAAATGACACAATAGACTAGATAGATTTAGTTGATATTTATAGGACATTCCACCCAAAAACAGCAGATTATACTTTCTTCTCAAGTGCACAGGGAACATTCTCCAGGATAGATCACATCTTGGGTCACAAATCAAGCCTCAGTAAATTTAAGAAAATTTAAATCATATCAAGCATCTTTTCTGACCACAATGCTATGAGATTAGAAATGAATTATAGGGAAAAAACCGTAAAAAACACAAACACATGGAGGCTAAACAATACATTACTAAATAACCAAGAGATCACTGAAGAAATCAAAGAGGAAATCAAAAAATACCTAGAGACAAATGACAATGAAAACACGATGATCCAGAACCTATGGGATGCAGCAAAAGCAGTTCTAAGAGGGAAGTTTATAGCTATACAAGCCTACCTCAAGAAACAAGAAAAATCTCAAATAAACAATCTAACCTTACACCTAAAGGAAGTAGAGAAAGAAGAACAAACAAAACCCAAAGTTAGGAGAAGGAAAGAAATCATAAAGATCAGAGCAGAAATAACTGAAATAGAAACAAAGAAAACAATAGCAAAGATCGATAAAACTAAAAGCTGGTTCCTTAAGAAGATAAACAAAATTGATAAACCATTAGCCAGACTCATCAAGAAAAAGAGGGAGAGGACTCAAATCAATAAAATTAGAAATGAAAAAGGAGAAGTTACAAAAGACACTGCAGAAATACAAAGCATCCTAAGAGACTACTACAAGCAACTCTATGGCAATAAAATGGACAACCTGGAAGAAATGGATAAATTCTTAGGAACGTATAACCTTCCAAGACTGAACCAGGAAGAAATAGAAAATATGAACAGACCGATCTCAAGTAAGGAAATTGAAACTGTGATTAAAAATCTTGCAGCAAACAAAAGTCCAGGACCAGATGGCTTCACAGGTGAATTCTATCAAACATTTAGAGAAGAGCTAACACCCATCCTTCTCAAACTCTTCCAAAAAATTGAGGAGGAAAGAACACTCCCAAATCATTCTATGAGGCCACCATCACCCTGATACCAACACTAGACAAAGATACTACAAAAAAAGAAAATTACAGACCAATATCACTGATGAATGTAGATGCAAAAATCCTCAACAAAATACTAGCAAACAGAATCCAACAACACATTAAAAGGATCATACACCATGATCAAGTGGGATTTATCCCAGGGATGCAAGGATTCTTCAATATACGCAAATCAATCAATGTGATACACCATATTAACAAATTGAATAATAAAAACCATATGATCATCTCAATAGATTCAGAAAAAGTTTTTGACAAAATTCAACACCCATTTATGACAAAAACTCTCCAGGAAATGGGCATAGAGGGAACTTTCCTCAACATAATAAAGGCCATATACGACAAACCCACAGCAAACATCATTCTCAATGGTGAAAAACTGAAAGCATTTCCTCTAAGATCAGGAACAAGACAAGGATGTCTTGCCACTATTATTCAACATAGTTTTGGAAGTCCTAGCCATGGCAATCAGAGAAGAAAAAGAAATAAAAGGAATACAAATTGGAAAAGAAGAAGTAAAACTGTCACTGTTTGCAGATGACATGATACTATACATAGAGAATCCTAAAGATGCCACCAGAAAATTACTAGAGCTAATCAATGAATCTGGTAAAGTTGCAGGATACAAAATTAATGTACAGAAATCTCTTGCATTCCTATACACTAATGATGAAAAATCTGAAAGAGAAATTAAGGAAACACTCCCATTTACCATTGCAACAAAAAGAATAAAATACCTAGGAATAAACCTACCTAGGGAGACAAAAGACCTGTATGCAGAAAACTATAAGACACTGATGAAAGAAATTAAAGATGATACCAACAGATGGAGGAATATACCATATTCTTGGATTTGAAGAATCAATATTGTGAAAATGACTATACTACCCAAAGCAATCTACAGATTCAATGCAATCCCTATCAAATTACCAATGGCATTTTTTACGGAAGTAGAAGAAAAAATCTTAAAATTTGTATGGAGACACAAAAGACCCCAAATAGCCAAAGCAGTCTTGAGGGAAAAAAACGGAGCTGGAGGAATCAGACTCCCTGACTTCAGACTATACTATAAAGCTACAGTAATCAAAACAATATGGTACTGGCACAAAAACAGAAACATAGATCAATGGAACAAGATAGAAAGCCCAGAGATAAACCCACGCACCTATGGTCAACTAATCTATGACAAAGGAGGCAAGGATATACAATGGAGAAAAGACAGTCTCTTCAATCAGAGGTGCTGGGAAAACTGGACAGCTGCACGTAAAAGAATGAAATTAGAACACTCCCTAACACCATCCACAAAAATAAACTCAAAATGGATTAAAGACCTAAATGTAAGACTGGACACTATAAAACTCTTAGAGGAAAACATAGGAAGAACACTTTTTGACATAAATCACAGCAAGGTCGTTTTTGATCCACCTCCTAGAGTAATGGAAATAAAAACAAAAATAAACAAATGGGACCTAATGAAACTTCAAAGCTTTTGCACAGCAAAGGAAACCATAAACAAGACCAAAAGACAACCCTGAGAATGGGAGAAAATATTTGCAAACAAATCAATGGACAAAGGATTAATCTCCAAAATATATAAACAGCTCATGCAGCTCAATATTAAAAAAACAACTTAGTCAAAAAATGGGCAGAAGACCTAAATAGACATTTCTCCAAAGAAGACATACAGATGGCCAAGAAGCACATGAAAAGCTGCTCAACATCACTCATTATTAGAGAAATGCAAATCAAAACTACAATGAGGTATCACCTCACATCAGTTAGAATGGGCATCATCAGAAAATCTATAAACAACAAATGCTGGAGAGGGTGTGGAGAAAAGGGAACCCTCTTGCACTGTTGGTGGGAATGTAAATTGAAACAGCCACTGTGGAGAGCAGTATGGAGGTTCCTTAAAAAACTAAAAATAGAACTACCATACGACCCAGCAATCCCACTACTGGGCATATACTCAGAGAAAACCATAATTCAAAAAGCCCCATGCACCCCAATGTTCATTGCAGCACTGTTTACAATAGCCAGGTCATGGAAGCAACCTAAATGCTCATCAACAGACGAATGGATAAAGAAGATGTGGTACATATATACAGTGGAATATTATTCAGCCATAAAATGGAACGATATTGGGTCATTTGTAGAGATGTGGATAGATCTAGAGACTGTCATACAGAGTGAAGTAAGTCAGACAGAGAAAAACAAATATCGTATATTAACGCATATATGTGGAACCTAGAAAAATGGTACAGATGAACCGGTTTGCAGGACAGAAATAGAGACACAGATGTAGAGAACAAACGTATGGACCCCAAGGTGGTAAAGTCGTGGGGGTTGGAGGTGGTGGTGTGATGAATTGGGAGATTGGGATTGACATGTATACAGTGATGTTTATAAAATTGATGACTAATAAGAACCTGCTGTATAGAAAAATAAATAAAATAAAATTCAAAAATTAAAATAAATAAATAAATAAATAAGAAATAAAAAAGAAGGGGAGGATTTCAAATAGAAATACAGGCTTTCACCAAACAAAGCAAGAGATAGAGTTATTATAGGATTTGTTAGGTGGGGTGGAGTTTAATTTAATTTAGTTTAATTTAATTTAACTTAAATGAAACAGCATTTTAGAGAATCAAAGCAAAGAAGGGCTATGTATAAAGTGGCTGTATCAGGCATTGCATGAGAATTGGAATCATATCCTGTTTTCTTAAAACTACAGTGTTAAGATAAATATTAGAAGATATTTCTGAAAACCCTTACCGAAACTCTGGAAATTGTTGGAAATCAAATCTGAGTTTCTATGTCAAAGTCATAGTCAAAGTTTTAGTCAAGGCCAAAGTATTTTGAGGCACGTGGCTCAGATAATCTAGGCAATAGTGGGATGTTCCATTCCTACTGATACGATTTCCGAGAACAAATTTTCTCAGCCTATGTTTTTAGAGAAAACTGTTTCTTAGCCTATATCCTTGATGACAATTGATAGCAGCAGCTTTTTCTCATTTACACAAAGAACAAAGGAAAAGCTAGTAAAAATTCTTCCCCCTCTTTGCATACATTTCTAACCAAGTCTTTCCTCTTACCTGAAGACTGTTCTTTGCCTATGATTTCTGATAGTCACATTCTTAGCTTCAGGCAGCCAATTTATTAGAAATTAGTCATATTTTTACCCACTCATACCAGTAGTGTACTTTGTATTCAGCAGTATGATTTCAAATATGATCTCTTCTAAAATAGAAGGAATGAGAAATAAAATATTTGTTTATGACCTAGTGAGATAGAAACACTTGTGACAAAGGTCAAAGAATTGTTGAAAAAACAGAAAAACAAAAACAAAGGGTAGGAGTGGAAACCAACCTATCCATTGTCTCAGCCTAATCTCTCTTAACCCTACCATTTCTCCCCTCCTCCAAAAGAGGGTTATAGCATCAGAGTCTGATGGGGTCTTGGCAATCGAAGCAAGTTAAATTTGTTTTTCAGCAGTGTATTGTTTAAACTTTAAATGCTCAGAAATATCTAAAGTGCTGAAAACCAGCTGTATCTGTTTAATACGATCCAACATTTTAGGATGCCGCCAAGAGAGTACTAAGAAGCTGGAAACGCTGGGGATCAAACCCAGGACCTCATACATGCAAAGCATGCACTCTACCACTGAGCTACATCCCCAAGCCTATAGAGCTAATGTGGCCCTGGAATAGTTTTCTTTATGAATACATGGTCAATTTTCCCCTAACGTATATTTTGTTTACTTTGTTGTGCAAGAATCGTATGAATTTTAGAGGCCTTGAATGTCAGAAAGAAGATGTGTTTTGTAAATCAATGTCACTAAAGCCTTCAGATTCTCTTGCACCTGACTAGGCCCAGCTGAGAACAAGAAGTTGTAAAATTAGCTTTTATCCCAGTAGGACCATGAACATACGTCATTCAGATCAAGAGTCTTTTGGAAAGGCTGGCATCAAAACAAAACAAAACAAAACAAAACAACAACAACAACAAAAACAAAACATAGATGACTACAACACACCACTGGGAAATTTCATGATGTAGTCTGTACATCTATGGGATGTAGTAAAAGCTGTTCTAAGAGGGAAGTTTATAGCAATACAATCTTACCTCAAGAAACAAGAAAAATCTCAAATAAACAATCTAACCTTACACCTAAAGGAACTAGAGAAAGAAGAACAAACAAAAAAGAAATAGAAGCCATTCTTTGATGAAAATAAAAATTTAAAAAAATTTAATATACAATATAAAGCATATTATATATATAAAGTATTCAATTTTTAGCTTTTTGTTTTGGGCATTTTAAAACAAAGTAGAAATCATACTATAATGAATACCTATGTACCTACCACCCAACTTCGGTATTTATCATAGTTTTGTTGTTCTTGTTTGTTTCTTTTTGTGCTTTTTTTTCCCCTCCTGGAATAAAAATCAAGTTCCAGATATTAATCTCAACCATAAATATTTTCCCATGTATAACTAATAGTTATAAACTTTCTTTTTTAACACTGCCACAATAACATCACAACCAGCAAAAATAATAAAACTTCTTAATATAATCAAATCCTCAGTATGTGTTTGATTGTTTCTTTTTCCAATTACCTTGTTTGAATCAGGATCCAAACATGTTGCATTTATCTATTATTTTCCTTACATGTCATTTAATCTGTATCAGTTCCACCTCCCTTTATCCCCCATGCCATTTCTTTCTTGAGTTTCAGTTTGTCCAGGAGAATGTCCCACATTCTGGATTTGACTGATTGCATTTTTGTGATGTTATTAAACATATTCCTATATTCCCAATATTTACTGTAAACAGATGGTTCCATCTATTAGACTAGACGAAGCACTAATTTTTTAATACAAGTATTTCATTGGTGGTCCCGGGCATGTTCTGTTTCACTGTGTCGAGAGGCACATGTTGTGTAGCAGTCTCACTTTTAGAGAGAAACTGATCGGGTATGTCAGCCTGCTCCATCTGTTCTAGAGCTCCCCCATCCAATTTCACCTCATGGTTGTAGCAACCACTGATGATTGTGACCAGGATGCATTATAGCAATATCAGTTGCAAAATGTTGACTCTATTTTATCATTCCTCCTGCATGTATTAGCTGTCATTCTTCTACAGAAAAAAATTTTCCCTCATCAACTGTATGTTTATCCTGACATACATTCTGTATGAGAGGTAGTATAAATACTTGATTCTTTTCCTTCATTTGTCAACTTTCAAAATAATGAATCAATAACCAAAAACCTCCGAAGTCTGGATGTAGGAAGACTTGTGTGTGTGTGTGTGTGTATGTGTGTGTATGTGTGTGTGTGTGTGTGTGTGTGTGTGTGTATTAATTTTACAACCAGGTTCTTTACTAAATTGTCCATTTGTAGTAGCTTTTCTGTTCTGAGGAGTAGTTTCTAGATATATAACCCTACCAAGATGTATAGAGAGAACTTTATCCCTTCCTATCCACTACCTACTCCTCTAATTACTTTTTCATGCTAAATTCCTTGATTAGTACCTCCATTATAGCATTAAAGTAGTAACGATAGTGGATATCCTTATCTTGTTATGAAGAAATTAAATCTCTGTGACCACAGATATACTTAAAGTGACTTAAATAGGTGGTACAGATCATAAAAACTTACTAAAAATATATATTGTACAGAATTATTTTCCAGAATAAAAACTAATTCCTAGAAATCAATACGTTTAAAAGGGACAACTGATTTTTTTTCCCTCTCATATTATGAAACCAATATTTCAGACTAGGTGGGCCTAAGCAAATCAGCTTTGATTTTTAGATTGGTTAAGACATATGAGTATTGTGGGATACTTGTTTGTGTTGGCAAAGTGGAAGTCGTCGTTCACTCAGATTTATTTCTGAAATGAGCCCATGTCATTTATTTTGATTGAAATTTTCTTGAACAGGAGATATTTAGATGCTTGTTCTCTCACACTCCCAATAAGTCATCTCAGCAAAGCGGCAATGGTCTGGATTCATTGAAGCAGCCAGTCTTCATTCACTCTGTAACATTCAGTTTAGGCTTGGAAGGCATCACGTACAATGACAGGCAGTGCTTTATTGTTTCTCTGTGCATAGAACCTTGCGGTTATGACTGGAGCCCACTGCTTCCATATCTGGTGAATAAAGAAGACAAAGTATGGGGTGGTCGGATGCTCATAAGGAAGAAATCATAAGATATTTTTCTGCTATTCCACCTCCAGTTTGGTTTTTGCTCTAAGAACTCTTCAGAATTCAGAAGGAAGTGAATGAAACCGAGAGTCTGTTGTTTTCTGTCTTCTTCTTTTCTGTTTTTAACTTGGCATCCAAAGAAATCAGGCCAATTATCTTTCAAAAACGCTTGTCACGTAGGATTTAGGACATTTCTGGTGGTGGCAACGCTCTCGGGGCAGAAACTGGGTACTACAAAGGCAGTACAGGTAGGCAGAAAACTGAATGAAAGAAGACACCAGATTTAAAGGGAGAGATGAAAGGAAAAGTGGTTTGATCACAAATGCAGCCTCTCAAAACTGGTGGAGGTGCCGGGGATTGAACCCGGGACCTCGTACATGCTAAGCACGCGCTCTACCACTGAGCTACACCCCCAACTGTGAGGGCTTTTCTTCGGATTCCTTTCGTGATTTATAATAATTATTTCTTTGCTTCTCAAAGATTTAGTAAATTGCAGAGGAAACGTGAATGTAAAATTCTCCATTTGCGTAAAATTCTCCATTTGCGAAACAGACTGAGCAGCGGCCTCATAAGAAAGCAACAGAATGAGACTCCAAAGGAAGGAGGCTGAAAAGAGGCAATCTGTTGTCTCGACAATCTGTTGTCTCTCACTCTCTCCAGCCTCCCTCCATTCCTGCCCTTTCCACATGTAAGGCTTCAGGAGGCCGAAGCAGGTAGCTGGGCAGCCGGGGTACCCACTGAGGAGGTGGCGTTGGGAAGGGAGCAGAGGTGGAGTCAAAGCGGGTCCGCGCCTGCAGAGCTCCAGTTCCCGCGTCCAGCACCAACTCCCTTGGAACAAAGACTCTCAAATCATCTCCATTTCCGGAAGCCAGAAAAATCCACTGAGTGTTTCGTGGTGATGGCAGGGAACATCCCAGCGAGCTCACGATGTCCTGGACAGTAGGCGCCCAGATCGTCCAACTTAGCAACACTTACCTCCGGCAAAACCCTGGAGTCCCCTTGCCTTGCGGAGCTAGTCGAGGGTGGGTTGGGCTGGGCTGGGATGTTATTTAGATAAAAGGTGAGCAGGCAAGGCAGGACTGGCTTCTGTTTCTCCACGACCAATCCCTTGGGAACCAGGGAGCTATGAAGAATTATTAGTACCTCGGAAGGTTTGGGAAGGGGGGAAGCTTCCGATACTTTAAAGAGTTGGCCCGGGCCCAATTCACATGCATTGATTTCTCGGGCACGTCCATCGCAGTTTCTCTTTTCCTCCCTCTGAATTTCAAACTTATTAAAATTTTGAAAAAAATAAAAATATTACCCCAAATAACCATACACCTTTTACCCAGACTTAGCTATTGTTAATATTTCACCCCATCTCCTCCCTCTCTCTCCCATGTGAAGTAAGCTGCAGTACATCATGTTCACTTACCCTTAAATACTTTACTACATAACCACTGTACGATCTTGAACTTCAGTGAATTTAACATTAAATAAATAGCTGTATTTAATCTACAGTCTGCATTCCAATTTGACCAATTACCCCCTAGAGTACAGGATCTAGTCTAGTGTCAGGTATTGTATTTAGATGACATGTCTTTAGTTTCCTTTAATCTGGGACATTTCCTCAGCCTTTCTTTTTCTTTCATGACATTAATGTGCCATTTCAACAATAGTGTATTTTTTTCTTTTATTTTTTAAAATAGAATGTCTTTCACTTTGGTTTTTGACTGTTTTCTCCTGATTAGATTCAGACTATGCACTCCCCAGTGGATTACTACGTAGATAATTCTGTGTGCTTCTCAAAGTATCATACCTGGAGGCAGGTAAGGACTATCTGTCACTCATTGGTGAGGTTAATTTTGATCCCTGCTTTGTAGGACAGTGATTTAAGACTGCAAATATCCTGTTCCTCATCAAAATCTCCCCCAAGATTTAACATGCACAGTCTGAGCAAATCTTTATTATGATTGTTACAGAATAATGATTTTCCAGCTCCAGTCCCTCCACCATATTTACAGTCAGTGCTTGGCATGCTACTAAACAATCATTTGTATGGATTTCTAGTTTTTCGATGGTTTATAATTGATTATGATACTTAACTACTTTGGTGCACAAATAGTCCCAGATTTGGCCACTGGGAGTCCCTTCAAACTGGCTTCCTATGTCTGTTTGAAATGTCTCCATCATTTTTTTGAGTCGTTTTTACTTTCTAAGCCACTCTCTTGTTCACACTCTCCTAGACTGAGTCTGTCCTCATGTCCAGTAAATAAACACCCAACACTGGGATTCTGCTCAACAGAAGTGGATGAGGGAGCTGATGATCAGGATGAGAATTTGGGCTGGGGAGTTTGTTTTTGTTTTTTTAACTGAGTCCTACCTCCTCTGATATACCCAAAGCAAATAAGGGTAAGGGGGGGAAAATCACAAACATAAACTTGTTGCGTGAAAGAAATCAACAGAGTGTATGATTCCTTTTGTATGAAATTTTAAAACTGCCCAAACTAATGTATGGTATAAGAAGTTAAGTTAGTTCCTGTCTTGTGGGTAGTGGCTAGAAGAGGACAGGAGAAGAGCTTCTGGGATACTGGGAATGTTCTGTTTCTTCATCTGGGTGTTGGTTACATAAATGGGTTCACTGTATGAAAAATTGCCAAGTATAATTTGTGTACTTTTTCTGTATGTTTGTTATACTTCAATATGAAGTTTTCAAACACAAGAGCAGTGTTCAGAGATATGTTATTTCAGTCCCTGGGGGGTTCCTCTTCCTGTTTCTGCCTGGGGTTTATCTCCACAAGAGAGTTCCCTTCCAAGGTAAAATGTTTACCAAGGATATCATGATTAACCTTGAAGTAAAAGAAAAGAGCAATTCGTTACTGTTTCCTGCACTAAGATTTGATGTATGGTGGCTAATACAGAACATCAAGATGCACTATCAAAGTTCAACAAGAATCTTTTTATGTGGGAAAATTAAATGAACTGGTTTTTGCTAAGCTTTTATCTTCAGAGTACTAGAGAACTGTATGTGACCTGAATCCCCTGATTTAGTGTTTCGACACTTAATTGGGAGTTCTCTTTTTTCTCTTTCTGCTTTTTTTTGTTTTTGTTTTTTGTTTCTTGTTGTTGTTTTTGTTTTTCCATTTTGTTCTTAGGCAGACAAGGCAATGAGAAGTGATATCTGGATCGTTTTATTGGCATTTCCCCTCCTAAAATACTCTCAGATCCAAAGGTGGAGTCTTGCCTCTATCCCTCCAACTTGCAGCTCCCTCTGGAGATGCCCAAACATCCTCAAGATCAGTACTGACAGGGCCAGATTTCAGGTCCATACTCTGCACAGAGCAATGCTCTATAGCATATATTTCTTCCTGTTCAATATTTCCTCATTTTAACCTCTCCTCAGAAAGTTTTTAAAAGGTTTTAAGAAACCACAAAAGAGGCCTAAGGAGCAAATTAGCAAGATCCCTTTACTCTCCCCAGAGGTCATGCTGGGCAATTCTGCTTTCTGAATGAGAAAGTCCAATGAAACCTAATGTGAGAGAGACATTTTTTCAGGAGCAAACACCACTTGGATTTTGCAATAGAGAACACTGGCCTAGGGAGAAAAGGGAAACAGTATTATCTATTTGTTTACAGAGCCTTGCAACCTGCCAGATTTGGGGTTGAAATGGCCTGGGAGATGTCTCAGGTGCCTGGGTTGGATATGTTATTTAATCTCTCTAAATCTCAGTTTCTTCACATGTAAACTGAAAATGATAATAGGTATTATTATATTTAATATATATTATATATTATACTATATTTCATGATTGTTGTGAGGTTTAAAGAAGAAATGTACAAAACTTTTATGCACTGGGACCTAGAACAGAGTGTGCTTTTATTATTTGGTGGCTATTCTTGTTGTTGGTATTAAACTGGAACTTCTCAGCCTGGAATAATCTAGTTGTATCCCTTTGATAAGCGCCATCTTCCCCAGCTCAGGAATTCCCCATGTCTTTGGGACTGTATACTATTTACTGGTCATAAGGATCTCTGAAGATACAAGGGGAACCACAGGGAAAAATATGACCCCTCTGTGAAATCAATCATATTACAGAAAAATGTTCTTTAAATACTTGTTCTTAGAAAACATGATCTGGATAACAGGCTCACTGCTGTTAGAGAAAATAAGGATCCAGGTAATTTTTCGATGGGAATAAAGGTTTTTTGTTACCTATGGAAGTAGAAATTTCCAAAACCTACTTTAGGTTAAATTGTTCTTTATGGATTTTTGGCAGGAGAAGGTACAGAGGAAAAAGCTATAAGAGTGGGAAAATAGTGTTCAAGAAGGATTGAAAATAAAAACTAGGGATCACACCAAGCCGAAATACTCTGGCTTTTCTGTGGGAGAGCTCACACATTAATAACATTTAGAATGAGAAGAGTAGAGAAAAGAGGAGGACTAATGACTAGATTGAAGACAAAATTAGATGCTGTGCCTGTTTACAGTAAGCATCGTTGTAAAGTTTTCCCTAAATATCTGGGAGATATGCCCAGGAGTTGTATCATTGGGTTCAAAAATATATGTACTGTGTAAGCCAAATTACAGCTGTCAAAGATATCTAGGTCTTAAACCCTGGAACCTGTAAATGTTACCTTATTTGGTAAAGGAGAGTGAAGATATGAATAAATCAAAGGTCTTGGTATGGGAAAATTATCCTGGATTATCTGGATGGGCCCTAAATATAATCACAACTGTCTTTATAAGAGGGAAGCAAAGAAGAAGAAGGCAATGTGTGGACTGAAGCTAGAGGCTACACTGAAGGCTTTGAAGATGGAGGAAGCAGCCACAAGTCAAGTAATGCAAAGAATGCAGCTCTAAAAACTGGAAAATTAAAGGAAACGTTCACCAATTATGACTGACTAGAAGCTCTGATGGACCTCCTACTTCCCAACAATTAGCCCCTAGATAGTGCACTCTTTGTGACATTTCTGATCTCACAAAGAGTTGGAGAATTCTCTAGGGAGGTCACTCAAAATAAACAAATATGATATTATATGGGGCCTAAAGTCATTCAGGAGCACGTGGAGCACAGGTCAGGGTGACTAGTGATAAAGCTCTAGATGTGGGAGCCCTGCCTAGGGTGCCTGGGAATCAGAACAGTTGGGAGCAAGAGCTGCAGGAAGCTGACCTGGATCAGCAGAGGAGCAGGTTATCTTGAAGCCAAACAGCAATAGAAATACAACTGTGGGGATGAATATTTAACATCAGAAGAGCAGAGAAGTGGAGGAACTGAGCCTGGACTTCTCCTTATGGGCCAAAACCTGTAGTGGTTCAGGGTATGTTGTATGTTGAAGGTGAGTTTATGAAATTCAGTAAAGGAACGTGAGAGGGAAAGAAGAGAGTCACTCCTGCCAAAGTTGAGAACCGAAGTAGAGATTTCATAGGAAGGAAGGAGCTACAGCATTTGGGCATGTGAGAGTCTTTTCAAATTTCTCTCCAAAAGTCTGCACTAAATATAGAAAAGCAGTTGAACCCTAGTGAGTGAAAGGGGTTTATTGATGCTGAGTTTATTTGAAGTTGTCAAGTTCAGCTTCCTCCTGGGGGTGGGGAGGGTGGGGAAGAATGGTGGTGGTGGTGGAATTGTGGGGGCGAGAGGGAAGGAGTGGATATGGAACTGGTGAAGTGGCCTGCCCGAGGTCACACGGTTAGTGGGACAGAACCACAATAGGACCCAGGCGTCCTGGCTCCTGCACTAGTGAGGATTTCCCCACCTGGCCCTTCTCGGTGTTTGTGGTAGCCACCGTAAATCAATCGTACACTCTAAGACGCCAATCTGCTCTAGAAACAAAACGGCCCGGTCAGGACGCTTGCGGGTTTTCTGCTGATACTTTTTTTCAACCACGTTTTCACCCTTTGCTGTGTGTCGCAGACTGATGAATCCCAAGCCCCAGAGAAGGTAACAAGACCGAAATGAAGGAGTCTTTCAGCAGTCCAGCATATTTCAGAAGCAAATATAAGAACTACAGAGCCAGGTTTTGTTGTTTCCTGGTCTCTCCCAGAAAACCGGAATCCCGGGACGTGTTCTAATCAGGACGTAGGGAATTCGGCCCCTCGAATGCAGAGTGCAGCGGCAGAGGCACCCTACTCTCTGGGAGAACACAGGGCAGCTGACTGGAGCCGCGTCAGCAAATCAGGGTTGAAATCCTGGCTATGTTCATTCATTCATGTGTTCAACAAGGACCTATGTATTTAAATACCGACATGTACTGGTTTTACCTGTTCATTTTATATGTGCCAAGTAACCGAACCACTCTAAGTGTCACTTTCAGTTTTATGGTTGCTGTGAAATGTATATAAAAATATCTGATTGTGAGGACTGAGTCAGGATTAAACCAGAAAAGAAAGGCAATTAGATACAGTACGACAGAAGGAAACTGCAGTAATGAAGGACATGATGGTGTCTCTGCATCGTCCGACGAGGTGGCCGAGTGGTTAAGGCGATGGACTGCTAATCCATTGTGCTCTGCACGCGTGGGTTCGAATCCCACCCTCGTCGTGAGGTTCTCTAGACTTTGGCGCCTTCAGGGTGGTCACTGTGTAAACAGTGCGTTCTTCACTGAATCGGTTCCTATTTGTCATGTGAATAGTGCCTATCACCATCTCATATAGCAACTTGCCGCAAGGCGAGAAGTGTACTTATACTCACACAGACTTTTTCGAGGAAGAGGGATATAATAAAACGTTGCCTAAAATCGTCCACCGAGATATACACAACAAATTATTATATGTTGTGTTACACTTGCAGGATATTTTCAGCCTATTTTTAACTGTACTGCAATTTTCACCAAGTTTGTTAATTTAATTTGTCCCCCTCCCCAATAAAATACTTAACCATTACTGAGGCTCTCTGGCTTTGAGGAGGAGGGTATGTCTCTGCTTAGAGACAAAACTGAAAATACATCCCACATGACATTTCCTGTTAGATCCAAGGATTCCTCCTTTAGCAGAACAGAAGAATGTCAATATTGTGTAGTTTCTGCTGTGATCTCCATCTTGTCAGGACTTTGGGGGAAAATATTTTTATATGTATATAAAATATTTTATAAAATAAAAGTTATTTAAGTATTTTATACATAAAATGTAGTTTAATTTAAAATTATTAAAATATTTATTAAAATATCATATATAAAGCTATACAGAAAACCCTTGCATCCTTTATTTCCCAGCCACCTAATTACATTCCCCACAGAGAGCCATTGTTATTAATTCCTTCCAGAATCATATTAAGCATATATGAATATATACCATGTGCAATAAATATACCTTATCTCAAAAAGAGGTAACACAAATGATAACATACTATGCGCATTGGTCTGTACCTTACCCTTTTCCCCTAAGCAATATATCTTGGAGCACTTTCGATATCATAAAAAAAAGTGACAGTTTATGCTTTTCCAAGGACACATGGTATTCCAACCTATGGGTTACTGTATATTATTTAACCAGCCCTCTATTGGACATTTAGGTTTTTTCCCCCATCTTTTGCTTTTACAAACTATGCTGCAATGAATAACTTTATACATTTATATATAATATTATATAGAGAGACACATGTATAAAGTTATTCATATATATGTATATGTAATTTTGAATATGTGCATTTGTAATACCACAAGATAAATTTCTAAAAAGGAGTTTGCTGTGTCCTAGGATATGTGCATTTGAAATATTCACATCTACTGCCAAACTGCCCTCCAAAGGAATTTTATTAATCTATACTCCCAGCCAGTAATGACTGAGGTCCTTTCTCCCTTCACCCTCCCCAATATGCTATGTTGTCAACTTTGGCTTTTCCGTTATTTTAGTAGGTGATAGTGATATTGCAGTGCAATTTAATTTTCATTTCTTTTACTACAACAAAATATTTGTTACATTTATAAAGCTAGAATATTTTTTGCTTTATTTTATTTTTTTTTAAGGTAAGAGCAGTATTTGAAGTATGATCTCTAGGCTGCTTCAAGTGCTTGTTGTGAATGAAGAATTCTGGGCCTCACTCTTGATCTATTAAATTATGATCTCAGAGAGTGTGCTCTGGAATCTGTAATTTAATAAAGCATCCAGATGCTTCTCATGTTGATCTTAAAGCTTTGTGTCTGGCTGAGGTATCTATGTATTACATCCAATCACCCAGAATGCTCTTTATTTCTGCAAATGTTCAGCCCAGGAAAGCTGCTCCTGCCTTCAATTTTACCAGCCACATCCTCATATCTTGGACAAATTTTTAAATCTGTTTTTGTATCCTCAGGAAATTGGCTACCATTAATTCATTCAGTCGTCTACATTGGACACGCATTCTCTACATTTATTGCATCCTCAAATCCTGAGTTAGCTCTCTTTTCTGAAAAAGCAGTTTTCCCAGGATGTGTCTATAAGTTTTTTGAGGAAACTGTCAAAGAAAAATTGCACCAGATGGAGTCAAACAGACAAGGAAGACTTTTAAGACTATTGCAGTCAGGAAGATTAAACTCCATTCAGAATACAACAGAGGCAGCTGAGGATTTATAGCCAAAGGGGCAGAGTAAGGAGTCATTGGGTGGAAAATTACTGAAAGAAACTTGATTAAATATCAAGAGTGAAGGAAGGGGAACTTGATTGGATATCAAGGGTGTTGGTGGGATTCTAGATAAACTGGCTTAGTGGGATTCTTGCCCAAACTGGAATCAACAGGATTCTTTACTAAAACTGGGCTGGGCAGGCCAAAGATGGTTTGTAAGAGGGCTCAGAGGAGCTTGACACAACTTTGGTCAAGGAGGGAGTCCTTGTTAATATCCACGGGGATTCCTTCAGCTTCCTTAAAGAATGGGAGATCCACAGACCAGGTAAGGTTCCCACAGAAGTGTCCACATGCTCTCCCAGCCTCTCATGTGTCTGTTACTGGTTCTGCCTCCCTATATCAGCTGTTCCTTGGCCTTCTCTCCAGCCCTGGGTCACTTGAGTGCAGGTACCTCCTCCAGCCAGGTATGTTTCATTACTGTAATTTGGAGGCTTGGGATAATGTCTGAGTTACTGAATTTGAGCTAGGACAAATGGGTCCTTGATGCTAAATATGACCATAATGATTATGTCATTAATTCTCCTTCAGAATTTGAGATGAAGTGGTTCTACCTTTTGTTACATCATTTCCTAAAGTTCCAGGAGGGTGGTTGGAACTCTGGAGTCTATTTGAGGTTTTGACTTTGGGTTAGGATGTTAGTGCTGCAGATGTCTGAGAACCACAGGCTGGAGGTGGCATTGGTTGGAGGGAATGCAGTTAGAAACTCCCCACACGGGGAAGGCTATCAGGCCAGTTCAAAAGAGAGAGGATACTTTTGCTCATACTAGCATCAACAAGGTTGAAAGAAGACAGGACCACACCTGCTAAGGCAACACTCCAAGCAGAAAATGTTATTTCCCCCTGCAATTAGCATCATCACAGACCATCTAAGTAGAGATACAATCAAGTGCTCATAGTGGGAAACAAAAGAATCTATTTTCATAAACTTAGTAACCTTACTTTGTTACAAAGTCTCTGTGTAACCAATGGTAATTCATAATATATGAGTCAATGAAATATTTATAGTTTAGTGAGTTACTGGAATTGGTGAAAGCAGGACTTGATTTACTTTTTGGTTACATATGAGAACATTAAAATGTTGAAGCAAGAAGGAACCTGAAAATAGATCACTGGATTTAAGGGTTGCCTATTATGACATAGAAGAGATTAATTTGTACAGAACATAGATACCTGTCTCCTCCTAATTTAGTTCCTGTCCAGCTGAAGGAAATCTTTCCTCCCACTCGCCTACGTTTCTCATTCTAATGGCAAATGAGTGGCTATCTAGAACTAACCGGACTTTCTACGTTTGATCAGCTTTGTCTCCAACTTGATCCTGTCTACACACAGAGTACTTTTTCAGGGGGACATTTCTTGTTCCTGAGCCTCAGCTCCAGAGAACCGTTTCCCGGGTGCTTCGGGTGCAGGTGTTTGGCACTTTCTGAGGAGGTTGCTTTCAGAGGTTCGCTCCATTTCCCGCGGGCCCGAGCGGCGGGAGAGGGGAGACGCGGGGAGAGACGTGAGTTTTTCTGCTTGGACGGCAGGAACTGCGCGCTCCGCGGCTGCAGGCTTTCGAGGAGTTTTCAAGCTGGCTTCGCATTTGGGGTGGGTGATGAGAATGAGAAGAAGGAATGAGAGAAGGCAGAGGAGAGTGAACTGTCTCGGTGAAATGGGAATGGGAAGAGGAGGTGAGAAGTGACCCCGGGCGGAGAAAGCGCGCTCCCGGCCGAGGCTCGGCGACTCGGCACGTGGGGTTTTAGGCTTAGGAGCGGGCGCGGCGAGGAGGCCTTGGTACCTTGGAGGTTTTGAGATGCGGTCTCCATCAAGCAATTGCGCTGCTGGAGCTGTTCCGCCCGAGCCCTGAGAAGTTCATGAGGTTGCTGGGAGGCTGACCATTTCTAGTCAGCCTCCTTGCTATTGAACTTTGTGCGATTGGAAAGCTTAATTTTAAAGAATCCGTTACTTCCCAGGAGAAGTATTCTGTCCTTTTGTTTGAACAGAGTCGTAGAATCCAATACTACTGCACACGACCACAAATGTGTAAAGCAGAGGAACGCTTTCTTTCCGGTTCAGATGTGATCCCAAGAACTATAAAATGGTCCTCTGAGATAGGTCCCACCGAGATTCGAACTCGGATTGCTGGATTCAAAGTCCAGAGTGCTGACCATTACACCATGGGACCAACCGAGAAAATAAATCTCCCTCTGTAATCATAGTTAAATATTTCCTTCATAAGTTTTCAATAGCTCTAACCCAGAAGAGTTAGTTAGGTCAAGCTTCAGTGAGACCACGCTGATAATGAAATCTGACGCTTTATTGTCGCTGGGGAAGAGGCATTGGGCAACGTATAATTCAGGGCAATCCGGGCACTCTCTCTTCTGCTTCTGTTGGGAGCATAAATTAATTTTCGGAAGACCAGCAGAGGCGGATCCAGATTTTGTGAAGTCTGAAACTTACACAAGTTTCTTAAAAAGGGCACAAGGGGGTCCTTTTCAAGAAAAAGAATAGACATTCTCAACAGATACAGCTACTCTAAAGCATATATAAAGTATCTGAGGAAAAATTGGAATAAAAAGAGGCCGCAGTCTTAACTAATTTCCATTATAATATACTTTTGCAAGTTTTACAAAAACATATGTTCATACAGGGCAACCCTTTCCAGGGCCTTGGAGAGCAGTCTTGACACACTTAGTGAAACTCATGATAAATACCCCTCCGAAGAGCAGTTTGGCAATATCTATCAAAATAATCTCTACTCAGCAATTTTTCTTTAAAAAAGCCATCCTACAGAAATACAAAAAATTTAAAAATTAAAACATATGTCTAAGGATGTTCACTGTAATATTTTGCAATATCAGAAACTTGAAAATATGCCCATCCATTCAACGGAAATAATATACTAAAAAGAATGGGATAGATGTAGGTACCCACATGTTGGTTTGGCAGTTTCTGGAGAGGATTTAATCTAAGGTTAAAACAAATAAACAAAACCCAGAAAATTTGCTGAATTGTAATATATAGCATGAACTAATTCTTGTAAGTCATAGTTTGTGAGTTTATATATACATTTTAAAATAGGTTAAGAAGCGGAATTGGGAATCAAGGAGTTTCTCACTTTTTGTCGTGTTCACTTTTGTGAGATATAGTCACTTTAGAAATTAAAAGTGAAAAATCTACAAAAAAAAAAATTAACGCCCTTCAGTAGAGGACTTATAAGTCATGTTTACTCCATGCTGACTGCCTACTGTGCTCAGTATGGCGGTGATCACAGCATGCAGAAAATGAAAGATGTAGAAGATAGAATCCCTGACTGCAAAGGATTAACAGTTGGTTAGGGGGAAACCACAAAAGATAAGTGCAACACATTAATAGTGGCTAGGAAAATGAATGGGGAGCTCCATCTCAGTCCCTTTGATGATCTGATGACTCGGGCACATAGACAAAAATTTTATATACAGTTTCACTGGGTTTAGCGACTCACTCAAGACCATTTACAGACCTCAAGGGTAAGAATTTTTGATTTAGAGATCTCTAAAAGAGACCTTCTGATCCTTCAAAGTCTCTTGAATCAGAAATGCCAAAATGTGAGTAATTAACAGGGACCAAAGTAGAAGCAGAGAGAGAATGGGGAAAGGGAGGCATTCAGCAATTCAACAAATATTCCTCAGACATCTATTATTTATTGAGCACTCTTAACAAGGCCGTGGGGGCAGGCTGGGTGGGGAGGAGGAAGAGGAATTAAGGCTGGCACTTGCAATGATTCCTGGGCTTCTAGACCTCCAGCAGAATCCACCGGTGCCACAGCCTTTTCCTCTTGAAACAGCGTTTTCTCTTGGCTTACCTGCATCCACTCTAGCACTGCCTGCTCCGTGCATCTTCGAATACCTTGCCTGGCAGAGCACACTGCCTTGAAGGAGCATAAGCCAGGTGGGAATTTCCTGGTTGTCCAACTGTAATGACTTGTTAGACTCTGAAAATACGTTCAGATTTTCCTTGTTAGGTTTCTGGGGCCAGTTTCATAGGATTGTTTACAGCATGGCTCACAGGAATAGCTACTCCTGTCGTTAGGGGGGGAAGCTCACTATATGGATCTTGATTTTTCCCATCTATAAAATGGAAAGAAGGAACTAGATCTTACATTTCTTTTTTCGAGTCTGATTTACGGTGATTGGGAAAGGAGACAATGGCCCAGATCTAACGAGAAAAGGCCGGGTGGAGCCTACAAATTCGCTGACTTGGCATTCGCTCAGGGATGCTCTTCTTTGTCTGTTTTAGGACGCGGCGGTGAGTACTGCGGGTCTGAGTTCAGCGACGGCTTATCACCGTGACAAAAAAAAAACAAACCCAGAGTAGCCTCTACACTAGCGCTACTCACACCGTGAAACTCTTTTCACCCGGGAACTGGGTAACTCGGGAGTTAAGTCTCTATACAGTTTACAGAGCACTTGCCTCCGGGTGTTCACCAACGTTACCATGACCACCGAGATGACTGCACCACCTGGAATCCTAGAGCGGACCGGAAGTGAGCGCAGCTCTCCCGGCGTGGCGGGAACGTGGGAGCAGCTGCGTCGGCCGGGAGTGTCCCCCGCGGCCCATTTCTGTGGCGTGGCGCGAGAGAGTCCGAGCTTCTCTGAGGGGAAGCGCGGGCGGAGGGAAGGCTGTGTCTGCGCGGCGACAATCGGGCCTCCTCCGCAGACGGCTAGCCGTGTGGCAGGAGCCCTTCGCCCTCTCCACCCGGGCCTGAGCCACAGGGAGCGCCGGTTTCGGAGAGACCTGTCTGGTTTCCTTGGTGGAACTCGTATATCTAGGCTTTATTTAGGGCCAAAGTCTCCTCAGTTTTCTGTCTCGCAAGTAACCTGCCGCTCAATCTGTGGTCCTGGAGCTTTAGTGAGTAGTTCAGTGCTCACAATTTCCCGTCTTGTCAGAGAATGGCTTCACTTTCAATGGAATTGCTCGAGTAACTGCCCTGTTGTCAACTAAACAAAATTTTTTTAGCTGCTTCTGTAATTTTTCTGTGTCAACAGGGTTTTCTTATATCGAAAACTTTCCTGACCAAGAATTGAGTGGGGCCTTCAAGGAAAATCTGCCTAGACCCTTGTTGGAGCGAGCCTTTCTCCAAGCTAAGCTAAGGATGGCGGCAGCCCCGGGGGCCCTCCCAGCCTTGGTTGGCCAGGCTTCAGAGGAACAAGGGGAGATTATCAAAGTAAAGGTTAAAGAAGAAGACCCTATTTGGGATCAGGAATCTTGTCTACAGAAGGATTTGTCTCATACCAGGGAACTCTCTCGTCAACGCTTCCGGCAGTTCTGCTATCAGGAGACTCCCGGGCCCAGGGAAGCTCTGAGCCAACTCAGGGAACTTTGCCGTCAGTGGTTGAGCCCAGAGATACACACTAAGGAGCAGATCCTGGAATTGTTGGTGCTGGAGCAGCTCCTGACCATCCTGCCTGAGGAGCTCCAGGCTTGGGTGCGGGAGCATCATCCTGAGAGTGGAGAGGAGGTGGTGACTGTGCTGGAAGATTTGGAGAGGGAGCTTGATGAACCTAGACAGCAGGTGAGAAATTGGAGGGGCCATCTTCTGTGAAGAGTTTGAGTGCGTGGGTCCAAGGTGGAGTAAGTGGGGTTAACTTCACACTGACGGCTGCAGATTCTGGTTCTGGGCATTATTATTTGATCACTGGTGTAGACGAATAGATTCATGCTTCTGGGATAACAATTTTCATGTCAGTGATAGCTGATCCTAATAAGGAGATGGTTTAATCAAATGGGAAACCTTGGTCTATTGCTTGCAAATGGAAAATATCTCGTATTTAGTGACTGTGAGATTAAAGTAGCTATCTCTTCTTATGATCCCCGCTACTTTTACCATATATGAAAGCAAATCAGTGCAGGAATATAAGGAATACCTTCTAGGAGAGACAAATAGAAAAGTAGTCTAATTTAATGGAAATATCAGGAAATGGTGAATCATAAGATCTGGGTTCTATGATAGGCTCTGTCACTAATTAGCTGTATAATCTTGGGCACACACCTTCTGTGGACTTTGATGACTTCATCTGTACAGTGAAGAGATTAATTGCATCATTTTCTAGATACTTTTCAGTACTTGCAGTTGTTGGTATGTGAGCCAGTGTTCTGTCTTTTCCCATCACACTAGAGGTTATTTTTAAGAGAATATACTTGCTTTCTATGACTGTAATTTTAGAACATTATGGATATTGCCAAACACTGTTACATTTCTATAATGTTACTATCTATACATTTATCTGAACTCTTTTTGAGTGTGAACATTGTATGTATACAGTCTGATCTGTTAAAATATGTTTCTCTGGAATGCAAAATCTTTCATATGAGATTGGTAAATAGGGAAATAAGTCAATATAATGCTGAAATTGTGCCGGCTCATATACGAGTTTTCCCAGAAAGTTGATGTTTTGGGCCACCAAGTAAGAGCAGCTGAATGCAAAGTATATGACTATAGCTGAGTGCAGCAAGTTGTGAAGACATACAGTGCATAATGTCCATTCACCTCCACATCCTTCCTCTTGGCTCTCTTGGCCCCAGTCTCTGTTTTGGAAACCCTTATGTGCATAGTTCCCGCCCATTTTGGTGCATTTTTTGCTAAACTTTTTTGTATTCCAGAAAATGAGCAAGGAAGGGGGTTTGCAAGTGCCATAGAAGCATGCTGGTGATAAAATTTCTGCTAGTGAGCACAAAAGAATAAAAGATTTAACAATTGAAGAAAAGCTGGAAATTATAAAATGTTTTGAAATAAATGAAAGAACATGTGACACTGGGTGTGCAACTGAAATAAAAGAGTCAATTTTACGAACAATTAGAGAAAATACTGGGAAAATAAAGTTATCTAGCTGGAACAACTTCCATTGCTACAAAATTTATTGGAACAAGGCATAAGGAAATGGTAGAAATGGAACATTTGTTTGGATTTTATACCAAAGAAAGAAGCAATCAGAGGTAACCTTTCTCAAAATTAAAGAGAAGACGTTAGCAATACATGAAGACCTTAAGAAGAAAGTGGAAGATCCTGCAGAAGTGCCTTCATTTAGTGCAAATAGTGGCTGGTTTAGTGGCTTCAAGAACTCCTATGATTTCCACAATATTAGGATCTCTGGTGAAGCTGTGAGTGCAGAGAAGCTGCAAAGACATTTCCCCGAGTGTTAAGAAATTTGATAAAGAAGGCTATAACCTGGAGCAGATTTTTAATTTTGATGAAACTAATCTCTATTGGAATGGCCTCAAGGGCCTGTATCTTGAAGGAGGAATCATAAGATCCGGTGTTTAAGGCTACAAAAGGTCAACTGACTGTGATGCTGGGTGGGAATGCCAGTGGGAATTTAAAGCTAAAACTTGTGTGATTTATTACTCTGCCAACCCACAAGCTTTAAAAGGAATTGTAAAGACTAGCCTGGGTGACTACTATAAGTCAAGCAAGAGAGGCTGGATGACAGGGCAGGTATTTACTTATCGTCTAGGTGATGTTTTGTAGGTGATTTTTTAAAATATTGCAAGAAGAACAATTTGTCTTTCAAAATTCTTATAATTCTCAGTAATACACCAAGCCATCCTCCAACAGTTGCTGAACTTTCTTCAGATATTAAAGTTCTCTATTTATCTCCTCATACAGCTACTTTACTCCCTGATCAGTGTGTGATCACAGTCTTTAAAGCTTATTATTTAAGGATAACATTCAAGGTGTTTATTGGATCAACAGGGGGTGACAATGCACACACAGTTTTTGAATTCTGGAATTGATAGAGCATTAAACCTGCAATTGATATTCTTGTAGAGGCCTGGAATGATGTCACAAAAGCCTGTTTGCATGGGGTGTGGTGTAAGATTCTCCCTGATTTAATTTATGATTCTAAAGGCTTTGAACCTTCAGAAGAGCTCCCTCAAATCAAAGCAAGCTGTATTGCTCTTGCAAAGGAGGTTGGATTTGAAGAAGTTGAGAGTGAAGATATTGAGGAACTGCTGCAACCTCATGCAGAGGCTCTCTCTACACAAGAGCTACAACAGTTAGATGCTGAGGCTCAAATGGAAGCGTATAAGAGGATGATGCAGTTCAACAAGCTACCCCACAAGAGCATTTCACTTCTCAGTTATCTTCTGCTCTAAGTATGATAGAGAAGCAGTTGCAGTGGTTAGAAGATAATGATGCAGAACACAGCAGGATTTTACTTCGTGGCATGAGGTCCTATTTGGAGCCATGTAAGCAGCTTCTTTATGAAAGAAAGAAAATATTTAAGCAGCAAAAACTACATATCTTTTTTTTTTTTTTTAAATGGGATTTATTTATTTATGGCTGTGTTGGGTCTTCGTTTCTGTGCAAGGGCTTTCTCTAGTTGCGGCAAGCGGGGGCCACTCTTCATCGCGGTGCACGGGCCTCTCGCGGCCTCTCTTGTTGTGGAACACAGGCTCCAGATGCGCAGGCTCAGTAATTGTGGCTCACGGGCCTAGTGGCTCCGCGGCATGTGGGATCTTCCCAGACCAGGGCTCGAACCCGTGTCCCCTGCATCAGCAGGCAGTTTCTCAACCACTGCGCCACCGGGGAAGCCCAAAAACTACATATCTTTTTATAAGCCAATATCAAAGAAATAAAAACAAGATGATGAGCCAGAACCGTCATTATATTTTTTGTAATATCACTACATTTCTTTGAAAGTGTGCAAATGCTTGTCCATCTGAACTTCTGATGATGATATCCTCTACCCTTGCCTCACCCTTTCCTTACACCTCTTTCTAACAAGATACCATCACCTTTCAAAGTAAAATCCTATACTTAATGTAACATTTCTTTATTTAATGTCTTTTTGACTATACTTGTATTTTTACTGGAATTTCTGTAGTTTTATTAATGCTCTCCTGACAAAGTTGTGTAGAATTTAAATAGTCTACCCTACAACTTTATTTTCTCCATAAATCCTGTTATTTTTTTGTGCAGTTTTGCAGAAAGCATGTTTTTTCATAAGTTCATATGTTACTGCATAGATGCCTGTAGAGGCAGTCTCTTATCTCTAGCCAGCACACCTTTTCTCTTTGTTTCAAATAAACAATATTAGTTTTTTCCCTTAGGATGTACCTGTTACTTTAAAATTTTCCTCTTCTAGCTTTGTTGAAAAATGCGACCATTGGTAGGACTTGGTGTTTTCTCAATCCATGGGTAATGGGTATGCTCTGCTCATACTTGATAGTTTTTCATGTGATTCAGGGTTATAGAAATCTCTTAGTCTTATTGAATGTCAAGTTTGCATAAATGTTTCTCATTTCTCTTGTTTCTGTGTGATTTCTGAAGGGAGGGGGAAATGCCATTGTTGCAGACACTTTTAGCTGCCAACCCAGTATCTATTGTACACCCCTTCTTTCTTCCTTAAAAAATGTTGATTTTGTTCATGTTGGCTATGTAACTAAATACTTCTCAGCTTTCCTTGTGCTAGAGTTAGTCATGCATCATAGTCTGGCCAGAGAGAAATAAGCATATTTTCTGGGAATTTCTGGAGAAGCTTTAATTTTCCTTATAAAATGGCACAGATGTGTTTAGTTCTGCCTTTTCCCACTTCCTGTCTTGAATGTGGATGTGATATCTGGAGCTGTGGTAGCCATCTTGTGACCATGACATGATGATAAGCATGGGGATGAATACCTATATATTATGAATGGCAGAGCAGAAATATAAAGACAACTCGGGTCCCTTACAGAACTGTTAGGTATGTGAATCAATGCCAGCAACTGCCCTCCTCTGGGTTTCTTAGCATATGACAAAAATAAACCCCTATTTGTTTAAGCCACTATAATTAGGTGTTATAATTAATTGGGAAATACATGCATTTCTAATGAATACAGTCATATTTACTCCACTATTTTATGACCAAAATTTCTTATTAGAAATCTTAAAAAATCAAATCTGGGAATTATATAGTGAAAGACAAATGACTTTCATAACCAGTTTGAAGTAATTTCAGCTTTGTAATTTGTTTTTGCCATCCAGAGGCACCCTTTACACTTTTGTGGTAAAGGCAGAGTGGAATTCCTCCTATTCCTTCCACGACCAGGCCCACCTACCTTGGACTAGTCCCTCTAATGGAAATGTAGAGGAATCAAGAGGCTAGACTGTGTGTGTGTGTGTGTGTGTGTGTGTGTGTGTGTGTGTGTGTGTGTGCATGCTTGTGGGGGGGGAGGAGTCAGTGGCAAATGCATCACAATGAGCCATATCTATATTTTGTTTCATATCTTAGTTGCTCTGGTTGTGCTTATACCAACTTTACAGAATTGATATGATTTTTAAATTATAAACAGGTTACCCTGTCTCCCAGATGACTTATATCTTTCACTCCAGGACCTTCTTTCCCCCAGTTATGGAAAGATTTGGGCAACCTGAAATGCATGCTATTATATCATACAAAGCATTCTACATAAGATATCTTACTCTTAAGATCAGAGAAGGGAAAAACTTACCAAAGGGAAATGACTCAACCATTTTATGAATTTTGTTTTAAAAGAAAATTTGGTTTCTTATATACTTTGAGCAGTCTAAGAAGAGGGAGTAAATTTATAACATGGTGTCCAGCCTGGGCGAAAAAGCATAACACATAAATTCCTTAAATCCCACCATGACGTTATAATACCTCTTGGCTTTCATTCATATATCATTGACTATTTCCTTTTGGAATATTCTGGTTTATGTACACTTTGGGTTCAATATCCATGGACATTTTCAAGCCATCCAGCAGAATACTGACATCCACTGACACCTTTTACTTTACTTTATTTGAGTATCTTGTTCTGCTTGGTGAATATGAATTATTAGAGTTCATAGTTCTGACAGTATTTGTTCTCTATTACTGTAGAATTGATCTGTAGAATTGGGGGTAAGAAAAAGATCAACATTGTTGTCATTAAATCTAAACTAGTCATGGCTTAATGTTAAGTGGATCAGGAAAGTTTTCTCCACATGTTTTTTATGTTCTTAATCCTAATCACTGTGCACACCAAAATCATTTCAGAAACTTCATTATTCAGCTGAGGATAATTTTGAGAGACTGGGGTGACAATTCCAGAAACAAAATAATTTCCGTGGATATTGCTGGTGAATATAAAATTATCTGAAATCTACTGTACATTTTAAAGCATAACATTTTCACTAGCAGACACCTGAATACTGGCATGGCCTCTGTTTTTCTTTTCTTTTTAATTTTTGAAGAGAAAAAATCATAACAGCATTTAGCATAGGAAATGATGGGGTGTCACTAATACACAAGTTAATACCTATATTAACTTTACTAATCCAGCAAAAATTAGTTAATTCTATGTGTTATTGTCAATTATAGGTTAACCCTTGATTATTTAACCTAGTATTTCTTTTCAGTGTATGCAAATGGCGAATTAGCCAATCAGCTTAAATAAATCAGGACATGGAGGTGAACAGTATATTATGGCAATTTGGATTGTGTCACAACTTCATTCAGGACTTTTGTGATTTCGATTAATCAATGAATAACATTTCTAAGGCAGTATTTAGAATTTATATGTGCATTATAATTGACTTTTGTACTCATTTCATGGCAGTGTCCTTTTTTATAGTATCATTATGGATAAAAAGCTTTTAAGAAAAAACATGCTTGGTTTGGTTCAATTTGTCATAATAATTGTTTTCCATTGCTTAATTTATCACTGCTTTGCATTGAAAATAACACTAGCTCAGACATCAGTGAAAGCATCACTTTCCTAAAATCTTCCAGACTTATTTATTTTCCCCATGCTAGATCCAGACAAACTACATACAAAAAGCTCATATCCGAATGTATAAAGTACTACAAATCAATAAGAAAAAAACGAGATACCCCAACAGAAAAATTAAGAAAAGACTTGAACATGCACTTTGCAAAAAAAGGATAATCAATTAGCCAATAAAAATCAAAACAAGTACTCAATCTTAGTGATCAGAAAAATGCAAATTAAAACAACACGTGGTAACTGCTTTATTAAATTAAAAGTGCTGACATGACCAAATTTGGGTAAGGCTGTTGAGCTACTAGAATGCCTATGTACTACTGATAGGAGTAAATTGTTATGACCACTTGGGAAATATCTACCATGTATAACCATGCTCCATGATCCAGCAAACCTACTACAAGATATATATCTAATAGAAACACATTCAAAGACATGTAAAATAATATTCATAGCAGCATTATTATAATTGCCAAGAACTCTAAACAAAAATGCCCATTAAAAGTGTAACGGATGAATATATATGGTATATTTGTACAATTGAATACTATACAACAATGAAAATGAATGAACAAGTACTACATTCGACAGTGTGAATGAATTTCACAAACTTAATGTTGAACAAAATAAACCAGACACAATTAAATACATATTATATGATTCTGTTTATATAAAGTTCAAAACGCAAAATGAATCTGTGGTAATAGATGTCAGAGTAGTAGTTTGGGAGAAGAGGGTGGGGCAAAAGTAGCTTTCTGAGATGCTGTTAATGTTCTGTTTTTTGACATGAGTAGTTCACTTTGGGATGTCATCGAGCTCTACACTTATCACTTATGCACTTTTTTCTAAGTTTATAATACTTCAATAAAAATTGTATTAAGAAAAAAATTTCTTTCTAATTTGATGTCTCTTGAATGATAGGCTAGGGTGCTTGATTACATGCACATCTTTAGATTCATATGTCATGTGAGTGAGAAATTATTTTTGTAAAGCCAAGGCCCAATGAGAGAAATTTTTCGAATTAACCAAGTTCATAAATGCCCACCAGAGGATAAGCTAAGTTTTTACTTGGATTTTGCAAGTTAGATGAAGAGATGGGCAATTAATGCTAGGTGTATTGCCAAGCATGGGTTGATTAGGTTTCCATGCTAGGGTCTTATATATTGATCGACCAAATTGTTTTCTTTGAAACAAGAAAACAAGAATATCAGGCAAGGCAAACTACTGAAATGTTCTGTTTGAGTGCAGTATGACTTCTACCAGTCTATTTGCAGAGAGCAGTCTTGGCAGGGATGTGAAGTGGCCAGGCCACTTCCACTGAAAGTGGCACACTTAAAGGATTGGAATCAGGTGCCATACTCAAAGCCTCCAATTGAAGGGTTACTTGTGTTCTGTTCACTTTAAGGTATGCTACTGATAAATAAGTATAAATCAGAATTCTGGTTCTCAGGAGGTAACAGCCTTTTTTTTTTTTTTTTTTTTTTTGTAACTTTCGTTCTTGCTCAGTTTTAGAATTAACCATGGAGATGTGATTAATCGCAGAGGCGGCTGTTCTCTTAAGACAGCTTTGGGAGGTTATTGGCTGTTGAATACTTATTTTCATTAATGAATCTATTTTCATTAGATTTCACAATGGTGGAGATGTGGAATAGAATCTACCTAACGTGTCTTATTCCCAGTTTACCTGTGGCTTAAATGACTAACAAAGATCCATGTGTAGAAGTGAGTAGAAGGTCTACAAGTCAATGAAAGCTCTCCTAAACTAGAATAGTATAACACACTATAACACAACTTTTATTACTTTCTTTTTTTCTTTTGGTGAATGGCACTGATGCTTTAGACTTAATCTGGAAAGTTACAGGCAGAGACACTGTTTCAGTGTAAAGGCTATAGTAAGTTGATAACACAAATACAGTGTTACAATGATTGAAATGCCAGACAGGAGCAATCTAGATTACTGCTAAGAAACTGTGCCAAACAGTTAGCCATTAGCCACCTTCCTGGATTATTACAAGATTCCCCTATTGTTCACTGACTATCATTTATAGCCTTAGCAGCATCAGATATTAGACTGTAACACAGTCCAGGAAAACATACCTATTGAATGGTGTGACAACTGAATTTACAGATTCATATTTTACAAAGATTTAGTAAATTAACTTACACAAAGACTGAAGGAAGGATAACATTAGAGCTTTAAATAGGTCCTTACTTCTGGTTTCCCAAGAAAATGAAACCTAATCAAATACCAGCATAATAAACAGTGTCACATGGATAACTTGGAGGTAAACATGCTTTTTTCTTTTTCTTTTTTTTTTGCCGTGCCGTGCATCTTGCGGGATCTTAGTTCCCTGGCCAGGGATTGAACCCAGGCCACCGCAGTGAAAGCGCCAAGTTCTAACCACTGAACCACCGGGGATCTCCCAAACATGCTTTTTTAAAGACAGTGTTTATTCAAAGTCAGTGGCAAAAACTTCTGAATATTCCTGCCAGATAACCTATTTGTGGTCATTGATGTCCTCTTCTATTCAGCATTTTCCTTATTTAACCATACAATTAGTAAAATATGATTCTGTCTTAGTTTGTTCAGGCTGCTATAACAAAATACCACAGACTGGATGGCTTATAAACAAGTAAAAGCAATGGTTCTGGAGGCTGGAAGTCCGAGATCAGGGAGCCAGTATGGTTGGATGAGGGCCCTCTTCTGGGTTGCACATTGGCAACCTCACATGGCAGAAGGTGGTTAAGGAGCTCTGTGCTATCTTTTTGATAAAGGACTAATCCCATTCATGGGGGCTCTACCTTCATGCTCTAATCACATCCCAAAGGCCTTACCTCTTAAAACCATTACATTGGGTATTAGGGTGCCAACGTGTGAATTTGCAGGGGGCGGGGCACAAACTTTCAGACCATAGCAGAGTCCAAGAGCCCTCACCCGCTAATGATAAGTAACATAAAGAAGTAAGCAAGCAGAACCCAGGGAAGCTGAGGAACACAGCCAACCAGCCAATGTCCATAGAAGCGAATTCTAAGGGGATTACCTTAAGAGGTAATAACAATGAGATATTACTATATTATAGGTTCATCTATAGCCAGGGAAGATATCTGTGTTGCTTAGAACCCAAAACTTGAAAACAATAGAAAATGAATTTCTATCTACTGTGTTAGGAGAAAATAAAACTAATTGCTTACTTTTGAAAAGGATTAAAACACTGAACTGTATTCATATGTGTAAATAAGCGTGAAAGAATCGATAAGAAAAACTTGAAGAGTAAGGAAGAGAGGAATAGTCTCATTAGATACTAACATACCATAAAGCCTCTTTAGGTAAAATTGTGGTACTGACACATGAATAGCTGGATCAATGAAACAATAGAAAGTATGAAAGTGGACTGGAGCACATATGAAAACTGAGTACACAATATATGTGCCATCTCAAATCACAGTGGGGAAGATGATGTTTTAAGTAAATGGTGTTGGGACAAAAAGAGCCATTTCAAAAAGAAACACATGAAACCCATACCTCATACTATATTCCAGAACCAGAATAAACTTTAAATGTGTCAGAGATCAATATATAAAATTTTAAACATCCAGGAACTAGGAGCAAACAAGAATGACTTCTTAAAATAATCTGAATGTATAGAATTACTCAAAATCTAGAAGTAATGTCAAAAACCTTTTTTTCTACATGAAATATTTTTTTAAATGCAGGACAAAAAAACCCCACAAGCAAATCAATATAATAAATTAGTGAAAATATTTGCAAAATATGTCATAGGTGTAAGTGAATCTCAACAGAAATGCAATAAAAATGATCATGAGACATGAGCAGTTTTTTTTTTTACAAACAAACAAATGGCTATGAGAAGATGCTCGACTTCAATCATAAAAAGAGCAAATCAAAACTATACTGAGGTGCCATTTGTCACCTATCAGACTGGCAAAAATTCAAAAGCTTGGCAACACAATCTGTTGGCCTGACTGGGGAAACAGTTCCTCTCAAATGTTGCTGGTAGAAGTGCAAAATGGTACCATCCCTATGGAGGGGATTTTGGCACCATCTAACACATATTTACGCATTTACCATTTGACCCAGCAATACTGCTTCTGGGAATTTACTTGGAAAATACAAGTAAGAAACAACATAGACACGGTTTTTCATTGCAGCATTATTTGTAAAAGCAAAATATTGTAAACAACCTAAATGCCCATCCATATAAGGGTGATTGAATAAACTATGGTGCATAAATATAATGGTACTATGTACAAAAAAAAAGCATAAGCAAGATATCTATGAACTGGTATGAAATGATTTCCAGATAATATTTTTATATTAAGTGAAAAAAAGGAGGTGTAAACTACTATACAGTATGAAAAAATAAGTATACACACGTTTGCATTTAATTTGTATATATTATATATACACAAATATATACATGCAGACGTGTGTATATACGTATGTATAATGTTTTTACTTATTTTTGCAAAAAAAAAAAAACAGGGTAAAGCATCAACAACAAAAATGGTTTCTTATAGGAGTGGGGGAGAGTAGAATGCAGGCTATGTGAATATGAGCAAGACTTCTCTGAATACATATTTCGTTTTTTGTATATCACGTAAGTGTTTTCAGTATTTAAAAAACAATACTAAATTCAAAATGATAAAAACAGAAACAAATGAACTCAACAATATATCAAATTAACATAGTAATACAGAGGAAAATAATAATTCAGGTGGCTTGACCACAGTACTCTGACCATATACTTTTAGCGGGATACTGTCTATGGGCCTGTAAAGCTGCAAAGATATATTGAACTTCACTTAGTAGGTATGTTGTTGGAAGTGTTCTACAACACAAAGCATAGTGATTCTGAAACTCTTTTGTATTATTGTAGTTTAGAGCCAATGAGTAAATATACATACATTGTTATGAACTGCTTTTTTTTAAACTGTGGGAGAAGGAAGATATTAATATGGAAGATGGAAAGGTGAGGAAAATTCTATAGGTATTGAAGTTGAGTTGAATTCATGTTATTTTATGAAATATATTTACCAGCTTTATCCTTGAAAGGGCTTAGAGGAGATGACACCTATTAAAAATGAGCCTACTACTACTCAATCTTTGCTACTAAACATTGTTGTCCTCTAAAATGAATCAAAATTTCTTGGGAAAAAAACAGTTGAACTAGATCTGGGACAGAGAGAATACAATGTGGTCCTTGTATTGTTTATTCTAGAAAGCTTGGATGTGCCAAAACCCAAACCAAAACAAAACAAAAACTAGTGGGGTCATGTCAAAAGGTTGCAGGAGGCAGATCAAGGGGGCTCCCACTGGCCAAATTTGAGACAGTTGGAGCATCAAAGTGAGTGAGGATGGAATGGATTATAAAATAAGTCTATAGTGATACTCAGAAAGAGAGACAGACCCCAAAGTAGGATGGGCAGAAAGCTCTTTACAGAAAATTGCTAGCTATTAAATGTAGAAGGAATTATAAAAGTAGGAAGTCACCATTTTACAATCCCCAGTATAAACATTGATTCAAGCAGAAATCAATGAATGTTAAAACCATTGGGGAATAAGATATTTGCATAGTTCCAAATTATTACCAATTATTATTTATTACAGTTGGGAAAAGTGTATTTTTGAATGGATAGATCTGGTGGTTACCACCTTAACTAAGTAATCAAATTTAGCATTATCTACAATAAAATAACTTGACAACTTAATGTAACCTGTGATGTGACACAGTAAGTACACATTACTTACGTAGTATTCTTCCAAAAATGTTCTTTCCCTGCTGCCGCGCAGTCGCGCGGAGGCTGAGGCTCGGGTGCTTTCAAGATTCGGCTCCATCCGTAACTCACCTCCTTGGCCGAGGAAGGCATTGCTGCTGGAGGTGTAATGGACGTTAATACTGCTCTGCAAGAAAAAATGATCAAATTAAAAATACTGGGCTCTTGTTCCTCAAAAAACAAAAAAAGGAAAAAAAAAAAGTTCAACTAGAATCTACTTGTGAAGAAACAATCAGGCAAGTCCCTAATGTGCGATATTCTATAAGACAAGTAGCCCTGACTTTTCAAAATTTAATGTCATAAAAAAGTCAGGAAATGATTTTAGATTAAAAGAAGCAAAATAGATATAATAACCAAAAACAATGTATAAATATTGAATGGATCATGGACTTAAAAAAAGCAAACATAAAATGCAGGTGACCCTTGAACACCTATGGGGGGGTGAGGGGTTAGGGACATCGACTTTCTGCACAGTTGAAAATAGTCCTCCCTATACATGGTTCTTCCATGTCCGTTTCTGCATATGCGGATTCAACTAACCAGGGATCGTGTAGTATTTACTGTAGTAGTTACTATTTAAAAAAATCCGCCTATAGATAGTCGCCCAAGGGTCAAACCAATGTTGTTCAAGGGTTAACTGTATGTATGGGGACAATTGGGTAAATTTAATTATAAACCGAGTACTAGATCATTGGTGTAAGGAAAAGATAAATGTTTTCTTTTCAGCCAACAGTTATCCACTTTGATTGGCTTTTTTTTTTTCTCCCATCCATAACACACTGGGCTAATGTTTTCCACATTTGGTCTACAACAACTGTCAGATATCTTCCTGGGTTTAACAGTTCAGTTAGTTCCTATTAGATAATTTGCATACCCCCCAAATATTTACTTTTAATTGCCTACACTGAAACTCATTTACAATTTTCTTCTGGTTAGGAGGAAAATTAGGAAAGATTCCTTTAATGTGCTTCCATTGTTATTCCCCAAAACAGAAACCACAAGGATGCATATCAACTCCTGTTCAATGCAGACAGTCTCTGTTGTATGGCTCTGGCTTTATTCGTCCCAGCATTTTTTATTTCTCTCCTTATTCTATCTTGCACTCCCCTTAAGAATTCAATGAAGACTTTTTTTCCTTCTTATATCCATTCTATTTCAATAGAAGAATGTTTTGAGGTTTAGCTATGGTTTGTGCAGTAATATGATTAATATTATATTAGTTTCCAAATGTACCTGTTTATCCCCAGGTCCCACAGGGCACATATGGGCAGGAAGTTCCTATGGAAGAAATGACTCTTCTAGATACTGCAAAGGCGTCCTTAGGTACCCATCTCCAGACTATAGAGGACGGAATGGAATGTGAATCTCCAGAGCCACATGCACTTCAAGATAATGGTGAGGATAATTTAGCCTTTGGAAAGAGAATGAGATTTGGGAGGAGGGAAGGGTCCATTCATGGAAAGCTTATCAAATTTTATTCCATTGCAGCTTCTGCTGAATATGGCTGAAGGAAAGGTCAACGAGTGTAGTGGAATGCTATTAAAGAAGTTGAATTAAGCAGTCATGTAATAATGTAAAAAATAGTTGAACACAAGATTTTTCATTGATATTTTGCAATGGAATTAAGTACCTGTGGATAGATAAATCAGAGATGCCTCTGTATATAAATGCTGATCACTTGTCAGTGCAGCCATGGGTCCCATTTCTATAGCCTCTGCCCCCAATTCTTGTTACATATGACTGTTTAAGACTTGGAAATACTACTTCAAAATTCTACTGAAGAAAATGGAATTTCTGAAGTCTATGTCCGCTAGAGATCTAAGGACTATTAACAGTGTAATGTGTGGTGGAGGCAGCAGCACAGGCTGGCCTAGTTGTGGAGCAGCTGTGTTTTCCCAAAGGCTTAAGTATAATTGATATAATTTTCTTCTTTCCTTTTCTTATAACTCTAGCAACTCCTTATTCTCTGCTTATCCTAGACCTACTAACATTGATTGTACTAATTTCTGAAGCTCATATTCTCAGATTGTACATATTCTGAAGCTCTGGTTCTCATTTACATTGCCCTGTATTTCTTTCCTCCTCCCAGTTTATCCTTGTTTACCTTCCATTATGTTCATGGCTCCAGAGCATGATGCAAAATGTATCAGTGTGGAAAGAAATACTATCTATATAATGGTCTTTTCAGTCACATTTTGAAATACCACTTATCATGAGTGTTGTCATCCTCATTATAAAGTTAACAAATTTTTATCCAACACTTTTTTTTTTTGTGGCCACACCCGAGGCTTGGCTTTGCAGTTCCCCGACCAGGGGTTGAACCTGGACCACACAGCAATGAAACCACCTGAGTTCTAATCACTGGACCACCAGGGAATTCCCTATCTGACACTTTTCTATGTAGTAATGTGTTAGATAATGGAAAAGATACTGGAGGAAAAAGTGATCCCTGCTTCTTTAGAAACTTACAATCTTGTTCTACATATGAAACAGTTAAAGAAGAAAGTGCTACAGTGCTAGTTTGTGTTATGAATAAATTATGTCCTCAAGAAAGGAGAACTCACTGTAAGCTTAAATTAAATGATCAAGGAAGTCTTGTTGGAACCATTGAGACTTAAGTGAGGCCAAAACACACAGTAACATATTAATTTGAAATTTTGGAAGTTATGAACATTTGAGAATGATTTAAATTTACCAATTCAATATTTGTTATGCAAATTTGTAGTATAAACAATGTTGACTTGAGAGAAAGTATTTTTTCCAAGCAGCTGTAAGACTTTAGAGGTGATATGCTAATTCCAAATTATTTTTTTGATTTTTTTCAAAATAGTTTCCTTAAGACTAGCCAAATTTGATTTATTCTAAGTGTTTCTGTTATTATGAATATTCTAAACATTTATTTTAATATGCTATATTAAGTCAGAGCTTTTTCACTACTTCAGGTTCATCTGCTACTCTTTCTTTATTAAAATCAGTAATAAGATTATTGGTATTGGGTTTATAGTTTCACAGGCACTGAAAGGGAGCTCATGCAAATATATGATGTTGAAACTTCAGCCCCAAATGTTGCTATAACAGCTAACCTGACTGAATAAAACAAAGTGTGGTATAGTCTGGGGCTTTAAAAATATCTATGACTGTATTTCTGAGACTTCTCTAGCCAAAAAAAAATGTTCTTGTGTAATTAATAAATAAATGAAAAAATAATAACATCAATTTGCTCCCTGTTTTACATAAAACAGTGCTTTACTTTAAGGCTAACCCTGGATACTGCTCTGGAAAGTCACATCCTGGCTTACTACTCTTTACTATATCAGAACTCTTTGTTCCTGGGTAGAGTTCTTCATTTACCCTCTCTATTCCTCCAAAGGGAGATTCCCTAACCAAAATTGTATTCCCCCTCTTGTGTGTCCATAGCATCTACTTGTACTCCCAGCTCTCTCTAGTGGCTACTTGAGCAATATACATATTTTAAATTATATTCCCAAATCATCTAACTGATTTTTTTCTTTATATTTTAGGGTCATTTTTGTGGCTTTCCATGATGTCTCAAACCATGGGTGATGATAACTTTAGTAGCTTAGATACTAATGAAGCAGAAATCGAACCAGAAAACATGAGAGAAAAGTTCTTCAGAAGCTTAGCAGTGTTACTGGAAAACAAGAGTAATAATACCAAGATATTTTCTAAAGCAAAGTACTGTCAATTAATAAGGGAAGTGAAAGAGGCTAAGGCCAAGGCAAAAAAAGAATCCGTTGACTACCGTCGCTTGGCTAGATTTGATGTGATCCTGGTACAAGGACATGAGAAGCTGATTGAGGCTGTAAATGGGGAAGCAGATAAAGTACGGTATTATTTACACAGTGAGGATTTATTTGACATACTGCATGACACACATCTCAGCATTGGACATGGTGGACGTACCCGCATGGAAAAAGAGTTACAAGCAAAATACAAGAACATCACAAAAGAAGTTATAATGCTATACTTGACACTCTGCAAACCATGCCAACAGAAAAATTCAAAACTCAAGAAAGTTCTAACATCGAAGCCAATTAAGGAAGTTAACTCAAGATGCCAAGTAGATCTTATAGACATGCAGTTGAATCCTGATGGGGAGTATAAATTTATTATGCATTATCAAGACCTTCGTACAAAGTTGAGTTTTTTGCGGTCATTAAAATCTAAAAAGCCTAAAGAGGTTGCACATGCTCTTTTAGATATTTTTACAATTATTGGAGCACCCAGTGTTCTACAGTCTGACAATGGGAGGGAATTTTCAAGCCAGATTGTCAGTGAACTTAGTTATATTTGGCCAGAACTGAAAATTGTCCATGGGAAACCTCAGCCCTGCCAAAGTCTAAATTCTATAAATCAAACTAATGAGGATATCCAAAATCAGATTATCTCCTGGATGCAAACTAACAATTCGTCACACTGGGCTGAATTTTTGTGGTTTATTCAGATGACCCAAAATCAACCCTATCACAGAGGCATGCGACAGACTCCATGTGAGGGTACATTTAGCTCTGCAGCTAAGCTGGGCTTGTCTCATTCTCAGCTAACTGAAGAACTTGTTGCCAGCCTGAACACAGAAAATGAATTGGAACAGGCCGACAAGGAATTAGAAAATACTCTAGGAGCCCAGTATGAAGACAATATTGAGACTGGAACAGATAGTAGTGATATTGAAGAAAATCTTTCTGTTACTCCTAAGATAGCCCAAAAAACTCCTCCTGAAAGCGGACTGAATTTTTTATCTTGTGTAGTTTGTGAAAAAGAATGCACAGGTGTTAGTAGTTGTGTATCATGTGATAGAAACGTCCATGCAATCTGTGGAGTGCCCTCTCAACATGAGACTGATGGTTATCACCATAGAATAACTTGTAGTCTTTGCTATGAGACTGCTACAATGAAAAGGAAACATGATGAGATTCCAAGAAGTTTGACTGTTCAACCCTCCAAAATGTTAAAGCCATCAGAGACTCCATTTTCATCAGACAAAGTAGGAGACTGGGTAAGAGTTTGAGTGTCTGCTGTAGATCAAAGCAGGGGAGAGCCTCATACTTTACTGTGACCATGATGAGTGAGAAATTTTTGACATGGCATACTAAAGCACAATTATGGCCATCTTGGATATATTTTCTCCAAAGAAAGGCCAATTACATTTAATGTCCTCCCTCCACTCCTTTTTTCAAGTTGGAAGTTATAACCTTGGATGCTGCTTTGTTTATTGTTCTGGGGTGAAGAACAGTAGTATCTCTTACTTATTTCTGATGTCAGGCATTTCTTAGCGGAATGAGAAAGCTAGGATCCAGGGGATAAATGGTATGCATGATGGTATGTTTCTACAGAAGGATAAATTTGGGGACAGATGAATTTAATGTTACTTTGTTTTAATTATATGTGAGTTTGGGTTGAGAGGTAAACTAAGAAAGGGCATCTCAGGTCAAGTGAAGAAATATTTAGGAAGGGCAGGGGATGATAAATTTGGTTGGGAGATACGGATTTGTGTTGGGAAAGAGTTTGGTTTTCTGATTTAAATGCAGAGTGTGAAATAAGACCAATGAGATTTTCAATCAGTAGGTCTTATAAAGTAGAGCTAATATGTGTTCAGGTAAGTGTTTTGAAATGTGAAGGTTACACATGATTTGGGCCAGTGGTACTCAGAGTTTGTTCTTCAGACCAGTGCTGGTCTGCAAACTGTTTATACTAGTCCATAATTAGGTAAGTACACAAATTGAGAGTATTTGGAAAGTTACAACAATTTGACATTGCTGCAATACCCAAGCACGTGATTGATGAACTCATCTTTTCAAATAGAATATTCAATTTGGGTGTTAAACTCTCAAGGTGAGTCACATGTGGTAGCAGCTGTACATTAGTCAAGCACAATAGGTTCACATTAAAATGTGTGATATGCTATGATTAGCTTGTCAGCTGTAACCCAAAAGTGTATAAAACTCTGAGAAAATGTAAGCATTTATTTATCTTTATAACTTAATTTAAAAATCATTTTATATTTTTAATCAAGCCTAGTTTTGGGGTTATTAAAATTTTTTTAAAGTATATTTACAATATCGTTAGTTTCAGGTATACAGAACAGTGATTCAGTTTTATATATATATTCTTTTTTCAGATTCTTTTCCCTTATAGGTTATTACAAAATATTGAGTATAGTTCCCTGTGCTATACAGTAGGACCTTGTTGGTTATCTGTTTTATATATAGTAGTGTATATATATTAATCCCAACCTCCTAATTTATCCCTCCCCTCCTCTTTCCCCTTTGATAACCATAAGTTTGTTTTCTATGTCTGTGAGTCTCTTTCTGTTTTGGATATAAGTTCATTTGTATCTTTTTTTTTTTTTCAGATTCCACATATAAACGATATCATGTATTTGTCTTTCTCTGGCTTACTTCACTTAGTATGATAATCTCTAGGTCCATCCATGTTGCTGCAAATGGCATTATTTCATTATTTTTTATGGCTGAGTGATATTCCATTGTATGTATGTGTATGTATATATATATATATATATATATATATATATATATATATATACCACATCTTCTTTATCCATTCATCTTTTGATGGACGTTTAGGTTGCTTCCATATCTTGGCTATTGTAAATAGTGCTGCAATGAACAGTGGAGTGCATATATCTTTTTGAATTAGAGTTTTCTCTGGATATATGCCCAGAAGTGGGATTGCAGAATCATACGTTATTTTTAGTTTTTTGAGGAACCTCTATACTGCTCTCCATATTGGCTGTACCAATTTACATTCCTACCAACAGTGTAGGAGAATTCCTTTTTCTCCACACGTCTCCAGCATTTATTATTTGTAGGCTTTTTGATGATGCGAGCCTAGTTTTTGATTTCTAGTTTAACATTATTAAAGACAAAAGTAAAATTTGTATTACTTATTTTTAATTCTAATTTGCAGATGGAAAAACAAGCTTCACTGGACTTTTTTGTGAAGAAAAGACATACCTTTTCTGAATATGGCAGTAGTAGTAAAAGAATTGGTAACAATGGAAGTCATCCTGAGGAAGTGAAAACCAAAAGAGTTCATACTAGCTTTACTCGGAAGTATGATCCCTCATATATTGAATTTGGTTTTGTCGCTGTAATTGATGGTGAAGTGCTGAAACCACAGTGTATTATTTGTGGAGATGTACTGGCTAATGAAGCAATGAAACCATCAAAACTTAAGCGGCATCTATATTCAAAACATAAAGAAATAAGTTCACAGCCAAAAGAATTCTTTGAAAGAAAGAGTAATGAATTGAAAAGCCAACCAAAGCAGGTGTTCAGTGTTTCTCACATAAACATTAGTGCTTTGCGGGCTTCTTATAAAGTAGCACTTCCGGTTGCTAAGTCTAAAACACCATACACAATTGCTGAGACACTAGTGAAGGACTGCATCAAAGAAGTTTGCTTAGAAATGTTGGGTGAATCTGCAGCAAAGAAGGTAGCTCAAGTACCACTTTCCAATGACACCATAGCACGACGTATTCAGGAACTGGCGAATGATATGGAAGACCAACTCATAGAACAAATAAAACTAGCCAAGTATTTTTCACTGCAACTTGATGAATGCAGAGATATTGCTAACATGATAATTCTTTTAGTATATGTGAGGTTTGAACATGATGATGATATAAAGGAAGAATTCTTTTTTTCAGCCTCTTTACCAACAAACACAACTAGCTCAGAACTGTATGAAGCTGTGAAGAATTATGTTGTCAACAAATGTGGTTTAGAATTTAAGTTTTGTGTAGGAGTGTGTTCTGATGGTGCAGCTTCAATGACAGGAAAACATTCTGAAGTGGTTACCCAGATTAAAGAACTTGCACCAGAATGTAAAATAACACATTGCATCATTCATCGAGAAAGTCTTGCTATGAAAAAAATATCACCTGAACTAAATAGTGTGCTTACTGACATAGTAAAAATTGTGAATTATGTAAAATCTAATGCGTTAAATTCAAGATTATTCTCTTTATTATGTGATAATATGGAAGCTGATCATAAGCAACTGTTATTGCATGCTGAGATACGGTGGTTATCACGGGGAAAAGTTCTATCAAGAATGTTTGAAATACGAAATGAACTCTTAGTATTTCTGCAAAGCAAGAAACCAGTTTGGTCCCAACTTTTCAAAGATGTGAATTGGACAGCCAAACTTGCTTATTTATCTGATATCTTCAGTATTTTTAATGATCTTAATGTTTGCATGCAAGGAAAGAGTGCAACATGTTTTTCAATGGCAGATAAGATTGAAGGACAAAAACAAAAGTTAGAAGCTTGGAAAAAGAGAGTTTCTACAGATTGTTATGACATGTTCCATAACTTAACAACAGTTATCAGTGAAGCAGGTAATGATCTTGATATTGCATATCTGCGAAAAGTTGTCAATGCACATCTTACAAATTTGTTAGATTGTTTTGAATTGTATTTTCCATCAAAAGAAGATCCACGCATAGGAAATTCATGGATACAAAATCCATTTCTTACATCAAAAGATAATTTAAATTTAACTATAACCCTACAGGATAAGTTGTTGAAGCTGGCTACTGATGAAGGATTGAAAATGAATTTTGAAAATACAGCATCACTTGCTTCATTTTGGATAAAAGTTAAAAATGAATATCCTGAGCTTGCTGAGATTGCTTTAAAATCTCTTCTTCTGTTCCCCTCAACATACCTCTGTGAGACTGGGTTCTCTACATTAAGTGTTATTAAAACAAAACATAGAAACAGTTTAAATATACATTATCCCCTGAGAGTAGCATTGTCATCAATCCAACCTAGATTAGACAAATTAACAAGCAAGAAGCAAGCTCACTTATCACATTAAATTTTTTAAATACTGATTTATAAGGTTTTAATTCAAAGTATACATATAGGCATTATGGAAGTGTGAAAAGTTATGATTAAATTGGCAATTCTCTATATAAATTGCCTATATGTAAACAAAAGTGTACAGTTTTTATAATTCTCTTATTTTTCCCCATTATATTTGTTATATTTATTAAGATGTAATTTTAAATCTGTTCATTCTAATATTAAAAAATTTTGTCTTGTATTTTGTATGTCTTTTCATTATTGCATTTTATTAGAATATTAAGATGGTAGGATGACTTCAGGAGGGGAATAATTTCTTTGAAATGGCAGACTTGATCAGTGAAGGGAAGTGAATTCAAGGGGTGGAATTAGAATTTGAATGCAAGGGAAGGGGTCAGTAAGATGTTAAGTTTGTTAAACTGATCCTGGGTGGTTTGGTTGGAAGTTGATAATAAGTTTGTTTTGTTGGTGCATGTTCAGATGCAGTGTTTAAGTGGGTAAGGTGGGGGAAAACCATCAATGCTTATAAAAGCTCAAATGGGAAACAACCCAAATGTCCGTTCACAGAATAAAATGTACTGTGTTTATTCAACAACTAGAATACAGTAGTAAAAATGAGTTATTGTGGAGGGAATTCTGGGGTGTGATGAAATGTTCCATCTTGATTGTGGTGGTGTTTACTATTAGCCATATGCAAAGTTGTCAATCAAAGTCCCAGATGAGTGTTATCTGGGTATACAGGAGACTGCTGTCAAGAACTACCTTGTTCTTACTCATCTTAATTAACTGCAATTTCATCTTTCATCCTTTCTCCTACTCCTCATCCCAAATACATAGCAACAATAGATTATATTGACTGAATTTCCACAGCGCCCACACTAGCCCAGCTTATCTTTACCAAAATTGATACTCATGTTTCCCAAACTATGAGCTTAAAAGCCACAAAATTGAACATTTTCAACACAGACAAGGAGGAAATGAACAAATAAAGAAGTTTTTTAAAAGAAAAAAGAAAAATCCCAAGTTTGGCAAATGAGAAACAATATTGGATGGTAGTTGTGATAAATTATTATTATTCAAAAGTATTTACTGCCTCTTCCTGGGGTAAGATTATACTGCCCCACTCCACGGATATCAGATTTGACTCATTTACTTCACTCTGGATAATGAAATGTGAGCAGACTTGACATGTTACTTTTGGGCACAAAACAAGAAACAGTCCTTGATTTGCCATTTCTTTTTTCTTCCTCTGTCAAGAGGCCATCAGTGTTTCAGGTTGAGGTGGCTCCGTTATCCTGGGTGGAGTCATGATGGACAAATAGCAGGAACAGTGTATCTGTTACGGTAAGCCACTTTTATTCTTGGGGTCGTTTGTTTCTGCAGCACTGCGAAAATGCTGTACTGACAATGTGATTGAATTAGCATCAGAAAATGACTTCTTCTTAACTCCAGTGGTTCGCTATCTGAACAAACTTGAACAAGTCCTTAAACATTTTTGGAGTTGAATATGAAAGACGATAATATGCTCAGCATTTGGGGTTGTCACTGGTGTTCAAAGAGGAAATAAATTCAGAAGCTTTTGGCACATTCTAAAGTACTACAGAAATGTAAGGTATTACAATATTTTCACTCAAAGTCTGGACTCAGACCTGGTGTCTGTGGCATCATTTTAGCTTCTGTGTTGCTGTGAGGCATAGTAATCATCACATTGTCAAGCCCTTTGTTCAGTCACTGAAATGCGCACAAACTGCATATGAATAAGACAGAAAAAGAAGATATGAGGATATTTCTCAAAAGAGCAAAGAAAAATGACGAATTCAATAAAGTTACTTTTGAAACCCACTCATTGCTAGGCTCTGTGGGTTAGTTGGTTAAAGTGCCTGCCTTGTAAATAGGATAGATCCTGGGTTCGAATCCCAGTAGGGCCTCCTTTGCACATTTCTGTATCCCTGGGAAGGGATGAAGAAATTGTCCGATTACAGTACCCCCTGCCTCCTCCCAACCCCGGAAAAGTCAGAACCCTAAAGATTAGTTTAAACTTCCGCAACTCTCTTCTTCCCATCACAAAAAGGCAAGTGAACTTGCGAGGGTCGTTTTCTGGGGAAATACGGGATGGTTGTCCCAGGAGGGGTTCAGAGAGGTGTCAAATACGCACATTCTTGCCATTTGCGACAACATGGATTGACCATGGCTGTCAGAGGGGAGGGTAGTGGAAGGATGAGTGAAATAGGGAGATTAAGAGGTACAAAATTCCAGTTACAAAATGAATGAGTCATGGAGGTGAAATGTACAGCATGGGGAATATAGTCAATAATATTGCAATATCTTTGTATGGTGACAGATGGTAACTCGAGTTATCATGGTAATCATTTCATAATGAAATGTGCAATTGAAACTAATATAGTGTTTCAGGTCAAATATACTTCAATTAAAAAAAAACTTTCCATAAATAAAAGAAAACCTGAATTCAACATAAAAAATATTTCATTAGCCCCACTGGCACTAGCATTTCTATAGTGTTGAAATAGAGTCTTGGATTCAACAGCTGAGTTTGTTGGGTTATAGATAATTGTTTTTCATCTATCTTTTTATCTAGTTTGTTGTATATTTTTTCCCATTTTCAGTTTGTCCATTTCTTTTACATGTAATTCCAGATATATGGAAATCACATATGCTGCTTGCAAAAGTGTTTGTAGTAAAGTCACTTGCTGTGACTCAGTTAAGTCCACTCCTAAGTACACATCTGTCTTGCAGTCATTCAACTGAAATGAAATGGTCACTGTACCCAAATGATTCGAATGGCAAGACTGATAATGCTACACATGCACCAAGAGGATATGAAAATGTTTATCACTCACATAATGACGCTTTCTGGGGAGAGCAGGGGAGGCTCACAGGTAAGTCCAAAAACAGCTTGGAAGAGCAAGGAAGGGTGATGGGCTTTGGCTTTTATTGGGTTAGAGGGTGGGCTGGGGGGTGAAGATTCCTGAGAACCAGGACTAGTGTGGTTTGATCTTTCCTCTGAGAGAGCTTAAACACTTTCTTATGGGCTGGTTTAGATGTGAGTGAGAGTGATGGGTCTTGAAAGCTGTCAGTAAATATCAAAAATGGAGTCAACCTCTTAATTACAATACTCAATAGGAATTTGTGCACAAGTCCACAAAAAAGCATATACAACAGTGTTCCTAACAGCCCTATTCATGATATCCCCAAACTGGAAACAACCCATACATCCACCACTAGAATGGATAAATTGTGGCATGTTCATACAATATGACTGTATAAAGGGCAACAAAAAATATTGTTAAATGCAAAAACATGGATGAATCTCATAGTGCTGCACAAAAGTAGCCAGGCATAAAAGAGTATTTATTGTATAATTCTATTTATATGTTATTAAAATGTGCAAACCTAATAGATGATATCAGAGTCAAAAGACTGGTTACCCTTATGAGGAAAGTCATTAGGAGGCACGTGAGAGGGGCTTCTGGTGTGCTGGTAATGTTCTATTTCTTGACACAGACAGCCTAAGTGACAAAACTTAATTCTGGATCCCATTTGATGGAAATAGTGGCAATAAGTTGGAACAAAAGATCTGAGTGAGAGTTCATAGATATGTTCTCTTTGTAAATATTCAGTGATACATTAATACACATATATTCAGATATATACCTACATAAATATAAGTATTCTATATATGCTTATGTTTGGGCACTTTCCTGAATGTTTGTTACACTTCAGTTAAAAAAAGTAGTTTGCTTTAAAAAGAAAAACAGTCACCAATTAGGAAAGAGAACATTGCCATTATTTTAGAAGTTCCATTTGCCCCACTCCACTTTACACCTCTCTCTCATCTAAGACAACCACAGTATTAATGCTTGTGATAATCATTCCCTTGATTTTACTTAATAGCTTTACTACTTATATATGTATCCGTAAAACAATAGATTATTTAGTATGCTTAGTTTGTGGTTTCTATAGATGATACCATGTTGTATTTGTTTGGGAATGTTTTCTTGTTATTGAAATATTATGTTAACATCTCATTCCGTGTGATTTCTAGGTTTTTCTTTATTGCGTATAATTGTTTTTGTAAATTTTTATAGCTGTCATGAAAATGTGTTAAAACTGACACTATAATACGTTTTTTTGGTTGATCTTTATACACAAGCATACGATCTGTTTAAAAAAAAAAGACATTTCTGTTTCTTCCTTTCTTTCTTCCTTACACCTTTTTTTATTCTCCTTTTGTCTAGTAGGGAATGGAAGTGGCAGTTCCTGGTTTACTCCACGTGTTCCCAATTTCAAACAGAATGTTTTGAATTTTTTGCCCTTAAGTATTATGTTTTCTGCAGATTATTTTTGTATTTTAAAAATCAGGTTAAAGAAGTTTCCTTCTATTTCCAAATTGTTGTACCATTAGTGGACACTGAAATTTATTAAATGCTTTTTTCTGCCTGTACGGAGGTGAACAAAACTTTTTTCCTTTAATTTCTTGATATGCTGGTTTTGATATTAGGATGAAAGTAGGCTTATAAAATGAGATGGAGAGGCTTCCCTCTGTTACTATATTTGGAAGTATTTGTGTCCAGTTGAAATTATTGTCTCTGGAATGTTTTATAGAACTTCCAGATTAAAATATCTGGGTTTGGAGTTTCTCTGTGGAAAAAATTTTGACTATTTATTCAATACATTTAATGGTTTAGGACTATTCATATTTGCTATTTCTTCTTTAGCAAAATTTTGATTTTTTTTTTTTTTTTTTTGCAAAATTGCTGTTTCATTTAAAATTTCAAATTAATTGGGCAAAATTCTTTACACCATTGCACATTCTGATCCACCTTCTGGAATACTCTTCTTCTCCGTTTTTTGTTTTTTTTTCGGTTTTTTTGGTTAACCTTTCGCATCTTTTAGATTTCAGTTCCTGGAATGCTTACTGAAGGCTGGGTTAAGGATAGACCCCAGACAGTTTGTCACTTTGACCTGATGTGGCCCAGAGAACCGGGGTGGTGCTTTCCTGGAAAGCAAGAGAAAGAGCTCAGCCTCCTCAGGGTTCAGTCGCTGCTCAGAAGCGCTTTTGAGAAAACACTGTTTCTCCAGCACCTCTAAATTGTGCAAAACCTATGTAACCGACTTTGGGGGGCCGGGAGCCAGAATGTGCTGAGAAGGCAGGTTGGATAAAGACCAAAATCCGACCCTCCCAGTTCCTAATAATGGGGGATGAAGTCCCCCAGATGCCTCGGGTTCCAACCAGGTTGCTTTCACCACGCCCACAGCACCCCCAGGAAGAGTGTCCAAAGCAGGCGGTGCTGAGTAACCCGGCCAGCTTCGAGCGCACCTTCCCACCACCCGTGTGCTCTCCTCGCCCGCGCCATCGCTAGTGGGGGATCGGGATCCACTGAGATGAGGGCGGCTGGGGAAAATGAGGTGCCGGAAAGAAAATACACGAGCACCACAAATTGACTCAAAACCCCGCCTTTCTAACCTGAAGTCTGGCTCCTTACCTCTGAGCCACACAACACCGCAACCCAGCGGCTGCACAAGAGGAGGGCCATTTTCTAATTGCTCGCTAAGTGCAACTGTTGGGCTTTTTAACAAAGGTCTCCCTGGAGGGTACTCAGCGGGTCTATTCATCGTGGTTTCCAAGAGGGGCCAGGCCTAGGAAGACGCTTCTCGATTCAATCCTAATTGAAGCAGTCTTGGCAGGATTGGGCGCCCAGCTGAGAGGGTGGCAGGAGGGGTCTTTCTTGTGATTTTCATTTATTCCCGGAGGGTCTTAATTCTGACTCTGTATCCATTCTGAAGGTAAACCGAGCGTTTGTAGCCGTGATTACAGAGGGACAGTCAGTCCTTTTCTCCTTCTATTTCTTTACAGGTTAATGCAACCGGCTGAGAGAGGCATCACAATGCAAGTGTAAAATTTTGTTCAGAGAAGAAATTTGGTGTCAAACTAAGGGCAGGAGTTTGGAGAAAAGCGGAATTTCCGTTTTGCCTTAGCCTCTTACCGTAATTTCTTGGAGAAGTTACTTGGCTTTTGTATCAATGACACCATCTTTTAAATAAGATTAACGAGGAAGACGTCTCTTCGTAAGAATTATATCAATACTAAATAATACAGAAATAGTTCAGATTCTCAACACTTGTAAAATTTTTCACAGCTGGAAGCCTGTAGGACCACGTGGCCTAATGGATAAGGCGTCTGACTTCGGATCAGAAGATTGAGGGTTCGAATCCCTTCGTGGTTGTAAGTTCCTTTTTCACGCTCCGGTTCGCTTTTCCCAGGCATCACTGTCCCAGCTCTCAGATTCCAAATTATAGCATCTGAGCACTCCAGAGATCTCCACTCTGGTATGATTGATTCAGTAAGTGGGCTCGGCGCCAGCCCCCTGTATCCAACCGCTCGTACTTTAGAAGTCCTTGGCCAGACAGGCACACAGGTGTGGGAACAGGGAAAAGCGCCAGCCCTGGTCTTTCTGACCCTCTTTTAGTGGGTTGGGTGAGCACAGTGAACGAGGTGGGTGCGACAGGGCACAAATGTCAAGGAATTTTGCTCGCTGGTCAGGCAGTGCCGGGACGTCTCTGTTATTTTAGCGTGAGACGACCCTCACTCTTCCATTGGTTTTCAGTTGGTTCTCGGCAATTTGACGCTGAAAACGCGTCTTTATGTTGAGAGATTTTTTTTGAAGTCAGTTTAAATGTCGCCCCCTTGCGAAAGGAAAACTTGCCACATTTTAGAGGCGCTAGAGAAACGATGTTCTAAAACCCGCCCCTGATTCAGGTGGCTGCCTCCCGAGAGGCGCGCAGTCCTTCTCTGGCCTCTGCAGAGACCTCCTGTGGGTTCCTCCGCACGGTGTGGGATGAAGTAGTTGGACTTTCAGCAATATCTGAGGAACCAGGGTTGAAACAGAGACCTGAAACTATGAGAAGAGGCCAGTCACGCAAATTAGGACGAAGAGGGAGCAGCCTCTACACAAGTGGAAAGAATGTAGCCAAATACATTTAAATATTTAGATGTAATGGACAAATTAATAGAACAATATGACGTATCAAAGTAGATTCAAGAAGGAATCGCAATTTTAAATAGTCTTAAACTATGAAATATTTTGAATTAGTTGTCAAGTCTTCCTACTGAGAAAATTCCACATCCTTTCATTTACCAGGGACTTCTTTAAAATATTCAAAGCAGAAATAAATCTAATCAGACACAACTCTTCCACAGTATAGGATAAAAAAAGAGAGAAAGAAAAAAAAAAAAAATCCACAACTACTCTTGCCGAATGCCGCAATGAGTTTTTTCCCATGAATGTACCTCTTAAACAGCTTTACTGAGGCACTATTTTCTAAAAATAAACTGCATATATTTAAACTTATAGTTTGACATATTTATAACTCATGAAACCATCACTACAATAAAGATAATGAACATAGACATCACCCCCAAACGTTTCCTCATGCCCTTTTGTAATCCCTGTTCATATGTTGCCAAACTTTGTTTGCTAGTATTTTGTTGAGTACTTTTGTGTCCATGTTTATAAGAGATATTGATCTATAGTTTTCTTATCTCATTATGTCTTTGACTGGTTTTAGCATCAGGGTAATATGGCCTTTTTTCCCAATTTTTAAAGAGTTTGTGAAGAATTAATATCAATTAAAAAATGTTTGGAAAACACTCCCATTTACCATTGCAACAAAAAGAATAAAATATCTAGGAATAAACCTACCTAAGGAGACAAAAGACCTGTATGCAGAAAATTATAAGACACTGATGAAAGAAACTAAAGATGATACAAATAGATGGAGAGATATACCATGGTCTTGGATTGGAAGAATCAACATTGTGAAAATGACTCTACTACCCAAAGCAATCTACAGATTCAATGCAATCCCTATCAAACTACCACTGGCATTTTTCACAGAACTAGAACAAGAAATTTCACAATTTGTATGGAAACACAAAAGACCCCGAATAGCCAAAGCAATCTTGAGAACAAAAAATGGAGCTGGAGGAATCAGCCTCCCTGACTTCAGACTATACTACAAAGCTACAGTAATCAAGACAGTTTGGTACTGGCACAAAAACAGAAACATAGATCAATGGAACAGGATAGAAAGCCCAGAGATGAACCCACGCACATATGGTCACCTTATCTTTGATAAAGGAGGCAAGCATATACAGTGGAGAAAAGACAGCCTCTTCAATAAGTGGTGCTGGGAAAACTGGACAGGTACATGTAAAAGTATGAAGTTAGAACACTCCCTAACACCACACACAAAAATAAACTCAAAATGGATTAAAGACCTAAATGTAAGACCAGACACTATAAAACTCTTAGAGGAAAACATAGGCAGAACACTCTATGACATAAATTACAGCAAAATCCTTTCTGACCCAGCTCCTAGAGAAATGGAAATAAAAACAAAAATAAACAAATGGGACCTAATGAAACTTCAAAGCTTTTGCACAGCAAAGGAAACCATAAACAAGACCAAAAGACAACCCTCAGAATGGGAGAAAATATTTGCAAATGAAGCAACTGACAAAGGATTAATCTCCAAGATTTACAAGCAGCTCATGCAGCTCAATAACAAAAAAAAAAAACAAACAACCCAATCCAAAAATGGGCAGAAGACCTAAATAGACATTTCTCCAAAGAAGATATACAGATTGCCAACAAACACATGAAAGACTGCTCAACATCATTAATCATTAGAGAAATGCAAATCAAAACTACAATGAGATATCATCTCACACCGGTCAGAGTGGCCATCATCAAAAAATCTAGAAACAATAAATGCTGGAGAGGGTGTGGAGAAAAGGGAACACTCTTGCACTGTTGGTGGGAATGTAAATTGATACAGCCACTATAGAGAACAGTATGGAGGTTCCTTAAAAAACTAAAAATAGAACTACCATACGACCCAGCAATCCCACTACTGGGCATATACCCTGAGAAAACCATAATTCAAAAAGAGTCATGTACCAAAATGTTCATTGCAGCTCTATTTACAATAGCCAGGACATGGAAGAAACCTAAGTGTCCATCATCGGATGAATGGATAAAGAAGATGTGGCACATATATACAATGGAATATTACTCAGCCATAAAAAGAAATGAAATGGAGTTATTTGTAGTGAGGTGGATGGAGCTAGAGTCTGTCATACAGTGAAGTAAGTCAGAAAGAGAAAAACAAATACAGTATGCTAACACATATATATGGAATCTAAGGAAAGAAAAAAAAAGGCCATGAAGAACCTAGTGGCAAGACAGGAATAAAGACACAAACCTACTAGAGAATGGACTTGAGGATATGGGGAAGGGGAAGGGTAAGATGTGACAAAGAGAGCGAGTGGCATGGACATATATACACTACCAAACGTAAAATAGATAGCTAGTGGGAAGCAACCGCATAGCACAGGGAGATCAGCTCTGTGCTTTGTGACCACCTAGAGGTGTGGTATAGGGAGGGCGGGAGGGAGGGAGATGCAAGAGGGAAGAGATATGGGAACATATGTATATGTATAACTGATTTACTTTGTTATAAAGCAGAAACTAACACACCATTGTAAAGCAATTATACTCCAATAAAGATGTTAAAAAAAATGTTTGGGAGAATTCAGCAGTGAAGATGTCTCGGCTTTTCTTTGTGGGTAATTTTTACTAAATCAATCTGTTTGCTTGTTATAGACTCTTATTCCATGCTAAATGCCATTATCAGTCAACTACATCTTTGTAACAAACCTCACCTAAATTTAGTGGCTTAAAACAATAATTATTTATTTTGTTTGCAATTTTGAAGTTCAACAACTTGGGCTGTGCTTAACCAGGCAATACTTTTGCTGGTTTTGCTTGTGGTCACTCATTGATTGCAGTCACCTGGCAGCTTGACTGGGACCAGATGGTCCAAAATGTTCCCACTCACAGTCTGATGAGTGTGGCTGGGATGGCTGGTATGGCAGGGACTCACTCTTCACATGATTTTCCATCCTCTAGGAGGTTAGGTGGGATTTCTTCACATGGTGTCTCAGGGTCCCAAGACAACAAGAGGAGAAGTTGTAAGACTCTTGAGGCCATCTTGGAACTCTCACAATCTCACTTCCACAACACCATTACCACAGCATTCTATTGGCCAGAGCACAAGTTCAGCTCACATACAAGAGGGAGGAAAATAGACTCCGCCTCTTAATGGTAGCTGCTGCACAACCACATTGCAAAGGGACATGTATAATGGGAGGAATTTGTGGCCATTAATCAATCAATAATTTATTATCTCATTTAACACTAAAAACAACACTCTGAATAGCCCCTATTGATATGTCTATTGTATATCTTGGTAAGTAAGTTATCCATGATCACTTCTTTACCAGCGGTAATCTAAATTGGTCTGTGAGTCTCGTTTCGAATCCACATGTACCTGGTGGGCAGCTCAGGGTTGGGCCGGGGAGAACGTAAGCACTCTAAAACGTAGAAGCAGCTGAAAAGGAACTGATAGTGCTGAGCACTTGCGCACGGGCAATTATAAATCTTTTGTAAAGCCGGAGAGCTCCATGTCCGTGTCTCAGGATGACTCTGATAATGTTTAAGATCCAGGTGAGATTAAGTGACCCACACATAGGCTCCTGACTCAACTCATTTTCTGAGACTGAATACCTGTGTCGCCAATATATCTACAGGCAGCATGGACTTATAAAGAGTAATAAGCATCCCAGAGGAAGCCAGAGGAGTGGAGAAACGGAGGAAAGCAAGTTCAAGGACAGGAAATTTTCCACTGAAAGTCCTGTAAGAAAAACCAAGATCGTCCGCATTTCACATAATTGACAAATCAGACGTAGTTGAATACTGTGAACAGTCGTCTTGGCAAGTGTCAAATGATAAATTGCCAAAGTGTTGGAAGAAGGCAGGCACCACACTGAGCAGGATGGTACTTGTTATGCATGACTTTAAGAGAGAATTTTAAGACAAATCACAAGCAAGATGTAGGACAGAAATCACAACAGTTGATCTCTTCGGGGGGTGACCTCAAATTTGGCCTGTCTCGTTGTATGGGCTAGAGAGTAGTAAAAGTTGCTCCAGGTGAGGCTCGAACTCACAACCTCGGCATCGCTCACAAGTGTACTGTCTTATAAGTACCGCGCGCTAACCGATTGCGCCACTGGAGCTACGTTAGGGAGGTATAAGTGAATATACTTTCACAGATGAAGACGGTATTTTTGTTAAAGGTATTAAATGTTATGAATAAAATGGCACCTTCTGATATGGGGCTTCCACAAATGGGATTAAAAGCAGCAATCAAGGCATCCCTGGTATTTGCCAATCTGCAGCCGTTTCCCCTACAGTACAGAGATGCTGCCGGGGCTGAGCGTCACAGTTATCTCTATCTTGATTTTCCGCTCAGATTCCCACGGCTTCTCTAAATTCAGACTGTTATTTGAAAGCATTTGAATGAAAAAAAAAATTACATTGGTTCCACAAAGGCAGGAAGCTTTCCACTTAGGAGTGTGTGTTCCATCTGTAAGAAACCAGTGCATTTTCATTGCTTCCGGATTCCCGCGGACTTTCCATCTCAGCGGTTCTACTTTCTTGAGTTTCCCGTCTCCACTCTGAGCTCCGCTCGACTGACCTTTCTTCTGCTTTAGATGCCACCTATCCCACCCCGACCCGATCACTCGCTGTTTTTTAACCTAAAAATGTTAAAATACGTTGTTATCCTGAAACATTCAGAGCTAATATTTCCTTTCGAAAAACCACTGTTATAAATGTACAGATGTAATACATACTAAGGAAATGCAGAAAAACAAAAAGATAACTTGAACATTTTCTGAAGTCTCATACTCAGAGAAATCTATTGTTTATATTTGTTGTAGTTCATTTCAAGCTTTTAGTGGACGCACTGTGAACCAGACCTGAGCCACAACTCCATTTGTTACCTGGTCCCTATTGCCTCCATTTTAACAGGGGGGCCATGATGACACTTTGGGTCTTTCCGTATCAATATCAACTTGGACCTTGTTTCCAACAGTCCTTGAAATGTGAGGGTGTTTCTCTTTCTTGAGTTTATGGTTATTGAGTAAATGGTCATAAGTCCCCTTAGGAAAGGAATGGGGGAATTATATGCTACATATTTGCAGTGGCACTGCAGGGTCCTCAGGACTTGGCTTCTCCTTTAGTCAAAAATTTCAGGTCTGAAAACTGGTTTAAGATCAGAAATTGAGAAAGGTATTGTGATTTTATTTTTAACTGGGGCAGCTGCCCTCAGTCTCCTGATTATCTATCCTCAATTTCTTCTGATTGTGTAGACAGTGATATGCTTGTTGACTTCCCATCTATCTTGCTTCTAGAGATGCTGTATTTTATTAATTATCCCAAACACTCTGCAAAGTTGGCTACCACTCTGAAATTGTCTCTCATTACAGTAATTTCACCCACACACTCCTGGGGCATGCAGATGCACATGCACACACACACACACACACACACACACACACACACACTCATGGATTCTGATGGTTGAGTGCTGCTATCTCTGGCCTGAATTATTTCAGGATCCTATAATCCCCATTGCTGTCAGTGAATTTACTTCTGTAGCAGAATCTCATACCATCAGCCCAGCGCCAGTAGAGGACACTCATCATAGAACTTCTCAGTGAGGCTGGTGCCCCTCTCCCCAGCATATTACTTTTTTTTTTTAAACAGAATGTCCTTTGGCCCTCTTGTGACACCTTCATCTAGTGGGTTTTCCAGCGTTACATGGTAAATCCAATAAATCCACTCTAGCATGCCCACTTTTCTGAGCTTTTGATCCCTCCTTTGTGCCATCAATCACAAGAGTCATGGCATTCTTACCACATTTAGTGAGAGCCATTTCTTTTTCAAGCAGGAGAATCCTAATAGTATGTTGAGTTCTTGCCAGTGTGTAAAAATTCTGTACTTTTGGAGAATGCTCCAGTATCAGTAAACTCTACTTCAGCTAACTTTGAGTTCTCTTCTTGATCCAGAACCCTTAGAATTTAGTTCTATATGGGAAAGACGCTGAGTGAGTGGCAGAGGCATGTGTTTGGCAGAGGAGAGGTCTCTGCATTGTCTTCAAGGAAGAACCCTTAATAAGGAGGACTGGGTTACTTCTAAAAGGCTCAAAGGATCTTGGGAAATCTGGAGATTTAGAAGTTCTAGTGCATCCCACCAGATGTCTCCATTCAATGTCTCAAGGTTCTATTCTTTTCCAATCAAGGCCATGACCTAGGCATAGAAGATAATCTAGTTTGAGAATTTAACCCACTTTGGAGTTCTACTATTCTTATGATTAAATCTTGGATCTGAAACTTAGCTTTTTATGCTCTTGAGTTGCAGGATATGAGAGGTTCTTTATATCCTATTATGGAGACACTCTGGCTTTCACAGTTAGCCTTTATTTGATGAGATATCATCCTCAGCCTTTAATCATCTTTTTCCAAGGCATCAATTTCTTCTAATAACAACTATACAATTCTATTACATTATTATTACCATTTCTCCCATATTTATCAAGCACCTGATACATCACATCTTCTTGTGCATATCCACCAGTGTAGCATCTCAGTTCAGGTTTGGTGAAAGTTTTAAAAACTGCTACCTTTTGCCAGTGGCTGTTTGTGCTCCATCAATCCCCTCACTACCAACCAGATGGTGGGTAATTCAGCTTCAAAAATCTCATCTTATCATCCTCTTTCTCAGATCACTTTTGGTACTAACTGTTGTAGGTTGGGTTCCCCGGAAAGACTCCAAGATGGGGATTTGCATTCAGAAAGTTTACTGGGGCACTACCTCAGGGTCAACACCTGAGAAGCAATGAAGAGAATCAGAATTTGTCAGAGGGAGAAATTGGGCTGCAGTACAAGTGCAAAAGGGCAACTGCCTACCCCTTGGGGGTCTCCACCACTGGAATGGGTCCTTCAGAGTTGTCCTAAATTGAGAAGCCAGATCGTGGCTGTTATACCTCTCATTGACCAATAATTGCATACAGGCTGCCTCCGGAAATGAAATGTGACCTTGACCTGAGACAAGTCCTAAAGAGGGATGAGAGTTGAGAGCCATCAGGTAACAACCTTTCAAGGACCTGGGATGGTAAATCCTTCTGTCCAGGGGGTTCAGGTAATTTGGTCAATCCACCATCTGTGACAGTCACAGTGAGGAAGAAGAGAAAGGTATGATGAGTTTGAGCACAGGATAGGATTTAAAAACCACCACACTGATCCCTGTTGCTGCAGAAAACATTTTATTGGAGATAGGGTCAGGGCTGGTTCTGAAGCTGAGGAATCTAAGGTTGAGAGAGGAAAGACTGTCCTTCAAAGGGTGCTCTGCCCAAGTGTCACAATCTGAATGCAGTAAAGATCAGACATAGGAAAGTTTTTGTAGGGTCCAAATTAGAAAGAGGCTCCAGTTCCCACTATTGTGAAGATGCCCTTCACTTCATGTGAGGCAATTTCCTGCTCCCACTCGACCTAGGGCTCCTACAGAAGAGTGACAGATCAGTGGGGGCAGGGGTGGGCGGGGTGTCACAGATAAAGACTGATCCGAAAATGTTTGGAAATTGACATTTCGTGTTTCTCCTGGGGAAGGAAATATGTTATGAAGTGGAACCTAAATTGTATGGCTATACACCCCATTGCTATTTCTACACCTTTAGGGTAGAGAGAGAAGGAGAAATCAGAATGTGTAGCAACGTTCTTTTTCAGGATATTGTGACAAACTGAACCTTCCTCATGGAAGGATGATTTTCCTTTGATGGATATGCATTATTAAATTTGTAACAGATGTCTGAGGATTTAGGGTTTCCATTCTGTTTTTTCTTCACCCACTTACTCTTGCAAGGGGAAATAGCAGTAGCCTTCTGAATATAAATCTACTTGGTAGAGAGTGGGAATTTTGGCACTATAGAGGTGATTTAGTCAAGTGGAGGCCATTTAGGAAGAGAGTGTAGTGAAAAGACGGATTTTTTTTTTTTTTTGAACAGGTCTTCAGGTAAGAAGCAGGATGGCTCCTGCCCCCAACTTGGTCTTCCTATTCAGTTTTGAGCTGTTTCAAGTATGCCAGAATATCTGACTTGACTGTACTGACTGGAGCCTGATGGAACCAGCGCATGACAGGGACTCCATCAGGTCCCACCAGGAACTTTTCAAAATTCCAGCGGATGTCGTGGGCCATGACGGGTTCCCAGGATATATGCTTGATTGAGCCCATAAGTTCAGAAGGGTGAGGACAGGATTGCTGAAGGAGAGAGATGGAAAAGAGAAATGACAGTATCATTTCTGCTCTTGGATGATTCAGGCTATTTTCACCCACAGGTAATCTGCTCCCTCTTATATCAAGATATTTTCATTTCCTCTGATTACTAATATATTCTCTGAATCACAAAGATACCAACTACCAAGAATGTTGTAGATATTATAGCAAAAGTCTATTCCCTCTTTCTGTTTCTCTCTGTGACCACATCACAGAATCCTGCTGCTATGAATAAGATATGTCACCTCTCTAGCTTTCAGTTTCCTTTTCTGCGAAGTGAATGGTTTAGATTAGAATGTAGTTTCCCAAGTCTTGATACTCCATGGGCCAGTAACATTTCAAAAATATCTTTTGGGACCAATAGGAGTTCCAACATTTTGTTTTGTCAAATAAGAGAAAATTTTAAAAACATCATTGCTTCACCATTTAGTTTTAAAAAGATAATTATAAGAATAAATTACATATAGGTACTAATCTTAGAATAAAGGGTAGCCCTATAAATCAGTTGAGTTTATGAAATCCTCCTTATATTGTCCTATTTTTTCAATTTACTGAGAATATATAAAAATCTCAACATAGGCCAGCTTTGGCCCACAGTTCAGCATCTAAGAACACTGAACTCTGATTGATGATCTTTAGGGGCCCGTTCAGCTCTCACATTCTCTATATCTAAGAGTCAGTGTTTCATAAAAGGCACTTACTACATTGTATTATACCTGATTTCTTTTTTTTTTTTTTTTTTTTTTTTTTTTTTTTTTTTTTTTAATGAGGATCTTGAATCAGATGCGTATGTTTGATTGATTGATTGATTGATTTTGGCTGTGTTGGGTCTTCGTTTCTGTGCGAGGGCTTTCTCCAGTTGTGGCAAGCGGGGGCCACTCTTCATCGCGATGCGCGGGCCTCTCTCGTTGCGGAGCACAGGCTCCAGACGCGCAGGCTCAGCAGTTGTGGCTCACGGGCCCAGCCGCTCTGCGGCATGTGGGATCTTCCCAGGCCAGGGCTCGAACCCGTGTCCCCTGCATTAGCAGGCAGATTCTCAACCACTGCGCCACCAGGGAAGCCCTATACCTGATTTCTATGTCATCCTCTCCAGTATGAAATCATCAAGGAATAGGGACTGTTTCTATTCATCTTTATACCCTTATTATTTAGAAAACTGCCTTATAGATAGCAGGCACTCAACAAGTATACCTTGAATGTATAAATGAATGAATGTCAGTGAACAAAAGAGGGTGGTCCCAGTGAAAGGTGCCACTCTATACAACTCTCTCCACCACACAAAGCCAGAGCATCATAGATACTAACAAATTAAGCCCCAATCGCTATGCTAATCTGGAGATCTCTTCCAAAGAGTCCAATCCCACCTCCAGGCAGGTGCCCTTGGATCCATTTCCACTACACCAACTCTATGCTAGGAATATTTGGGAGGAAGAGGCTTAGGTCAGTGATTAACTCACCTTCAAGAAGGTGAAGACTTTCTGCTCTTTTTTGCCATTCACATCCCCTTTCTCAAAAAGCTGGAAATTAGGTACATATCCTCCTCCTGGATGGACATACCTGCAATGAACCATAATGTTCCCAGGAAGCTCCAGAATATATAAGAGAAAGTTATGATGGGGTACCAGAATTTGAGGTCATGAGAAAGGGGAGAGAGAGGTGGAGGTATAAAAAACAGGGCTGGGAAGGGAAAATAAGGCCATTTTTAAACTTTGGGCTCCCTGATTCACTTTATTTTCCCTATTCCACATCCTATCACTGTCTCCCCCTGCACTGTTTCTGTACCAGCAATACCAGGAGCTATTTCTGTGCTCCTGCTCCTCCATGGTCCATCCAGTTCTCACTTCCCAGAGAGGGGGAGAGAGTGTTTGACACTGCCAGACTCATATCAGCAGAGGCCAAAGTTAAAATCAGTTTGCAGATGCCCCTAAGCCTATTAACCCACTACACATCCCAGAAGTCCCCAATATGGAAGTGCCTCTGGAAACAGAGGAAAGGTAGACAGAGACCCCTATAGAGTTTCAAGCAGGCACTTACTTCAGTCCCGGAAGGATCTCTGAGTTCTCTCCTGGTTCTTGCTTTCCAAATTGGTTGCAGGGAAAGCCCAACACAACTAGGTCAAACGGCTTCAGCTCCTCCTGAAGTGCACTCAGTTCTATGGGTAGAGAAGGGACAATATGGCGGCCTGGCTAGAGAGCCTCCTTGTGTAGAGAAAGATCCTTAGAGATACCCATTTTACAGAGGAAAAAAGCAGAGGCCCGGGGAAGGAAAAAAAAAAAAAATCTAGGTCAGAAAGACTGTTCGTGGCAGGGCTGAAATTAGATACTGGATCTCCAAACATGTATTCAAAATGTTATAGTGCAGTATTTCCCAAATCTGCAGCACATCAGAATCAGGTGGGGGCCTTCCCTTAAAAATAGGGATACCCAGGTTCCATTCCAGAAAAATTTCTGATTACATTCTTCTGAGATGGCTCCCCAGTCACCTTTATTATTCTAAAGCTCACCAGGTCACTGCTGGTGGGATTGTAAAATGGTTTAAGTACTATGGAAAATAGTATGGAGGTTTCCCAAAAAATTAAAAATAGAACTACCATAGATCAGCATTCCCACTTCTGGGTATATATGCAAAGAATTCAAAATAGGGCCTCAAAGAGATATTTGCGCATCCATGTTCATAGGAGCACTATTCATAAAAATCAAGAAGTGGAAGCAACACAAATGTCCATCAATGGATGAATGGATAAACAAATGTGGTATATCCGTACAATGGAATATTATTCAGCCTTAAAATGGAAGGAAATTCTGTCACATGCTACGACATGGATGAACCTTGATGACATTATGCTAAGTGAAATAGACTAGTCATGAAAAAGACAAATACTGCAGGTAAGACAAATACATTTGGTATCTAAAGTAGTCAAATTTATAGAAACAGAAGGTAGAATGGTGGTTACTAGGGGTTGGGGGGAAGGGGAAAAGGAGAGCTGTTATTTAATGGGTACAGAATTTCAGTTTTGCAAGATGGAAAAGTTCTGGAGATTTGTTTCACAAGAATGAATATTTTTAACACTACTGAACAGTATTCTTAAAAATGGTTAAAATGGTAAATTTTATGTCATGTCTTTTTGTACCACAATTAAAAAATGAAAAGCTCATCAGGTGATTTTTAAACAAAACTACATTTAAACATCACTTCTCATCAGTTTGCCTTCCCTGGTTGGTTAATTGGTAGATTGAATCTCTCTTTTTAAAAGGAAAAGACACACACAATGAGAATGTGCTTCTCTCCTCTGCACAAGCTGGTTCATCCTGGGTGGAGTGTGGGTAAATCTGACAGGAGCAAAGAGAACCAGAGAAATTCCAAGTTGAGCTTCCTGGTGTTCTTCAACAGTCTTCAGGATGTTAAAGATGCATTCTACCTAAAAACCCTCATTGATATGCCAAAACACAAGCTTCCAACTGCCTTCTTCCCCAAGTTTTCCAATCTGTCTCCTCAGACTTTAATATTTGTCTTCTTTGTTCACCCTTTCTGAGCTAGATACTTTCAGTCCCCTAGCAAACACTAACCAGTCCCACCCAGATTCTGCTCAGCCAACGGGGTCAACTGATACTTCCTCTTAGTCCTTTTATTTTTATTTATTTATTTATTTTTGCAATATGAGATTGCTTTCCTGTTTCCAAATGGTTCCTTAGTACCTTTCCCCACATCCTCCACTCTTGTCTTTAGTCACTGTAGGTAATCACTTCCTCTAGGAAAGAGACAATAAATTAGGAAACATGTCTACCAGTCCTTGAGTAGCTATTTCTCAGTTTCCTCATCTGTTATGTACAGAGTGGGAACTGAATAAATTGATTTTTAAAGTCCCTATAAACTGGTAAAATGAAGTATGGTCCAGTAGAATATTCTTCAGTCTTAAAAAAGAGGGAGGCAATGGTCTAAACTCCAAGGTAACTTATTAATTTTAAAAAGCAAATTGGCAAATAGTATTTATAATATGTTATCAACTGGGGGAAAAGAAAAAAAAAGAATACCTATATATTTTGTGAACGATAATATTGGTCATCTGAAGGGAGGGGAAAGAGATGAAAAAACTTTTCACTCTAAACTTCTTTATTCCTTTAATTTTGAGGCTTGTGAATATATTACCTTGTAAAAATATAACATAACCAAGAATTTAAAATCGAAGTTCTTATTAGTTCAAATATAAGAAGTGCATCTGTTTCTGAAAGAAAATAATCCTGTTCATTATTTATTGGCTTTCAAACAACATGGCCTAAGATATGAGAAAGATAAAATTCTGCCCCAAGTAATGTACAGAGAGGGAAAAACTACACTTAAAGGAGGCGTTGAGGTTGGAGAGGGAGTGTTTGCCTCTATTATGGCCTCCTCTACCAGCCCTTGCTCCAGTCAAATGTGCTCCAGGTATAAAGCCCCTTTCCCCTTTTCCCTGTCTTTGTAAGTTACATGTAAAACCCTGGAAAAGTCTCAAAAACATCAATCCTACCTCCTGTATTTACCAAGGAGACTTGAATCTTCAGGGAGGCTCCTAGATGTCAGATACATTATTGATTCTCCTGGAAATCTCAGGAGCAAAACAGAGGCAGGACATAGGAAGGGGTCAACAAACATTTTCTGTGAAGGTCCAGATAGTAATTTCAGATGGTCTCTGACACCATCACTCATACAACCACTCAACTCTGCCTTGTAGCTTAACATCCATCACAGACAATCTGTAAATGAGTGAGCATGGCTATGTTCAATAAAACTTTATTTACAAAAGTAGGCTGGCCAGATTTGCCCTGTGGACCATAGTTTACTGACTCCTGACATCAGGGAATAAAGTCACTTGATCATGAGTATTTATTTTGATACATATAATTAGAATTAGAATATAATTCCAACATGACTTAGAATATAATGAGCTGGAAAATTTATCCCCAAGGAGATTTGGTTATGAACTCTTACCAGGATGTTGAGCTGTCAGACCACAATAGGTGGCCACATTGACAAAAAGGACATGCTTGCCCACATACTGCTTGAACTGAATGTGTTCCTTTCCATTAAGAGTGAAAGCATCATAATCATAGATGGTACCTTTCACATATTTGTAGCAATCCATCTGGAAGATTTTAAAAAATCGTAATATTAGTAACAATAATTCCTAACATCGGTATAACCTTTCAAAGCACTCAAAGAATAATGCATATATTAACTGAGACCCAGAAAACAAATAAGAGTTGTCTAAGGTGTCAATGACAAGACTGAAACTAGGTCTTGTGACTTGAAAGGCAATGGTTTTTTGAGCAACAATCAGTCAAGTCTCTCTATTACCCTGGCAGAGGTGAGATACCAGGAACTGCTTGGATGAATGGAAAAGAGCAGAGATTCATGAGCTGGAATGCGATGGCCTGGAAGTAAGTGGAGACAAACAGAAAAGTGCACTGCCTTTCATGCTTCTATGAAAATGAGGCTACTCCTTATCTCTGTGTTGAAGGCATCTTGCCTGACTCCTTCAGTGAAGGGAAGGTTTTAAATTGCCTAAGTATTTTAGGATGGCCTTGTTACTTCTTTAACTTTCCCTAGGTCTTCTGACTTCTTACCCCACTCATCAGCATAGTGGAGTGGAAAGAGCTCTAATGGGGAATTAGAAGCCAGCTCTGTTGTTAAATTTCTTTATGGACCTGGGCAATTCTCATCCTTGGCCCTCAGTTTCCCCACTGGTAAAATGAAGACATTTGTCTAGATTCCTATCAGATCCTCAAGAGACCTTCCAGGTTTAACATTCTAGAATCTAATATTACCCCCATCTTGAGTAGTTTTCTCTCTCAATGCACTAGCCAATACTGTGAAATTCTAACTTTTTGTAGCTCCCAAGAAAGGAGATGGAGAGCTCAAAAATGCAACTGTGAACAGGTCACTAAAATCTGCCTAGCAGCATCCACCTTAGCACATACCCAGCTCCTCACCCATTGTGCTCGAGGTATCTAATACCTGCCTTCATCACCAGCTCCATCTAGCCTATACCTTATCAAATCTCCTGAACATATCTGAGCAAATTTCCACTTAACAGAAATAAGCTCCACGTGAAATCACCACTGCCTGTTCTTAGGTTAAATTCTTCTACAGGCAGATCTCATCCTCTCCCTCCACTGTCTCTATCCATGCAGGGTGCATGCAGTACCCAAAGGGTGCCGACTCCACGGTGCTCACCAGCACATCCTGATCTCTCTCCCTATATCGGGGAAGCCACTACAAATGGCTTCTGGAATGTAAAATCCGGAATTATGAAAAGAAAGCTAATGTCCAAACCACCCAGTGAGAAAAAGGCAGAGAGGTACTGACCAGAGAAAGGAGGGAAGGACATAATCTGATAAGAAATGTCCAGACTTAAACTGGGATTAAACTAGACTTCCTGGAAATGCAATGGACTATAAAGGATTTTAGTCAAACACCATCTGCCCCCACCTAAAGAAGTGATCCAACACAAAACCAAACCAAACTCTACCACTGATTCTATCCCTAGCATACCAGGTTGTAGCTACTTAGGCTCTGCTCCTGGGGAGAGAGGCATTTTCTCCACACAGGCTTTCGCACCTTTGCCTAAATGCATACACATATACACACACCAGCAAAACTGAGACATGTATAAAGAGAACATTGTATCATAGCATCCATTCCTATCTCCCTGATGCCTGGTTCCAAGCTAAACATTTTTAAGAATTTTCCTTTTTTCCCCCCTGTGCTACTGCAATGAAAATTACTGAAAATCATGTAGGGTACCAGAATATGGGGACTTAGACTCTGAACTTGAAGACTCCTCTTAGTCCAGTCCAGCTTACTCCTGGTATTCATTGCTGTTTCACATTTATTTAAGTCTGTATGATATGTCTCAAATACTTCCAGACTCAGCTTTTATTAAACAAATTCTACAGCCCAGAATCTCCACACCCAAGTAGACAGCACTGGATAACATAAAATCCATATCAACTCTCAAAAATAGGGAAATCACTCAAGAGGCTATCTAGTCAAGAGGGAGGAAAATCTTACTAGAGTTGCCTTTTATAGAACACATTATATGCATAATAATTATTGCTCACCCACCCAGTAATTGGGTGAGCAGGTGGGTAGATACTGTTACACACACATTTATGATGAGAAAGCAGAGACTAACAGAGGTGAGTTGACTTGTCTAAGGCCAAAAGTGATAACCCACTTTGTGAATGAGAGTTCGCTTGCCCCTAACTTCATGATTCCTTTTTGCTTCTGAGTCATCTAGTTCATTGCTATTCTTCCCTGAACTGCTCCTGCCACTGCCATACAAACATTTTCATCAATAAGGCAACTGAGCCATGAATTGGAAATAGAACTGAGGCCAGAATCCAAGACTCCTGATTTCAGATCCAGCTGTTTCAGGCCTCCAATTATTTTTTTCCATATGTTTTATGTTTCTCTGATAACTCTCTGATTTTATCCATCCCTAAAACTTCCACATTAGTTTTTTTCCACCTCTTCGTGGGTTTCCTGCTTAGCTGGTCTGAGATGACTCAACTCAGCCTCTCCTCCAAACCCTGGTCCCCAGCCACTCTGATGCCCACCACTGCCCCATGCCTCAGACCCAGCTCTGATGCACATACTGAGGTGGCTGGAGGGGTATCCAGGCGACCTCTACCTGGAGAAGGAGGGGAGAAAGGACCACAGTAAAAAGACACTCTCATCCCTACCCATATTCAACTCAAGGAACACCCATTCATAGGAGTGAAGAAAATTCAAGGAGAAGAGAAGAAAGGTTTAGGGGAACCCACAAAGAGGGAGAAAGCAGAGGTCAGAGTCTTACAAGAAGGACTGAGGGCAAGATTTGGGAGCAGGACAGAAGGCTCCACCTTTGAGCCCTGTCCCACCCTCTCTGGTGGTCACTCACCTTCTCCAGCTTAGAATTTGACTGCATGAAGCCAGCTAGGAAAAGGGGGAAAAGATAGGAGGCCCTTAACTGTACAGTCATGACTAGTATCTGTAGATCACTAGTCTGAGAGTCTGAGGTTGTCGGGTACCTGGCAGCCTTTTGATACCCTGGCAGGGACTAGCCCAAGCCTATGCAGGCCAGTTTCAGGGTGGCAAGGATTTCTGGGGCGTGAGTAGAGCAAGAGGACGTAGAATTCAAACCACATCCTCACCTACACACACCCCCGTGAGCACTCAGCGCTCACTAGTGCGATGAGGACCCGGGACTCACATAAATTCTGGCAGAATTATGAAAAGGTGAGGGCAAGCTCCACAGTCCTTGAAGACTATTGTCTATTTTTTCTGAGTGGATAGCCGTATCTAGCTGCAGACATCTCAGTAAAGTCACTACAAAAAGGCATGACTAGACATTCCAAATACTAATCCTAATATTACTATGTAAGTTAAAAAAAAAATCAAAGAATGGACCACATGTGATCCATTAGAAGGAAACTGGGCCTGAGGAAGGGAAAAATATTTGCACGTTAATATGTTCACTGTACAAATGTTTACAAATGCTTTCATGTGCTTACTAGTCAGTAAGAAAAACCAAGCAGCCCAAGAGAAACATGGGCACCAGACAGTAAACCAAGTGGCATCTGTAGTAGGATACAATGTTCTCCCTTACCAATAATCAAAGAGGTATAAACAAGAATAGTTGCATTTTGCATTTATCAGATTGGTCAAAGTTCAAAGGAATGGAGGTGCCCAGTCTCCGTGTTAGTCTGGTATAGGAGGCTCTTATACACTAGGTGGGGGCAGGGAGGACTACTAATAGCCGACAACTTTCTGGAGGATAATCTGCCATTTTGAATGTGATGCTTTTTTTTAAGTAAATAACTTAAAAAATTTTTTTTAACTTTTGAAATAATTATAAATGTATAGGAAGTTGCAAACACTTCTTTTAATCTCCTGGAAGCCTGAAGGCCCAAGAAGGATAATGGAAGTGAGACTCAAGTTCCTCTAAGGATAAAAATGCTTTGCCTCTCAACCATCATAAGAAACCCCATCCATTCAGCAACAGTTTCCAACCACTGCTCAATAGTCTCAGCCAAAAGTCTAGAATAGATGAGTTGATGATGCAGACCTGGAGCCCTAGGAATTGCTGAGTTTCTCACATAAATAACATATTTAAATCCCACCAACTTCATGGGGGGGCTGACCAGTAACTTTCTCTTGTCTACAATACAGTTTTATTTTCTGGACCTCAAGTGCTAAGGTTTGAGTTAATCATACTCCTAAATTCATGATTACTTGTCCTTGTAAGGTTCCTCTCTTGTTTTATTTATTATTCATACCCAAACTTCATTGATTTTTGATTCCTCTCTCCCTATAGGTAAAATATGTTTAATATGCATAGTGTTCTTATTCTTGAAACAGTTGTATATTCCTCATCAGATTGTTAGCTCCTTGAAGTTTAAAAAATTATTAGGGGTTTTTTTTTTCCATTTAAATCTCAGATTTAAAGGGTTGAATTAATCAAACTTTTAAATTCATGGCACTTTATCATCATTAGGCTGTGCAATGATTCTCTTCTTATATTAATTAAAAAAATTTTTTGTCCCCAATCCACTCGCATTTTCCTACCTCTCAGAGAGGAGGAGTGGCAAGGAAACAGTTACTACAGACTGGAAAGTTGGCAACATTTGTTCTGTTGCAACAAAACATTTGGTGAAACTGTTGCCTGATGACTTAGAAGGCAAAATGACTAAAACAAGGATGAATGCGGTCCCTAGGGCTTTGAAATTACAAGGGGTGAATTCAGCAACTAACTGTGCTGTAACGAGATAACTAACAAAGAGATGTTGAAAAATATTTGGATTAGTTGAAGAGGATCGGGTTTGTTTGCCTTTACCACTCTTCCCACACTCTTCTTCCTCCTCCCACAGGATTTGGGCTGACAGCTCAGCTTTACTCCCACGTTTATTGAAACGATAAATTCTTCCCCTCCAATTCTCAGTTCATTTCCAACCAGCCCCCTCCCTCTTCCAGGTTCACGTAAGAAGCTGCCTCCCCTTCCTTAAAACTGAGGTCTGAGTAGGGTTTAATTCTTGCTTCTGGTGGAATCTGGGTATTCTTGAATTCTCTTGGAAAACAGAAGATTTTTGTTATCCCAGATTTCTGATCTCTTCTCAGAAGCCTCTAATCTAGAGGGAGGAGCCCAAAACAATGACTGCTGGTCCAGCCACAAAGCTCTCAAAGCCCTTTAAGGCAGCTATACAGATTTTCTGCTTTGTGGCCCCTTCCCACCCACAGATACTTTGCCCAGCTACAGTTCAAGAACTATGGAGATTAAAATATCAAGCTTCAAAAATAGTGTACTTCAATTCCTTCATCTTTCCCAGGATATGTGACTTTGGGCAAGTTACCCTCTGTGCCTCTGGTCCCATTTGAGAAATTGGGAGAATAATATGAACTTCATCGGACTAATTTAAAAAATAAAGGAGATAATTCATTTAAACTCTTAGCACTGGATTTAGCCCAAGGTAAACACCCATCGTTAATTTAACAGATGAAGAAACTGATGCTCAAATAGAAAAACTGACATATCCAAAGTTATGTGGAATTACACACTGCTTCTCCCTTGCTGTTATAAATTCCTTACTTTCTTAATCACTTAATGTTTGCTCATCACACAATAACTAACCCCTAGAGTAGAAGAGAAAATTTCATCAGGTCAAGTGGCCTAAAATCTCTGCCTTCCCAAGTCTCTGTGTCCCATTGTCTTAGTTTCCCTGGAAACAAGAGCTCTGACCCGGAGAAGAAAAGGTTTAAGGGCTCATGCTCAGCAGGGGGCTACGTGGAGCCACTTCCTGTCACGGTCTACCTGACTGTACCGTATAACTGCTGCCTTCTCTTCATACTTTCTACCAGAGCCACATGTCAAATTCCTGTCATTTCCCTTCTGGAATGCTGAAGTAATTTCCTACTTGTCATGTGTTCTCTCTTCCAAGTTCTTCCCCTTCAATGCTTTTTTTCCTTCACCTGCTGCCACTGGAGCTGCTGAACACTTGTCTGATGATATCCCTCCACCGACAGTGAGCCAATAAGGCTAACTAATTTATTAGAGCATCAAATCCAGAATCTCCAGCATGGTATCCAAATTGCTCCTGATGTGATCTCAGCCTCCTTCTCAGTCTTAACTCTCAGTAGCTCCTCCTGTGAATCTCATTCTTCAGACAAGCTAAATACTCTCCATTCCTTGAAACACTTTGGATTTAGGTTCTTGATCTTGGAGGTCAATTACACTGATTACTTGGGGATTCCGCCTTCCCTGCCCCAAATTATCTATATATTTATTTCCATTGAAAGGACAGGGAATGCAATTTTATCAATTTTTACTAAATAAGATTTTAGGTTTGAAATGTTTGTCACCTGAGCCATAGATTAAGTCTGAAAACCAGTCCAGATTTAAATTAAACAATAAGAACTGTCACTTCCTGACTTTAAAAATCCTGTATTTGCTAATAGTCCATAATCTTAAATAGAACGGCAAAAATCAACATGTCTCAAGCACTGCCTATTTTCCCCAGTCAGACTCCAGTTTTTCCTTGAGGTAGGTTTCTTATGAGGATAACTTTCTTGCCCACAGCTAGCGGGTGGCAGTTTAAAGTCAAATAAAGCCTTTCAGACTCTCTGTCTTAGCCTCTGTTAATGACTTAATCTTACCTAAAAATCAGCACCAAGTTTCTTGTGTTAGTTCCTTTGATCATAGAGGAAACAGGTTCAGTTTTTTCTGAGATGTAGTCCACCTCTTCACCCCAGATTCAATCACAGCCTCTACAACCACCCAACTATGATTTAGAGATTTTTGTCCACCATTTAGTTTTACTTGGATATTTTCCCTGAATTAGACAATCTCCATTGGCATCTGGGATCCCCATCCAGGTCTCCAGGATTTTCCTGTGTTGCAAGTGTGGGTTATAAGTGTGAAACGTAGGATCTACTCCTAAGTCTGCCATTTTAAAGTTGTATTGCTTATGTTTACATAGAATTTGTAGTTGACAAATCTCCTTCACATCAAGGATTTCATTTAGCCTTCACAATCAGCCAGTTACAAAGGTAGAACAGGCATTATTTGCTCACATTTTCAATGGAAAAGTGAGGTTCAGAGAGGAGAAGTGACAAGCGAAGTCTCATTAATAGTGTAGACCTAGACCATAAACCTGAGTTTTTATTTCAAATCCACTTGTCTCTCCACTCTAGGTTCAACTCCCAATAAAATATATGTTTGGAAATGAAGGGAAGTTCTAGAGAGACCACTTTCCTTTTGCATTTAATTTTCATCCTCATGTGTTCTTAACCTTCTGACCTCCTTCCCCAAACACGATAAGGAAGCTCACTTCTGGTCCAGGCTGATTCTGGCCCTGAGCCTTCACTGAAACAGCTGGTCCTGACACACAGATTTTCTGAAGTGTCTGTCACTCATGCCAAGCTTTCCTCCTCCAACCTGCTACAGGAAGAATTCTGCTTCTTGGAGGTTGGGGGAGGGAGATAGGGGGAGGCAGTGAGAGGAAGGATGTGTACTCCCTTAGGCAGTGTTCTTGTCTGTTCAGTCTTAATGGGCTTGGGGGAGGGAGTGGGAGAGAGAGCTCTGTGTCCATGCACAACCACAGGAATTTGAGTAACCCACACCATTCAAACCCAGATGCCCTCCCACCTGGAAATTCTCCAGTCTGTGTCTCAGGCCCTTGCTGCTCCCAGAGAAAGAATAAATATGCCCATTTCACCAATACACATTGCAAGCCATCACCAACTCAATACAACTGTGGGACATTGAGAAAATATCAAAATCACCAAAGTCCCTTCTAAGGCTGATATTCTTAGTTTATTTTCTCAGTTTTGAACGATTCTGGTCACCTTTAAAACTGATTTGATCAGTTATTACCCCTAGAAGATTGGGAAATGAGAGTAGGAAGCCAGAAATTTTACAAATTTTAAGCTCTAGTGTTTCTTATGGTTCGTGTTTCCCAGGCCACAACTGTATACATGAGAAGAAGATGCTCAGTAAAGTGGAGAGACTGCCTCGTCCAAGTCACAAGGCCAGGGCTAGACACATCCACAACTCTGCCCCTACAACAGTCTCTATCCCTGTTACAGTCAGATCAGATTTAGAACAACTAATTTATCCAATGGTTCCTAAACTGACTTTATAACTTCTCTTTCAAACCTGGATTCATTCAAGGTTCATGTTTTGATACTGATTATGTCCTTTTCGTATCTTTTATTTTAAATCTAGAACAATCCCACTAGGTTTCTCTTTTATGGCATTTTTGAAGTTATAAGTCCAGTTGTCCTGATAAATATCCCACATTTTTAGTCGTCTCATTTTTTCCTCACAGTGTCATTCTTCCCCTACACAGGCAGACCTTGTTTTATTGCACTTCACTTTACTGCACTTTTATAAATTGAAGGTTTGTGGCAACCCTGAGTTGAGCAAGTCTATTGGCACCATTTTTCCAACAGCATTATTTTTTTTTAGTTTATTAATTAATTAATTTATTTTTGGCTGAGTTGGGTCTCCGTTGCTGCGCGTGGGCTTTCTCTACTTGCAGTGAGTGGGGGTTACTCTTCCTTGCGGTGCGCTGGCTTCTCATTGCAGTGGCTTCTCTTGTTGCGGAGCATGGGCTCTAGGCGCGTGGGCTCAGTAGTTGTGACTCGTGGGCTCTAGAGCGCAGGCTCAGTAGTTGTGGTGCACGGGCTTAGTTGCTCCGAGGCATGTGGGATCTTTCCGGACCAGGGCTTGAACCCATGTTCTCTGCATTGGCAGGTGGATTCTTAACCACTGCACCACCAGGGAAGTCCCGGCATTATTTTTTTAATTAAGGCATGTACATTGTTTTTTTAGACATAATGCTATATTAAACACTTAATAGTATAGTATAAACATAACTTTTATACCCACTGGGAAACCAAAAAAAAACAATTTGTGTGACTCACTTTATTGCAGTGGTCTGGAAGCAACCAAACCCACAGTATCTCTAAGGTGTGCCTATATTTCTTGTTTTGGAAGTGAGGTCAAAGACTTGGATGGACTAGAATTTTGTGAATGTTATAGTCATCCCTGAGTATCTGCTAGGGATTGGTTCCAGGAGCCCCTATGGATACCCAAATCTGCAGATGCTCAAGTCCCTTATATAAAATAACACAATACAACGGATACAGCCAGCACTTTGTATCCACGTGTTTTGTATCCATCGATTTAACCAACTGCAGATGGCTGACTGTATAAGGTAGGAGTAAGGTTTTAATTTCTTTTCCCATGGATATCCAATTGAATCATCACTATTTATTTAAAAGACCATCCTTTGGGGCTTCCCTGGTGGCGCAGTGGTTGAGAATCTGCCTGCCGATGCAGGGGACACGGGTTTCGAGCCCTGGTCTGGGAAGATCCCACATACCGCGGAGCAACTGGGCCCGTGAGCCACATATTACTGAGCCTGCGCGTCTGGAGCCTGTGCTCCACAACAAGAGAGGCCGCGATAGTGAGAGGCCCGTGCACCGCGATGAAGAGTGGCCCCCGCTTGCCACAACTAGAGAAAGCCCTCGCACAGAAACGAAGACCCAATACAGCCATAAATAATAAATAAATTAAAAAAAAAAAAAAAGACCATCCTTTATTTTTCTATTACTTTGCATTGTACTTTGTCATAAATCAAGAGTCCTTACATACACAAGTCTATTTCTGAGCTCTCTATTTCTTTCCATTGTTCTATTTATTTATTCTTAAAACAAACAACTTTTAATGTACCTTTTTTTTTCATTGAACAACCTTTTATTGAGCTTCTACTATGTGCCATACAAGGTTAAAAAACAAAGCCTTTATAAATATGAAAGCTTAGTTTGTTCTTTTTCAATAAACTGAATCAATTGAAAGCAAGCTCTTTGTTCCCAAGAATGAGTTATAATTTAGCTGCTTCTTTTTTGTCAGTAGAATGCCAACTGAAGTAAAAAATCCCGAAATAAAAGGAACCAATGATGAAATTATTTCTGTCACTGATGATAGTGAAAAAGAATTTGTAGATATTGATGAGGATCTTTTAGAAGTAGAAACATTTACACAGGAGGAAATGGATATATACCCATCAGACTATGAAGGTCAGTTCATTTAGCTAATCTTTTTGTTGACCTTACTAATTTGATATTGGTGACTGATTATCTGAGATAACTTAGTCTTGAATCTGAATTGGCATGTTTATAATAGCCTAAAGCCAAATATTTAAAGAGAACTTAATATTTATGAAATGCTAAGCATGTTTAAGGTAGATTTTAACATATAGTTTTAAAAATGAATTTTGGTATTTTATGAAGCAAGTTCTCCCACCCTCTTCAAAAGCGTCTTGACTATTTTTGTCCATTTGCACTTACACTTAAGTTTCTTAAGCATCTTTTCCAAATTCCTCAGGAATGTCTGTTAGGATTTTGGTTGAGATTGTATTGAATCTATAGAATAGTTTAGGTAGAATTGACATTTTTACAGTGTTTACTCTTCTAATCCATTAAGATAATATACCTCAGAATTAATTTAGAGCTCTTCAAAACTGTGCCAGTTAAGACATATTTCTCATCATAAAGATCTAGTCATCTTTTGCTGAGTTTACTGCTAGGTGTTTGATTATTTTATGTAATTTAAAAATTAAGTTTAATTTTTTAAAGGTTTCTGAAAATATATAAATATAATAAAATTTGTATTGATTCTTTTATCTAGCAACTTTGCTAAATCCACATAATTATAATAATTTATTGCTAGTTTCTTTTTAAATTATATGTTCATAAGGTATGCTAATGGTAGTTTCATTTGTTTCTAATCTTTGTACATTAAATTTCCCTTTTTTGCCTTCAATTCACTGGCCAGGTTTGCCAATACAACACTGAATTGAATTGAAGTAGTAGTAGAGACATTCTTTCCTTGAATATTATTTCAAGGGGTAATGATTAAATATTTCACCATTAAGTATGATATTTGCTGTAGACTTGTGTTAGATACTCTTTATCAGGTTGAAAAGGTCTCTTGTATTCTTAGTTTGCTGTGAGTTTAAAATATGAGTTGTTGGTCTGAAACAAATAGGCTGCCAGATATTTCTCCAGCAAAGATGAGTTTATTCAGGATGAGCAGAGAATTGCATTTCAGGGTCTGCAACCGTGGTGAGCCACGTGCCAGTCCCCACAGGCAAGGAAAGAGACCTTTTACAGAGAGGAAAAGGAAGTTGGGCGGGCTACAGTAAACAAAGAATCCATGGCTTTTCATTGGCTGAGTTCAATTGCCAGAAAAGAAGTTTTTCTTCTTCCTGTTGGGCTCTGCTATGGTCACAGACTGTGAGAGCTCCCCCTTCTGGTCTCCTAACTCTATTCAACTGAGGTTTCTGTTTATTAATTTTTTACACATTATATAATTATATGTTATATCACTGGTATATTTAAACATAAATAGATATTACCTATCTAAATATATAAAGAGAAAGATGTTTACATGGTCAATCTTAGTAATGCATTTACTGTGATGGTTAATTTTATGTGTCAATTTGATTGGACCATGCACTGCCCATATATTTGGTTAAAGTTATTTCTGAGTGTATCTGTGTGGGTGTTTCTGAAAGAGAGTAACATTTAAACTGATAGACTGCATAATGCAGATTGCTCTCCACAATGAGGGTGGGCCTCATCCAATCCACTGAAGGTTTAATAGAATAAAAGGCTGAGCAAGCAAGAAATCTCTCTCTTTCTGCCTGTCTTTGAATTGGTCTTCTGTCTTTGGATTCAGACTCAGAGTGGAACTTGTATCATCAGCTCTCCTGGTTCTCTCAAGCCTTCAGACTCAGCCTACCATTGACTATCCTGGGTCTCCAGCTTGTTGACTGCAGCTTCCTGACTTGGGACTTCTCAGCCTATAACATGTGAGCCAGTTCCCTATAATAAATCTTTTTAGATAGAGAGATAGATAGATAGATAGATCTAGTAACTATTTATCTCTAGAAACAAGAACCAGTAGAGATAGCTCTATCTCCTTATCTATCTCTCTCCTATGGGTTCTGTTTTTCTGGAGAACCCTAATTTCCTTGCATACGCTTGTCATTGGGTGGATTGGTGTTTTCTAGTTTGTCCTTACCAAGAGGTAAGGACAAGCTGTTTACGCTGTTCAGACCATAGCTTAAGGTAGGCAGACTTACTGAATGGACCCTAGGACTTGGTGTCTGACCCTTGTGGTAGAACAAAAATTAAATATTTTCTCTTTGTCCCCACTTCCTGGCACAGAGCTTCTTAAAGCTGTTGAAATCTCCTGAGTGGGATGCGTGCTAATGAGAAGACTGGTGGCTGGGGGCTCCTGCATAACTTCAGGATGCAAGCTGCTAGTCAGGAAGACCAAGTCATAATTAGAGAATTGGAACTTCCAGCCCCGCCCTCTCTCCAGGGAATGGAGAAGCCCTGGAGATTGAATTCAATCACCAGTGGTCACCGATTTCATAAATCATGCCTTTGTAAGGAAACCTCCATAAAAAAAACTCTAAATGACAGGGTTTGAGAGCTTTCTGGTTGATAAACACTGGAAGCATTGGGAAGGTGACATACCTGGAGAGGGCATGGAAACTCCATATCCGCACACCCCCCCATACCTTGCCTTGCATTTCTTCCATTTGGCTGTCTCTGAGTTACATCCTTTATAATATACCAGTAAATGTAAGTAAAGTGATTTCCCAAATTCTGTGAGTCCTTCTAGTAAATTATCAAAAGTGAAGAGGGGGTCGTGGGAACCCCCAATTTATAGTTAATCAATTAGTAGATGGTCCCTGAAGTGGGGTAATCTTGTGAAACTGAGCCCTTAAACTGAGAAGAGTTGGGAGTTGGTGTCAGAATTGAATTGAACTGTTGAACACCAAGTTGGTGTCTGGAGAATCACATACCCCCTACACGCAAGAGGCTTTCAAATCAGAAATTCAACTCTACCTGGAGAGATATTAGCCCTTCATGAGAAAAAAATGTTATTAGTGTTCACTTTCTTTTTCTGCACAATTGGCTTGGTAGTGCATTACCATCTTGTCAGTTCTTAAGTGCTCTAGGAGAAAGATTAGACTACAGACGGAAAGAGAGAAGGCAATGTGACCATGAAGGCAAAGATTACGGTGATGCAGCCACAAACCAAGGAGAGCCATAAGCACAAGAAACTGGATGAGGTAAGAAACAGATTCTCCCCTAGAGCCCCCACTTGATTTGGTACAGTGAAACTGACTTTGGACTTCTGATTTCCAGAACTATGAGAGAATAAAGGTTTATTCTTTTAAATCACCAGGTTTTTTTGTGGTAACTTGTTACAGCAGCCAAAGGAAACTAATATGGATTTGGTACTTAAAAGCAGGGTGCTACTGTAACAAATACCTAAAAATATTGATGTGGCTTTGGAATTGGATAATGGGTTGAGGCTGGAATAATCTTGAAGTACATGATAGGAAAAGCCTAGAATGCCTTGAACTAACTGTTGGTAGAAATATGATATTAAAGGATGCTTCTAAAAAAAAAAAGATGCTTCTGGTAAGGGATCAGAAGGAAATAAGGAACACGTTATGAAAAATAGAAAAAGAGGTTTGTGACTCCTTCCTGGCATCACTCCAACCTCTAGCTTCAATTGTTATATCTCCCCTGTCTTCTATAGTAAAATCTCCACCTGCTTTCCTCTTATAAGAATACACGTGATTGTATTTAGGGCTCACCCAGATAATCCAGGATAATCCCTTCATCTCAAAATCCTTTACTTAGTCACATAAGCAAAATCTTTGACATATAAGATAACATTTACAGGTTCCAGGGGTTAAAATATGATATCTTTGGATGTTATTATTTAGGCTACTACAGACTTTGGATTTTGGATCAGAACACACTTGAATGTGAGTCCCAGTTTGACACAGATCTGTAACTTAGGGAAATTATTTCTACTTTGTATTCATAACATTATTTATAAAATGGAGAAAATATTAACCTTATGGCTATTTTGGTAATGATTAAGAAAATCTATAAAAATATGCCTAATACAGAGTAAGAAGGGAGTCAATACGTGTTAATTCTCCTCCTTCATACTTTGTTCTTTATCTCCCATCTCCCTTATCACTACCTTATTTCTTCTCTATTTCCTCCCCCATTCTATCTACGGGACCAAATTCCTCCTAGCATCACTTGTTTCTACTGACTTATCCTCCTGAGGTCGTTGTCCAGGGAATACACAGAGTTGGCCCTGAGATCCGTTGAGAAGTGCAGGAACCTACCAGCTGGTGTTGAACCATTCGAAGTAAGGATCATCTAAACTGCTTCTGAGCTTCCACTGCAGGGAACACTGGTTCTAAGATCCCGCTTGACACGTGGCGTGGCCTAAAATAAATAAATAAATAAATCAAGTGGGAGAAGTCAAATTTGACCCACTTCTGTCAGTTGCCCCTAACTTGATTTGCTTGGTCCAGTGACAGAGGTTATCCAAGGTCAGAAGTGTCGATTACTCCACTTTCTGGGCCTCTGCCTTTCCATACATGAATTAAGGAAGCTGCAATATTGAGCACTACAATTTTAGAGTTTGCTGAGTCAATACTCTCACTTCTCAGTCTTCTCAAGGTGAAAATTGGTCAAATTAGATAACCAAGAGATCTGAACCTATTAAAAGATGAGGAAATATTAAAAGATTATTAAATGTGAAAGGACATAAAGGCAGTCATCTTTTAGTCCAAACTCCTACCCCCAGGTTAATTGTTGGATTGTGGTTTGCAGTATTTGATGAGATGGCATAGTCTTTACTTCTGAGGGAGGAGCAAGGCCTGAGTCACAGAAACTTTGGGACTATGGCTTGTTGGGGGATGTCTGGGTCTGTGGCCAAATAAATTGCTTAGCTCTTGTGGGTGCTGTGGATGTCTCAGATGCCTGTGGCTGTGCATGGACACAGTGGCACTTCCCTGGTACATTAAGGTGGAAATAATAGATACAGGCCCTACCTGGGAAAGTACACATTCTTCTTTACACATTATCCCTTTTGTCTCACCAAACCCTAGAATTATTTCTTGGAGCAGATGAGGATGGAAACTTTGGCAATAGTGGCAGAGCCTACAGGAATACTTTGCTTCAGGGCAAGTTGCCTTAATGAAGACATTAAGGGCCATAGCCAGCCTGGATCTGAGGTGTCCTCAAGGATGAGGCAATAGTAGACACAAACATGGATAAAAATGTTACAAAAAAGGAAACTACAGCATACATCATTCACCTTGTTACCAAGTCCAAGCTCATACTGCTTATCACACAACAGGCCAATAAGTCGAGAAACAAGGTGTTGGGGCAAGGAATAGAGACCTTATTCAGAAAGCCTGCAAACCAAGAAGATGGCAGACTAATGTCCTAAAGAACCATCTTGTTTCGGTTTGAATACAAGCTTCTGTTATGCTACAAAGAGAGGAAAATGGGAGGAAGTGAGGTCAAGAGGTGACGAGTTGTTGCACACTTCTTGGTGCCAGCCAGATCTTGGAGGGGACATGGTCATCGTTTGTTCTTGAGTTGTCCACTGTAGGGTTGGCCATGATGCTCCTGTAAATCTTCAACAAGACAGATGTTATTTCCTGTTCTGCAACTCTTTATCTCTATGTGGATGAGTGGTCACCAAGCAAGGGAAAATTATCTTTCTAATGATTAGTATACCTACAAGCTAAGCAAAAGTAGTTTAGCTTTAAAGGTTAAGCATGGGAGGCAGAGTTTCTGGAAGGGGACTATTCTGTATACTTCAAGCTACAGGCCACATTCAATTTATGATTAACATGCCTATGTACAGAGTTAGCAAGGCTGGGCAGGAGGCAATTAACTATAGAGCACAAAGGCTAGAACTTAAAGAAATAGATTCAATATGGAGTCAATATAGATTCAATATGGAGGTTAGTTCTTCCCTGTTACAGACTCAAATTCCCACTATGTGTAGTTAATGGATTTAAGGAAGTCAAAGGCGATTTTAAAACAAACAAAGTTAGATTTGAAGTCAAGTGACTCTCTGGCAGTCCAGTGGTTAAGACTCTGCACTCCCAATGCAGGGGGCACGGGTCGGGGAACTAAGATCTCACATGCTGCATGGTGCGGGGGGGAAAATGTCTTACTCTCCTGAGTTATTTCTACTCTGGTAGTGAGGGCAAAATGAAAAATATCATTTACAATATGGAATGGCATTACAAAATTGTGGCAGATCTGCAACTAAAGTCTATGTCTTTCCTTTGCAAAGCAGAGAAGAAAATCCCTGGAGTCCAGAGAAGAAAATCCTGGAGTCCTGAGAGGAGGGTCCATGTACCTAGGGAGATAGATTAAATCAGAAAAATATTTCAGTTAGAATCAAGCAGAGGCTTGAATCTCTAAGTTGAGGTTCAGGGAAATAGAGAAATAGTTTCATTCTGGAACTAAGATGAAGGCCTGTATGGAAGCAATAAAGAATTTTGTTTCCTTTACAATCAAAGAAACTGAGAATGAAAGAACTTTATGGTGAATGTGGGGTAGACATAAGGCAATGGAAGAAACTTGTCGGAAATCAGAGAGAACTCAGTTCTTATCTCTGAACTGAGACTTACTTACAGGAATTAGTTTCCTAGGGCTGCCATGACAAAGTGCCACAAACTAAGTGGCTTAGAACTATGGAACTGTATTGTTTCACAGTTTTGGGGGCTAAAGTCTGAACTCAAAGAGTCACCATGGCCATGCTCCCTCTGAAACCTGTAGGGAAGGACCCTTCCTTGCCTCTTCCAGCTTCAGGTAAGCCCAAACATCCCCTGGCTTGTGGCAGCACAACTCCAATCTCTTTACGTCCTTTACAAGGCCATCTTTTTATGAGGATATCAGTCATATTGGATTAGGTGTCCATCCTACTCCAGTTATGATGTCATCTTAACTAATTACATTGGCAAAGATCCTACTTTCAAATAAAGTCACATTCTGAGGTCCTGCAGGTTAGGATTTCAATATATCTTTTGGGGGGGTGGGGAATATAACTCAGCCCATAACATCCTGTGACCTTGTACAAATCATTTCTCTTCTTAGGAATCCTGTCTATGTCATCTAAACTGCTTCATCCTGATTGGGTCAAAGAAATAGTGATTGAGACAAATTGATATGAGTCTCCCATCCTCTTTTGCCCTAGCCCTAGGCTATTTGAGAAAGGCAGCGAGACTGACCTTGAGTCCAGTTCAAGGCCTCATCAAGCTCACTAGAACCCTGATTTGTGACTCAGGCCTCAGAGAGTTACCTCTGAGGGCTTGTTTGATAATTGTGTCCCATCATTTTGAATAAAAACATGCAATTAATGTGTCAAAAAATCTTTCAGGAATGATCCCAAAGTACTGGCCCAGATTTTACCTAAAATGTCAAGAATCAATACCTAGATAGATGGATTTTGAGTGATGAAGACAGTTCAATCTGCCAGAAACATAACATTTATGGAGGGAAGGGTACACCTGAAAATTTAACTAATGTCAAATCAGGAAGGATGAGTGCCCCATGGGAGAATTTCAAATTGAAAGCGTAAGAATTAGGGAGGAATCAAAGTATTTTTAATATGAGCGATGTCAACGAGACTGACCTTTAGAAAAGTAATAGAATAGAAGCAAAGTGTGGAGGACAAAGAGACTGGAGAAGATCTGGGAGGTATGGGAAGGAGGAAATTTCCCCCTATCCCTCTTGAGTTATTGTGGCTGGACTAATAATAAAATCAACACAAGACAGATTAACAGGAGAAAAAGAAACAAATTTTAATTTGTGTGCATGGAGGTCTTATAGAAATGGGTCCCCAAAAGTGGTCAAAGCAGGCAGCTTTTATACTTTTTAGACAAAGACCAATAAATATGTGAGGACTTGACAAGACAAAGAAACTTAGGCTTTGGGTGCTTAATTAGTGAAAAATCTAAACAGAGTTTGGGCTTGGGGTAGTAAATTAAAGAAGTAACAAGGTTTGTTTATACAGGCTTCTCTGCCGGAATTCCCTATCTCTGATGATAAGCTGTCCTGATGCCTCGAGAGGCAGGGAATGTACCTTTCACATGGGAGATTTATTTCCTGCTTTCAGGGAGACAGGGAGGAGGGTCAAAGTGTCTCTCTTGCATCAATCATTTCTTAAGTAACTAATTCAAAATAATCAACATGCCATTAAGGCGTATAAATATATATATTTTAAACAACAGCAATTTATTTATTTATTTTTGGCTGCGTTGGGTCTTCGTTGCTGCGTGCGGGCTTTCTCTGGTTGCGGAGAGCAGGGGCTACTCTTCATTGCGGAGCGCAGCCTTCTCATTGTGGTGGCTTCTCTCATTGCAGAGCATGGGCTCTAGGCGCCCGGGCTTCAGTAGTTGTGTCATGTAGGCTCAGTAGTTGTAGCTCGCGGGCCTTAGAGCGCAGGCTCAGCAGTTGTGGCGCAGGGGTTTTGTTGCTCTGCGGCATGTGGGATCTTCCCTGACCAGGGCTCGAATCCGTCTGCCCTGCATTGGCAGGTGGATTCTTAACCACTGCACCACCAGGAAAGTCTGCCATTAAGGCATATTTTGGGGTGGCCTGCCCTGGGCCCCAACGGAAGTGAAGAGACAAACTAAGGGATGAAAGCAAAGCTCCTGGAAGGAGCTAATAGGGATGTGAACTATGGCTCCGGAGGAGGAGTGAAGGGGAATTGTAGCCCTGAAATACCTTCAGGGGGATCAGGGACATGAGATGTCTGCCCCTTTCCTCTTGCTCAGTGTGTGCTCTGTACCTTCACTTCTCATCACTGGAGGCCAGGACCCAAGGTGCTCAAAAACTTAGGAATATTGGAATAGAAACATGGGAAGTTGGGGTTTTAGACTATTTGACTTACTGATAAGGTCTATTCAGAAGTGTTTCCTCACCACTCAAGGGCTAGTTATTGCAAGATGAGCAAAAGTAAATCGCCTCAGACAAAGAAGATTTAGTCACAACAACTGATGATCCATGTGGAACCAGAGCAAGGTTTCTATGGTTAGAATCAGGAATTTGCTTTCATTTCACCATTACTAACCTGTGACCTTTGAGATGTCCCTTCTCTCTGTGGGCTTCAGTTTTCTGATGCATAAAGATGAACATGTGGATGATAAGTAGACTTCCAGTTGCTTACATGTTTCAGGCCCTGGGCTGAGTTCTTTTCCATCCTCAAAGCAGCCGTAGGAGGTAGACACTATTATTACCCTGATTTTACAGGTAAGAAAACTAAGGTACAGGGACATTAGCTTTTTCTGAGATAAGGAGCTAGTTAATACCCTTATCATGGGTATTGAACTCAATGGTCGCTATAGCTTCACAGTCTAAGGTTCAGCCATTTTTAAAAATGAGAATGGTGAGAGGCCAAGGAGCCTCTCCTTGTGTGTAGGTCTGTGCCAAAAGAGGGACGCCTTCTGCATGACTGCTCTAAATGCCTCGAGGACCTGCTTGGCTGGATCAGATATCAGCCATCAGGCCATAGATTATAGGCCTTTGAGAAGAAATCTGAGATAACAGAAAGCTTATCTTCCATCAGAGTTCATGAGAATTCAACCCCATCCAGACTTAAGTTTCAGGAGCAGAGAAAGGCTTTTGTACAAACCTGGAAGAGGCAGGGCAGATGGAGAGGACTGGATGTCAAGGGGCTTAGAACTGAAAAGGAAGAAGTTATCACTTCAATAAACAAGGGAGTTTAGTAACACTGAGCTGGCAGTGAAAAGCCGGAAGGGAGCAGATGGGAGGGAGGAGGGGTGGGAGAAACAACTCTGACTCTTCACCGATTCAAATACTTTGCAACAACTTTCAGATTGTTACCTTATTAGGACTTCACAGTAAATAGTTTTATGGAGTAAGTGGGGTAGAGATGATTACAATAATTTACAGAGAATGAAGCTCAGTCGAGCCCAAGGCAGTTCCCTAATGCACAGTTTAGATCTTTCTCCTGGATAACTTCCCCCTGTGAATGTGTATCCATCATCTGTGTTACTCCTGCATTAACAAGCCCTTCTCCAGGGGACAGATCTCAGGGCAAAGGGTCTAAGACATGCAGGTCCCCACATCTGGACTTCATAATTAGAAAATACAGTGTGCTGTTGACTAAGTGATGAAAGTCTGAGGGGAGAGTACAAAGGATTAATAGTCATCTGAGACAGTGCTTCTCAAACTTTAGCTTGCATGTAAATTACATGAGGATCTTAATTTTAAAAAGCAGATTCTGATTCAGTGGTGGTGGCTTTACTTCCTGGATGCAGAGCCAGCACCTAGGAACTGCCTGGAGAAGGTAGAGACAGTACTTTAAGTTCCAAAGAGGGAAGCCTCCGCCTCCACCTGCCAGAGCACGGGCGCCAGAACACCAGCGGGTGGCCTGACCCGGAGGCACTGGGTGCGCTGAGCCTTCAGGGCTTGCGGGAGTGGGCGGAGGAGTGAGGGGGAGGGGGAGGGGGAGGTTGGGGAGAGGGAAGAAGAAGAAAGGGGAGGGAGAGCGGGGTGGCGGGGAAGGGGGGGTTGCCGGTGTGCTAATGCTGCTCTGCGATTGGAGAGCGCATCTTCAAACTGGTCTGTGCCAGGGGCTCAAAAGGAGCCGAGATCCCTGGGGACCTGAGGCTCGCCTAGAACTCCTAGTCCAAGCCATCCCGCAGTTCTGGGCCTGCTGTCTTTTCTCACTGTTCCTGGTCGGCTTCGCTCAGCCGACCCCGAAACAGCAACAGATGAAGGTGAGTGCCCCGCAGGGAACCCAGGCGGATTTCAGCACGTGATGACTAAATTGGCCGCCAAGGATGCAAGGAGTTCTCCCTTCTCCCCCTCTACGAAGGACGAGATCCGTCTTCTCAGCCCTTCCAAACTGACATCTGCCACTGCCACTGCTGTCCTGTGAGGCAGAGCCTCTTCCAAACTCTCTTTACGTGGATCGTCTCCCCTGAGCCTGGTGGGTCACTGGGCCGAAAGTGGGCGAAGGACGCAGGCTGCTCTCGCTGCTTTGCCACTTCCCCTGGTGGCCGCCTGATACCCCAGAGCCCGTCCCCTCCACTCTGGTCTGGAACCTCAGGCACCATTGCGGGTCCGGGAAAGAGGACATGAAGTAGCAACTGGATTAGAGGGAAGCTGAACTGGTTGCTCCTGGGGAGGGTGAAACCCCGGGGCAGGTGGAAAAGAAGCTGGTGCTGAAATGTGCCCTAAGGAGTTTTAGGGTTGGGAGAGGGTTTTTTTTCTTTTCTTTTTTGTCAGGGAATAATAAAACACAAAAGGCCCAGAGAGTTGCTGGCCAATTTTAATTTCAGGGGAGGTGATGTGACGTCCTGGAAACAAGCTTGGATCACAGGTTGATATCCATGTGTGAGACAGACAGCTGGAAGCTGTTGAGCCCAGAGCTAAGGCAACATGAAGACAAGGAAAATGGAGGCACACAAATGACAGCTCACAGGATGATTTCCCCTTTTTAAAAAAAATTGTACTAGAAAGAAAGGCAAATGCTAGAAACTCTTCAGCACAGAGCTGAGGTAGCATGAATGCAAAAGAGAATGCAGGCACATAGATGACAACCCTTTCATGGTGGCTTTCTTAGGCTAATACTCTCAAATATTTGGATTAATGTTTGTGCACAGATGTGTATGGATGTATGGAACACAGGGAACGTGCCTGCCCTGCGTCAGCCTCCTTCTCTCCAAGGATAATGAAGGGGAAGCTAGGCCTGGTATCCTAGTGACAGAACTAACAGGCTTAGAAAATGATAAAAGAGTTTTCTGCCCCACTCTCCCCACAGGAGCTCACCCACAAGCAATTCCTTCACTGCATGGGGCAGACATTTATGTACATAGAATTTTAGAGTAATTGAAACTCACTTAAATTACTCTAAAATTCTATGCCTTTTCTCCACATCTCCAGAGTCCCTCTCCTCAGATAACAGTATTTTAGCTTTTTGCTCCAGGTCCTGTCCGCTCTTTCCCTTGGCATGCTTCTGGGTAGGAAGTCTCTTCCCTTTGCTTCCTGTTTCACATAGAGATAAGAAGAAAGGGGTGTCGAGGATGAATTCTGTAGGTACCAGTGAGCCCCCACCAACAAAACTCTGGAAAGTGCCTTCAGTGGGATCCAGAGGAGGAACAAGTTATTTGCTGGGCTCTGGGGGAAGGAAATTACTATGTAAGAATATATAGATGAGAAATTTATGTAAAACATATTTCTGTTATGAGAAACTCTGCCAAAATCTGTTAAGAATATTTGAGAAGGGACGGGATGACTGGAATGCGGTGTTAGGATGTGGAGGAGAGTGCAGGTAAATTGTAGAGCGGAGAATGGAGGTAAATTGTGTTAATATTCCAGGAATGGGAAGAGGATTATAAAGTGATTGTCCCACTGTTAAAAAAAAAAAAAAAAGATTGTAAGTTAGAAGATATAAGTTCTAACTGTGGCATTAGCCATAACTAAAAATATCACTTGGAAAATTCTCTTCAGTTCTTAGAGTTTAAAAAAAGTCCACAGATATTGGGGATTATCGTTTGTCTTATCATCGCATCATTATGGTTATTTTTGTCACATTCCAGGTGGATTGCTATAAGGGGGTGACAGGCACCATCTATGAGTATGGAGCTCTCGCCCTCAATGGCGAGGAGTATATCCAGTTCAAACAGTATGCGGGCAAGCATGTCCTCTTTGTCAATGTGGCCACCTATTGAGGCTTGGCAGGTCAGTATCCTGGTAAGAACTCATGTTTCACCTCTCTTGGAACTAGCTTTGTCAGATGACCATATTCTAATTCCAGAAGGTTTTGCTACTTTGTTATTAGGAGGAAGCAGGGGGATGGGGGGGGGGGGAGATAGGTGATCATGTGACTCTATTCCCCTAAATCCTGCCACTGCTCTCTGCTTCTTAGAATGCCAGGAGAATTACCTCCAGATTTGAGAACGAAGATTCTCCCAAAGATTTAGTCAAAGACCACCAGGAACATATCTGTAGTTGAGTTTGTTGCTCAATGTTCTGAGGGAAAACATATACTGTAGGCAACCATGGGGCTCTTAGTAAGAAGATGTTAGAACGGACTTGAGGATCTCGGCTTGTGTTAGGTGATTTGGGGAAGGGTTCAAGGAATTGAAGCTTTGCTCTGGATTGGATGCTGTCAGGAAATGGGCACAGGTAAGTGACTGGGTATCTTAATAAATCATATCTACAGAGTAGGAGGAATAAAGCAAGGGTAAAGAAACAGCAATCACTTAGATTGGTAAGAATAGGATGATGCTTGGTCATTTTTGTGATCTGGATAATGTTCATGTTTTGTGTGGTTAAAACATGATTAAGGGGTTTCCCTGGTGGCGCTGTGGCTAAGAATCTGCCTGCTAATTCAGGGGACGGGTTCGAGCCCTGGTCCGGGAAGATCCCACATGCTGTGGAGCAACTAAGCCCGTGCGCCACAACTACTGAGCCTGCGCTCTAGAGCCCGTGAGCCACGACTATGGAGCCCACGTGCCTAGATCCTGTGCTCTGCAACAAGAGAAGCCACCGCAAGGAGAAGCCCGCACACCGCAACGAAGAGTAGCCTCCGCTCGCCACAACTAGAGAAAGCCTGTGCATAGCAACGAAAACCCAACGCAGCCCAAAAAAAAGAAACATGATTATGGAGTGGTCCTTGTTTTTGTCTTGATTCATCATGGTCAATTGTATGATATTGATCTTCTGTGAAACTGTTTATGTTCAACAGGAGAACACCAAACCCTAGCTGTGACTCCCAGGCCAGAATCTAGCTTTCAGGGGCTGATTTTATCTTTCTCACTGGTGACTTCTGGTAACAGGAAAGAGGATTGATCTTTGATCTTTTGGAAAACACCCCTGGGTTCCGCAGGCACCTCCAAATGGCAGAGAAGTGGAAATGTAGTTTACTATCTACATAGTATTTAACTGGAGTGAGAGCTATTTGGGAAAATGCTTCATCTCTCCAAACTTGGCTCAACCTTTGGTGGCTGAGGTGGATTTTCCATTTTCTTTGTGCGCTCATGGGGACGAGTTTGGAATTCCTGCTGATCCAGAAAAGGTTAAAGTTTTAGATGGATTATACTAGAGATAGATGGAGTTTTTGACATGCCAAGAACTTTATTTTCAGCTTTTTTAAAAAGTTCAAGATAAATTCGAAAGATTAATTATACCAGTGCCACCAAAAAATGGATCAAAAAAATACATGAGCGAATTTTAAGAAATTTTTTCACATATTGACATCAGTATCTAGTCAACTGATCAAAAATATAAAGTCCTATTAATTTGTCTTAATGGCGCTCCAATAATAAGAAATCCAACAATTTTCTCCTTTTTAAACACCACTTAAATTTAGGCATATTGCAATCTCACTTCTAAGATATATGGTTCACCAAATATTTTTTAAATTAATTTATTTATTTTGGCTGCGCCAGGTCTTAGTTGCGGCACGTGGGATCTTCGTTGCAGCATTCAGACCCTTAGTTGCAGCAGGTGGGCTCCTTAGTTGTGGCATGCTTGCGGGATCTGTTAACCAGACCAGGGATCGAACGTGGGGCCCCCTGCAATGGAAGCACAGCGTCTTACCCACCGGACTACCAGGGAAGTCCCGGTTCACCAAATTTTGATATTTGAAAATTAACATTCAGCGGGTGCTACGGTTTGAATATTCGTGTCCCCCCACAATTCATATATTGAAACTAATGCCCAATGTGATGGCAATAGGAAGTGGGGCCTTTGGGAGGTGCTTAAGTCATGAGGGTAAAACGGTCACAAGTGGGATTAATGCTCTTACAAAAGATACCCTATAGGGCTCCCCAGTTCCTTCCACCATGTGAGGACACAGGAAGAAGTTGGCACTCTGCAACCTAGAGGAGGGTCTTGTTCAGAACCCTACCATACTGGCACCATGATCTTGGACTTCCAAGTTCCAGAACTGCAAGAAATAAATTTCTCATTTATTTATTTACAAGGCACCCAGTCTGATATTTTGTTTAGCAGCCTGAATGGACTGACAGTGGGGACTGCTTGATTCAGGCAAAAATTATATTAAAATACCCCCTCCACCAAAGCACAACAAAAACCAAATGATTCACATTTACCAAAAGAAGCTAAAGACCTTTTCAATTTAATGTTGAAATTGTGCATAAAAAGATACTCTCAAATTACAGATTTTGAAAAGATCAAGACATTTAAAAGAATTTGGGAGTCACATTATATTTATTATTTTTATGTACAATCAACTCTAGGGAAAACCTGAAAAGATAAAGACTACTTTTTTAAATTTTTATAAAAATCTCAGGATCTAATTATAAGAGCCTAAACAACAGTTTAGTATCATTTAGCAAGTGGAGATTCTCCTCCCTTCAAAAAGTTAAGCTTGAAAAATATGGTAAGCTTAAAAAGTTGTGAGGTGTAAACAGAAGTTCCATGGAATGTAAATCTGCCTTTAAATCTGTTTTAATTTAATTCAGTTTTAATTTAAACTTATTGAATAGGTAATACAGTCACAAGATTCAAAATTTAAAAGGTACAAAAGGGCTTTACAGTGAAATCTTCCACAGTCTCTTCCCTTTGGGCAACCAGTGTCATCAGTTTGTGGTGTACATTTCCATAAATCTTTTTTTTTAATATTTATTTTATTATTTATTTATTTATTTGGTTGTGCCAGGTCTTAGTTGCGGCAGGCAGCCTCCTTAGTTGAGACATGTGGGCTCCTTAGTTGCAGCATGTGAACTCTTAGTTGCGGCATGCATGTGGGATCTAGTTCCCTGACCAGGGATCAAACCTGAGCCCCCCTACACTGGGAGCTCTGAGTCTTAACCACTGCACCACCAGGGAATCCCTGCATAAATCTTTAATGCATATGCAAGCAAATCAGTTTCTCTCTCTCTCTCTCTCCTCTCTCTCTTTCTCTCTCTCTCTCTCTCACACACACACACACACACACAAATGATTCTGCACAGTGCTTTTTAACATAATAAAATATCTTTGACATTATTCCGTATCACCACATGATGAGTTTCCTCATTCATTTTAAGATATAGTTTTCCAGGGAATTACCTGGTGGTCCAGTGGTTAGGGCTTTGTGCTTCCATTGCAGGGGCCACAGGTTCCATCCCTGGATGGGGAATTAAGATTCCACATTCCACCTGACGCAGCCAAAAAACAAACAAGACCAAAAAAAGAAAAAAAAAAAGGATATAGTTTTCCATTGTATTGCTGTGCTATAATTTATTAAACTAGTTCATGAGAATTATAAAGAGCATCTCATTCAAATTTTACTCCAGATGAAGACATTGAGAGTTTAAGGAACTTGCCAAAGGACTAGAACCAAAGTTTGCTAGGTATTTCCGCAACAGGGAGGAAATATTCTTGATGGCTAAAGATAAGAGAGATAGTAATTGAATAAATATATAAAAAGAAGGCACTTTCTTTTAAGAAGAGGTCCTTGGGGGAGATGCCAGCAGATAGAGCCGAGTCTGAATAAGACTGGCTGGTGCTGGTCATGGAATCAGTAAATCTGAACCGAAAATGGCTAAAGTTGGAAATAATGGTACAAGTCCAGACAGAGAGTTGGAAAGCTTCCTGGCAGTGGTAAAGAACAGTTGGAGTTTGTAGCCTAGAATCCCGGTGAGTGTTCCAGGGAAATGGCATCAGTTATGTCACTGGAACTGACAGAAAGGTAGAGAATGCTCTGGAGCTAGGCTTAGCATCTCACTGATTCCCTCAGCAACTCCCAGGTTAGAGCACCAAAGAGTGCTCCTGGGAAGGTGACTGGAGTGTCAGGTTGTGTCATCATGGGGCATAGTAGGAGGAAGGGGGTAGCATGTCCACTTTGTTTGCCTTTCCTTAAAACATTTTTGATCAATCAATCAATCCATCAACTTAGGAAGGCAATGGACTTCTCTTCAGAAGTCTGAATCAGAATCAAGCAGAACCCCCCCCCTCCCCCCAACACACACACACAGAGTACTAACCAATCTGTGCTTTTAAAGGAGGGCTCCTATTGGATGATGAAGTGGAGCCACTTATGGGAGGTATTGCACAAGAAAAATGGCAGATACTGGGATGTGCTTCTGGAAACCTGTGTTCTAGCTTTTTGCTCTGTTTCCTCAATCTCTGTAATCTTGAACCTTTCCCTTCATAGTCCTCAGCTTACTCATGTGATAAATGGATAAATCAGTGGTCTTTTACTGCTCAAGGTAGGGCTGCTGGCCAGGTTATCCATGCAGTTCACTCTCTACTTACAGAACTGAATGCACTACAGGAGGAGCTGAAGCCTTTTGGTGTGGTTGTGTTGGGCTTTCCCTGCAACCAATTTGGAAAACAAGAACCAGCAAAAAACTCAGAGATCCTTTTGGGGCTTAAGTAAGTGCCTGCTTGGGACCCTGCAAGACCCTGTCAGGATTTTCCTTCCACATTCTACCTAGAGGCTTCTTATTCTGGAGACTTCTGGGGTGACTGACAGATTAATGGGTTCAGGAACATCATTATGATGCTTTGAATTTAGTCTTGCCCTACTGGCAGTGCTCAATAATTCTCTCTACCTTTCAGTACTTTAATGGTAAGACTACGGGAAATCTAATGTAAAAGAAGCACAGGCAAAAGGAGAAGATACAGGAAATAGAAATGAATCAAGAATCCTAACCTTCCAATTTTCTTTTTTTAAAATTTTTATTGGAGTATAGTTGATTTAAAATGTGTTAGTTGCTGCTTACAGCAAAGTGAATCAGTTACACATATACATATATCCACTCTTTTAGATTCTTTTCCTATATAGTCCATTACAGAGTACTGAGTAGAGTTCCCTGTGCTATACAGTAGCTCCTTATTACTTATCTATTTTATATATAGTAGTGTGTATATGTCAATCCCAATCCCCCTATTTATCCCCCCCTAGTTACCATGAGATTGCTTTCTACAACTGTGACTCTATTTCTGTTTTGTAAATAAGTTCATTTGTATAATTTTTTTCTAGATTCCACAGATAAGTGATATCATATGATATTTGTCCTTCTCTTACTTCACTGACTACTTGTCTGACTTACTTCACTCAGTATGACAATCTCTAGGTCCATCCATTGCTGCAAATGGCATTATTTCATTCTTTTTTATGGCTGAGTAATTTTTGCCTTCCAATTTTCTTGGAATTCTCCATTGGTTCCCTAAAGCCTGTGCATGAAGTCCTGATTCCCAAAGACCTCTTTCCTCACCTTCCCTGTCTACGGCCTCTCTTTTTTTACCTCTAATTTCCTTTTGTGGTTAAGTTGTGGTGGCCATTATTATCCATCCTTTTCTTAATTTGGGTCCTCTCAGGAACACTCTGGTTCATTGCAGGTATGTACGTCCAGGTGGTGACTTTGTTCCCAATTTTCAGCTCTTTGAGAAAGGGGACGTGAATGGAGAAAAAGAACAGAAGGTCTTTAGCTTCCTGAAGGTAAGCAAACATAAACCTGGCAAGGATTGGTCAGGTAGGTAGAGATGCCCTGAAAGTGTGGGGCTCAAGTCTAGGATTGAGTTTGGACTCCTTGGAAAGAAATGCTCAGTTCACAGATCATGGCAATATCTGTTGTGAGGCTTTAGCTTCAAGTAGAGGAAACATATAACATATGATTGCTCTAACATAGACTGACCTTCCCTACAGAATGGTAATGATTCATTCATTCAACAATCATTTATAAAATCCCTGATTATGTGCAAGAACTGTGCTGCACAATGAGTTCACAAATATTAATAGGGCATAATCTCTTCCCTGAAGGAATTCATATCTAATCAGAGAGGCAAATATAGAAACAGATATGTAGAGTGTCATGTCGTAATTAACTTTAGAGTCACAGAGTGTTAGAACCACATAAGCCCAGAATAGAAGGACCCCTTTTTTTCAGGTAAAGAAACTGAAGCTAAAGAAATGTTATGACTTACCAAAGAAAACAGAAGATAGTCTTTCATTGAAGCACCATGATATAATCATGGGAGTGAGGGAGAGACAGGGAAAGGAGGAAATTTTTCTATTTGCTATCATACTCTCTAGCTCTTGGTTGTTTGATTGTACTGGTAGTGATGTACTGAAATGTCTGTGGCTCGATAGGAGCATGTCAAGTAGTTAATATATTGAGATATATAATGGTGAGTAGAATTTCTAGGGGTAGGGATAAGACTGGACCACACAGAAGCAGAAGAAAAACTGTCTTGCTGTTTCCATATCTCTGCTCCAGAACTCCTGCCCTCCAACCTCTGATTTTTTGGGCTCATCAAGCCAACTCTTCTGGGAGCCCATGAAGGTCCATGACATCCGCTGGAACTTTGAGAAGTTCCTGGTGGGGCCTGATGGAGTCCCTATCATGCGCTGGTTCCACCGGGCTTCCATCAGCACAGTCAAGTCAGACATCCTGGAGTACATGAAGCAGTTCAAAAGCAAATAGGAAGGGCCAGACATCATCAGAAGTTGCTTCCTACCTGAAGAACACATTTAAGGATCTCTCTTTGCTCCAGACTCCATCCTACCCAGCTTCCACATGACCAAAACATCCTGTACGGCCCAAATACCTGTGCATGTGTGTGTGTGTGTGTGTGTGCGTTTGTGTGTGTGTGTGTGTGTGTGGAGATTAAGGGAAAGAAAACCTATCTCCCAACTGTCTGATCCCAAAGTATCAAGTTTATTCCACTCCATTCCAAAGGAAAATCATATTATAGGTAGATGGTTCGGACTACCCATGTCCCTAAAAAAGTAATCCCCAGCAGTCCTGACACCCTCCTTCCACATCCTGAAGGTTTAAAGAAAACAGAAACTGGCAGCAAGACTCTCAAGATCTCCTTAACAGCCTCTTCCCTCCTCCAAGACAGGCATGCAACCTTAAACTCTTCCTCTCCCTAGTTAGTTTTCTTTTAGTTCCCTGACACCCTGTAGTTCTCTTGTAGGAGCTCTGAAGGCAGAGTGAGAGCAGAAACCTCAACTCACATGAAATGAGGGGCATCTCCATGATGGTGGATCCCCAAGCCCCTGTGGGTCGGACCCTACCAGAACCTTCTTTGGTGCCTGTCCCTTAGTGCATTCAGGTCATGGCACCTGGACAGGGATGTTCCTTCTTTCTGAATGATGGGCTTTTTCCTCACCCTTTAAACTCATCATTGTCACTATCTCAAATTAAAAAAAATTCTGCAGCATCTGGCTTCCCATTGGTGTTTTCCCAGTCCCATATTTTGTGTGGAGTCATACCACTTCCTCTCTCACTTTGTTTCTGTTTCCTTGACTACCTCACCTAGCTCTTTAGTATTTTGGTTTTCACAAAAGTGCTCTAGACCTTTTTTTGGCCCATCCAAGAACACTGGGTGGGACTGGCTGCTCACAGAGTTGCTGTGACATGAACACAGACCTCTTGGAGTCAGCCCCCTGTACCCCTCCCCCCATTCAGGTCTCCTGGGGAACCCCTATGTGAGAGGAATCCTTGCTTCTTAAAAAGTCTCTCTCTCTCCTCTCTCTCTCTCTCAACAAATATGCATATATTTCTGTTTACAAAATTAATTTCTGTTCACTGTTAAAAATCTAAAATCACATTAAATTAGAAGAAAAGCATAAAAAAACCTACTCCTAATCACAGGAGTAAAGAACATGCTGGAAGCCTTATCTAGCCCCTGCTGTTTTATAATTAAAGTTCAGTCTTTTATATGAAGACAGATTTCAGAATATCAGAAACAGGAAAGAGAAGATTGCATGAGGAATAAAATAGGTGTTTTTCTTTTCCTTTTCACAAATTACTATGAACATAGGTACTTGCACTTAAAGATTTTTTTGCACTAAAAAAAGTACACAGAATTTAAATATCGGTGAGTAATGTCAAACATTATAATCCTGTTTTGTACCTAAACAGAAATGTGGTCCCTGACAATCTTCATACAGCAACATGAAAATTGACAGACTAAGCCAGAAATGACCAGGAAAGTGATTCTTAAGACTCTAAAAATTCATAGGTGATAGACACACATGAGAAATGGAAAATAGTTTCAAAATATTTGGATGTTTTTTCTTCTTGAACTCAAAATCTAGTAAGAAAAAAATGGATTAAAAAAAAAAAAGAAAAGAAAAAGCCTGGCTGTCCTTGGCCATAACCCACAGGATTTGAGACGTCATAAGTCTTCTACTAGGCACTATGGCAGTTAGGGCAGTGAGGGGATTACAGAACCAGTTACAGTGGTGTTGAGAAATGCGTGTTTCATGTTTTCGTTTCTTTGAAATCTCTGCAGTTCTTGAGAACCTCCAGGAACCTTAACAGTCCTCAGAAGGGTTCCCAATCTGTTACTATTTTCAGATCAGAATACTCGAGGTGCAGGAAGTGGGTGGAGGAGGATGGGATGACCCAATGTATAGAATTCTCTCAAGATACTGGTTCAGCCCAAACCAGGAAACTGTACTGGACAAAAGTGAATTCTCCAGGGGAACAATATCACCTGTTCCACAGTAAAGACCTAAAGTGATGAAGGTGGAGGACTGTGGCTTCAACCTGAGTGCATTATGCCTGAGTGTCAGGAGAGATCTCAGTCCTGCCACTGCTCTGGAAAATCCAGGTGTCATATTCCTGGTGCCCTCCAGTGGCTGCCCTGAAGAGAAAAGAAAGGTTGTTCTGGGGAGAGCCAAGAACAGAGAAATGAAAAACAAACTTCCTTGCACTGGGAGGTGAGTGCAGGTGAGGGGCAGGTGTGGAAGCAGCAGTCCTAATCAGAATGTTGCAGATTATGATGATGATGATGATGATGATAAAGTATTTATAAAGAGAAGATCAAGGGATACAGCTTTCCACTTCTCCCTTCCTCACCAATACATGTAACAGACTTTAGTCCCCAAGGAAAGTCACAGGCAGAACATTCTGGGAGGGGAAGACTGCCCAGGAGGGTCTCGAACGCTAGTCTGTTATAGCAGTTAAAACTTTACTATGAGGGAGTTCCCTGGAGGTCGAGTGATTAAGATTCCGGGCTTTCACTGTTGTGGCCCTGGGTTCAATTCCCGGTCTCAATCCCTGGTTGGAGAACTAAGAGCCTACAAGCCGTGTGGCACGACCAAATAAATAAATTAATTTAATTAAATTGATGGCAGATTTTTTTTTTTTAATTTTTGGCTGCATTTGGTCTTCGTTACTGTGCGTGGGCTTTCTCTAATTGCGGCCAGTATTCTTCGTTGCAGTGCGCAGGCTTCTCTTGTTGCAGAGCACGGGCTCTAGGCTCGCGGGCTTCAGTAGTTGTAGCTCACGGGCTCAATAGTTGTGGCTTGCGGGCTCTAGAGCACAGGCTCAGTGGTTGTGGCGTCCGGGCTTAGGTGCTCCGCGGCATGTGGGATCTTCCCGGACCAGGAATCGAACCCGTGTCCCCTGAATTGGGAGGCGGATTCTTAACCACTGCGCCACTAGGGAAACCCCACAGCTTATTTTTTTTTAAAAAACAAAACTTTACAGTGACTGTCATGGTGATCATCATCATCATTACTGGCACTACTATTGCTGCAAATTTTTTCTTCGAACCAGAGGTTCCCACAATTTATCATTTAAATTAGATAGACTTGAGCTAATTGAATCTAAGACTAGTGTTGTTGCATAAATCTACTACCCCTACAAACCACCTAGCAGGCATCTAAAATCACTAAGGCTCCGCTAATCACAAAACCTTTGAGGAGAGTCCCTGGACAGGACAGGGATGTTCTAAAGTTCAGAGAACCAGGACTCAGACCTTCTCTAATCATCCTACTCCCAGTTTGTTAAGCAACCCATCCCTGGAAGTAAGGCCCCAATACTGTCTCCCCCATGACAGTTATTGCATAGATGTAGTATCTTCCCTGTAGACTGCATGGACACTGGTGGTTGTTTGACTTTGAGAGTGCCTGTGTTAGTTCTGGAAGCTGGATTCCCCAAATCTGATAAAGAGTAGCCAAAGTCCCTCCCATAGCCAGCACATCAAATCTTGCTCTGTGGTCTCGTGAATACTCCTTGACTTGGCTTCGGGTCTCAGAAAACAGAAGCTGTGACTAGCAGTCAGGTACACATAATTTACTGAGAGAGTGGTCTCAGAAGAGGGAATCAGTGAAGCAGAATAGGGCAGGGTGAAGAGAGAAGTAACGATGCAATTTCTGATGGAGTTTAGCTTCAGGTAAATTGCACTATAATTATTTCCATCTTGAAGGAAGAGAGATGGCCTTTTGTAACTCATGTCTGTCAATCCTTAGCTATGGGCTCACCCTTGAGCCCCAGGGGCATAACCGATGTGAGACAGCTCCCTTTGGCTGAAGGAAATTCTCTGAAGAATATGGCAGCTGAAGGTAATACTCTGAAAAAGGGACAGCTATGGGCCATTAGGAGCCAACACTCAGGGCAGGTAGGGATGGATGGACAATCCTTCAAGCACATCTGAATAAGGCCATGGAGACCATCTACTACCCTCCATGAACAACTCATTATTCAGAGGAATCCCCAATAGAGGTCCTCACTCAGTCAACATTTTCTCTTTCTTGCCTTCTATCTCTAGGGAGTTGATTCTCAAAGCATGGTCCTCTGACCAGCAGCCAACAGAGTCCCTTGAGAACCTGTTAGAAATGCAGTTTTTAGATCACTTTCAGACTTACTGAATCATAAACGAGGGTTGGGGAGGGTGAGGATGCCGGGGTGTGGGTGGGAACAGCAATCTGTGTTTTAAAAAGCCTTCCAGGTGATACTAGTACAGGCTAAAATTTGAAGACCACTGCTCTAGGGAATGGAGAATCAGCAGAAGGTATTGAAATTTTGACAAAGGATGAATGAGGAAAATCTCTCTAGTACTCCATGTGGCTACCATGTCCTCTGCATGACCATGGCTACAGTGCCTCCCCCGCTCAGCCATTAGGTGTTCCTAGGACCCCAGGGCTGACATGGACAATTCAGCCCCTTGGTTTTCTGTTTCCTCAGTCTCTGACCTTTGTGGTTTCCACCTGGGTCCAAATTCAAGGTGTATTACCTGGCAGACTTCCTTTTTGACCAAACTTTAGTCAGGCTTCTCTGAGCCCTCTTCCCTACTAGTCCTCTACCTTGGCCTGTCTTTAGCAAAAATCCTGTTCTTTATGTTTCTCTGTGGAATCACTCCAAGATATTAGAAATGATTAAGGTGCACAAGAGTGTGTTTGGTACACTCTCATTGAGTAAAAAGTGGGTTAATGCTATATGCATGCACTTGTCCTTGGAAGGAAACACAAAAATGAGTATGTGTGTCTGGAAGGCTGACAAGCTGTCTTGTAAGGCTGTAAGGCTCCCTCTCTGGGAGGTGGAGGTGAGGTGGGAGACTGGGGACAGGGAGCGGGGGCACGGTGGTGAGGGGTAAGGAGGGTCTGTTTGACACTTTTTCAGGTTTGGGACTTGTCAAAATGTTACATATACAACATAAAATCTTTTAAAACTGAACCTTAATTATCCTTAATTTATTATGGTAAAGACAAAGTTCTTCCCTAAACACGTCTCTGCCAAATTATCAACTCCCAAAAAAAGCGACTGGAAGGGCTCTCTCCCCTTTATGGAAAGGTCTGTACAAAAATGATTGGTAGGGGTGAGATTTGAATCTCCGTACCCCACGAGACTAGCGCCCTCTCCCAACGCTTTGGATCGCTTAGGCAATTTACCTCTATGTACATGAAAAAAAAAAGCAAATTACTTTACAGCTATTTCTAATGCTCAAAAGACATATAAAGAAAGTAAATTCAGTGTGAACTTTGTGTCTATTACCTTCTCTACTCCCTTTCAACAGACACTCGTCGGGAACTTCACGTCCTTCAAGCAGGCAAAATTAGAGTTAAAATTGTATGCTCAGACTATTCCTAGATTCCCACGCACCAAGTATCAGGTGCTCCATCCTCCCTGATTCTCTGCGCTGTAATGAGTCTTCCCAGCTACCGAGAAAGAGCAAAATTCGGTTTCGGGTGGTCGCCCCTCTGTCCGTCCAACCCGGACCCAGCAGCCCCGAGTTTCGCCTCTGGTGCGGTCTCTCATGAGGACGAGGAGGTCGACAGAGAATAAATCCATTAGAGTCTAGAAAAATCAACCATCGAGAAAACGTTTGAAAATAACCATGGCCGACCTGGCTTTGGAACTGTGACGACCCTGAGATGAGTCTCAGATTTGCCGGCTGAGTTTAGGCGTCGGTGGAGAGAAGTTATATTTCTTGTCCGCAACCGGAAAGCAGACGAACTCCCCTCCCTACTCCCTGCCCCCGCATCCCTAACCACCTGGACTTCGAGCCCCGACCTTTTAATAAAGACCCTGTTGTAAAAGATATGGAAAGAAACTTCTGTGCGATAGACCCACTTTTTTGCTGAATATGTTTATGGCCTGAATTCCCAAAGTTCAGGGCTGGGATCCGTGATGCGCGTCTTCGTACCCACCCGGGTCCTGCGGGTTCTGACCCTGCGAACGCAGTCTGGACTGGTCCTCGGGTCTCCCCTCTCCTGTCCCGGCCTCCCTGCCCGCATCACCTCAGTGGTCTCAGTTCCCGCCTGTCCTGGGGGCCCCCAGACTCATCCCGACTCCCACGGCCCTTCCCCCACCCACGCGGTGCCTTCTGGGGGCGCGCAGCCGCGAAGTGGTCCAGAGCCCACCAGCCTTGGTCTCTGCTCGTCCCCGAGGGGATGCGACTGGGAGGTGCGGGGAAGGGGGGTCACCGTGGGGTGCAGCGACCGGGTTAGAGGGGACAAGGCGTTACCTCTTCTACGAGCTGATTTTCAGAACTACCTGAGTGTGAAAACCTAGTCCGAGAAGAACAGAGGAGGAAAAAAGTGGGGGGAACTGAAGTAAACAGCCTTTTTCCTGGTTGGATTTTTTCAGATGCTCACCAAATTTCCTGAGGCGGAAGCTGCAGAGGTTCCTGCCTCCCTGTCCGCACTCCCACCTCCACACACCCCCTGAGCGGCTCCAAGTGGAAGGTTGTTACAACAGATCTTGGCCGTGCTCTTGAGAATGACAGCACGGGGTTTGGAGGGAAACTAAACGGGCTGACACCTGTAGCTGAAGGAAGATGGCCTTAACGCCCAGCCTCCTCGGCTCCACCCGAGAGACGCACGTTCCTCCTCTCACCAATCCGGCACCTTCAGGTACCTCAAATGAGTTACTTTGTCACGTATGGCCAGTTATTTCATGCAAATCCTTGAAGATTTTTAAAAGATTACATATAGTTTTTAAAAGACATATTTCCTTGTAAAAGTCTTTACCACTTATTTCCTAGCCTCGACCTTCTGTAACGCTTTTCCTTGGGATGACAGTAAAATCCTTTGTCTAACGCTACACCTACCTATTACTTTTCCTTTCGTATTTTTTTGTCTCTAGTGCGTTCTGAGGAAGTGAAGCATCTCCACGGAGTTGGCATATTTTCTAAAGGCAACAGATTAACACTGGACAGTGTAAAGTCATTTCTTTCACCCAATGGAAGTAAAATGGGGTAGATTCGGCTCCACTTTTGCCTTCTAGGTGGCTCTATGGCTTAGTTGGTTAAAGCGCCTGTCTCGTAAACAGGAGATCCTGGGTTCGACTCCCAGTAGGGCCTTGAGTTTTACCCGGAAGCCAGCTCTTCCTAAACATTTATTTTATGTTGGCGAGTTAATTGTGTCTTCCTACTAATCCCCCACAAATTCTCACCAAACGTACAGCGCTAGAACTCAATCAGATACATTACAAGTTATTCGACTGCAATTTGCTCATATTCCTTACTTTTGAAGAGAAGTAGATTCTTAGGGAGATGACAATTCAAATGCAAACCACCTCCATAGAATACTGAATGTGACTTTACCTCAATCACTTTTCAAATAGGTTTTGCATTGAACTGTGATAAGATGTTTTTGAGCACCTACAATGTGTTACAGTTTAAAGTACCCAAACAGGAAGATATGTATAATCTCTCTAGAGTCTAACAATCTCCAGCTCTAAAATTGATTTCATTAAATAAGATAAATTAATGAACAATGAATCCACTACTAGCTATAAAGGAAAATTAGGATGTTTGCAGGGGCATGCTTGCCATTTTGAACAGTATATTCCCATGTTATTTCTCTTAAGGAAAACACTAGAATACTTAAGGAATGATGATCAGCTGGAAGGAAAACTGTCCTAAACACAAACATTCTAGAGCTAGGACAAAGTTGCTGTGAGAAAAGAGCAAGTTGGAGAATTCTGCCAGATATCTAAAGCAATTGAATTTCAGCCCTAAAGATTTATGGAACTTCTGTGTCTTTTTGTCTCCTATTCATTCATCAATTAATCCAACAGCGTAAACTGCTGGTCTTTTATGTACCAGGCATATTTCTGTCTTTCTTCTTCTTTCTTTCTTTCCTTCCTTTTATTTTCAGTTACATTTTTTTCCCCATGTTATGGGAACTTTTAAGATATACTCTCTTAGCAACTTTTAAATATACAATTCAGTATCATTAACTATAGTCACCAACCTGTGCATTACATCTTCAGGACTTATTTATCTCATAAGTGGAAGTTTGTACCTTTAACCACCTTCACTCATTTTGCCCGCCACCCCCAATCCCCGCCTCTGGTAACCACCCCAGGCATATTTCTAAGGGCAGGAAATACAGCAGTGAACAAAGCTAACAAAAAGCCCTCCTCTTATGGATCTTACATTCTGGTGGGGGGTGACACAAAAAATAAAGAAATGAGTGTGTAAAACAAGTAAGCATATAAGATACTGGTGAAGTCTGCAGAGAAAAATAAAGCAGTGAAAGAATATGGGGAGAGTACAGGGTAGAGGCAGAGTAACCAAAGAGTGTCATCCTGTCCCTTGGTAAAATCACTGGCAAATGTTAAAAAATTATATTTTAACTTTTTAATGAGAAATAGTTACAAAGTGGATACTATTATTACTCTAAGAACCATGAGTAGCAATATTGAATAATCAGAAAACTGACTCCCGGCAATGCCTGGATCTCACCTCCATTCATTTTGATTAGGGCTTTATTGAACTAGTTCACACTGTCTGTATTCAAACCTCAGCTGCTCCACTTATTAGCTAAGGGACCTTTGGCAAATTGCTTTATCTCAATGGTCATCACTGTGCTCATGTGTGAAACGGAAATAGTAATAGGACTACCTAATAGAGTTAATGGGAGGACTTGAGGGGTAAATACACATAAAATATTTTAGAAGGATATCTAGCACATAAATAAGCAATCAATAAAGTAAAAATTGTGCCCAGAATTGATTATACACAGAGCCTCACTCATTCCAAATTTAGGTGATATTTGCAATTTTTGAACTGATGAGATTTAGATGTGTTGATGCTGAAAATGAGTTAAGACTTGGGGGGAAATTCGAATGGGGTTAATATTTTTCCATGTGGGATGAGTGTGAATCTTTGGGGACCAGCAGGTAGACTAAGATGTCCTTTTCCTAATCTCTAAAACCTGTGAATATGATATCTTGCAAGGCAAAAGGGATGTGATTAAGTTAAGAATCTCGAGATAGGGAGATTATCTTGGATATTTGGATTGGTTCAGTGTAATCATAAGGTCCTTATAAGAGGGTGGTAGGAGGGTCAGAGTCGGAGAAGGAGATGAGACAACAGAAGCAGAGGTCAGAGTGATGTGAACATGAGCCAGGGAATAGGGGCACCGTCTACAAGCTGGAAAAAAGCAAGGAATGATTTCTCCCCAGGGCCTCTAGAAAGAAGGCAGCTTTGCCACACCTTGATTTTAACGCCTTAATGCCCATTTCAGACTTCTGACCTCCAGAACTGATAAATAATAAATTTATGCTATTTTAAGGTGGTATATTTTTGCTAATTTTCTAGGGCAGCAAATAGACAGTTAATACAGATTTATGGTATGGGTGTGCACTGTAGTCAACGTATTGAAAAACTGTCTTGCTGCCAAAGGAAACTGGTACCAAAGAAACCTGCTGAATTTCTTGAAAGACTACAGCCCCATGTATAATCACATCAGATTGACCGGGAGTTAGCCCTGGTACCTAGATTTCACACCGCAGAGCTCGATCAGTGGGATAATTTTATTTGTTACCCTGTTTCTTTCTCAAAGGAGAACGTGTGGAAGCGACAAAACTCTTTTGCCTTCTCTGAGGCTCGAACTCAGGACCTTCAGATTATGAGACTGACGCGCTGCCTACTGCGCTAAGAAGGCACATGGCTTGTGTCAATTTCGGTAGAACTATCGATTCTCTTTCATGTTTATACGAACTTTCTAGGAAGTTATATTTTTCGAATAGAGTACAAAATAAGAGTATGTGCTAGGGCATATGTTTACCGTTGCTCCGAGTATGTCGCAGTGATTGATCAAAAGTATTTCAGGATTTTATCCTTGATTAAATATGCCACATGGTGAATTTTTTTTTTCCATTATGCCTTAAACACTACTTACTGCTGGGAGACATTAGACTTCATTAGATTTCACACTGCCCCACTTCACAACATGTGTAGAAAGTGACATACAGATACGAGGGGCCTGAGCTGGGTCCACAGGCATGAAGATTTCCAGACTGCAACAATGAGGGACACACAAAAATGCTTAGCTCTGCTGAGGGCGAAGCTGCTGTCTCCTTATCTAGCTCTGGAGCTTCCTTGCCTGCCAGTGTTCCTCTTACAATCGATGTCTTTGATCATGACCATGACCATGACCATGACCTGAAGGCCCTTCTCTTCTGGCTAGAAGTCCAGAATAATGTAAATAGAGGCGAGATAAGGTGGAAGAGATGAGGTGAGATGATTGAGAATGGAGAAAGAATATACTGGATTTCAATCCGGCAAAGTAAGAAACGGTCCCAAAATTGAAACTGTAGGACTGAAGTGTAAATCTTGTATGTGCCATCTATTAAGTTAGGAAAAATAATTCACTTGGTTTTCTTGGGAATATGTCAATTTTAAAAACTTCATTATCTGTAAAATGGGATAATATCTCACAGTATTATTTAAAAGACTGAACACTTGACACACGCAAAAAAGTTGTTCAATGAATACTAGTAAGTGATACAAATGATGATAGCAAACTGTATTAAGTGCTTATTATGGGCGAGGCACTCTTTTAAGCAATTTATATGTATCTTACATGTATTGACCATCTATCTATCTACCTATCTATCTATCTATCTATCTATCTATCTATCTACCTACCTACCTACCTATCTATCTACCTATCTATCACTTTAGGCGAGTCTTATTATTGTCTCCAGTTTACGTATGAGAAAAGTAAGACCCAATAAGTTTAAGTGACTTGCCAGTAGGCTTGTGGCTACTCAGTCGATGTGAAACAGTGGAACTAGGGCTCACTTAAACGGTGCCGCATATAATGGATCAGGCCGGTCAGCGAGAGGATGAGCCGCCTGCAGGCAGAGACCGGGGGAAAAAAGACCAAGGGACTCGCCCAGTTCGCGTTGCTGGGGTTGGAGCAGGTAGAACGCGTCCTCTCTGGGTCTGGAGAGGATGGGACGCCCCGCACCAAAAGCAAACTAATTCCCTCCCTGAACTTTGTAAATTTAGACCATGATCACATTCAGCAAAAAGTAGGTCTGCTTGCGCAGTTGTTTCCTTCAATAAGAAATCACACACAGACATACAAACCCTGACTCAAGTTCCGAGTGAGTGGGAAGGGGAGCTTCCTTTTTCTAGGTGAGGACATTAAAAATAACTTCCCGCTGCTGACCCCCAAACGCAGTTGACAAATTGGAGACTCTTGATTTCTGCGTCCTCAGAGTTCCGGTGCTGCATCGGCGGTGGTGATTTCTAATCATTTTTTGTAACGACTGATTTTCTTCGTTTGAGGGATATTATGCATTGGCTGCTTCCCCCTTTACTTTCCAGTATCACAAACATAGCATAGGAGGCAAAAGTGTGTCTCCCGAAGTAGGAATCTATTTGCAGATTTTATTGGTAGTTGGGATGACAGTTGTCCGGCGGGGGGTGGGGGGCAAATGCTGTAGAAAAAAAAATAACACACGCGAGAACAGACTTGTGTCTTTTAAAGTGTTAAGGAGAGTTTTAAAGAACTTAAATGGATGGTAGCGTGGCCGAGCGGTCTAAGGCGCTGGATTAAGGTTCAGTCTCCTCGGGGGCGTGGGTTCGAATCCCACCGCTGCTAGCTCTGTTGTTAAACCCGTTTATTTGGAACAGTTGCTTGAGGCCGGAAGAACCTTGTTTTCCGACTTCAGGGGTAATTAAGGGGGGAAAAAAAGAGCCTGACTGCCAATTGTTTGTATGGAAGAACAGGATTTAGGATCGAAGGGAATTCTTTTAAATGTTTTTTAAATGTTCGTACAGAAATAAATAAAACTTCCACATGGTTCAAAATTACTAAAATAGATACACAGTGAAAGTCTACCCTCATCCCACTTCATTTCCCCCCAGCACCGGATTCTGGTTCCTCACGCAAACATGTTAGAGCCTGGAGTTACCTTGAAGGTATACTTTTTGCATGCAAGCCTGTAGAAGTCTATTATTTTCCTCACATTTTGCACTTTTCAAACCTATTCTACTGCATCTTGCCTTTATTACTTCTCGTATTTTGCCGTGGTTTTCATATCAACATAGAAAGAGCTTCTTTTCTTTTTCTTTTGTCTCAAAAGTATTCCATGTTATGGATATATCTTAAATTTAACCAGCCACATTTAACAATATAAACAATGTTGAAATAAATAATATCTGCATTTCATAAGGGTGTGTACTAGAGAATTTTCTGAAAGTGCAATTGCTAAATCAAATCATATGTGTGATGGTAATTTCGGTGGTTCTTGTCTTAGTCTTCCCTAAATGTTACTAATTTATCCTCCTATAGAGCCAAGGAGGGGCCTGTTTCCTTGACACCCTGACCAGCACAGAGCATTCCTGTGACAATGAGAATTAATAGCCATTTAGTTCTTACTAAGCCCCAGATATTGTCATAGTTCTTTACATTGTCATATTATATTCTCAGTAATATATAAGAAAGTCATATTATTATTCCCATTTTAGAGACAAATAAACTGAAGTTATAACCAGTTAATCTCTTACTTGTGGGTGGAGGAATCAAGACGTTAATACTGTAGGGTAGACTAAAAAATGGTCTTCCAAAAGATATCTCCATCCTAATTCCTGGAAGCTGTAAATATTACCTTATAAGGCCAAAAAAAAAAAAAAAAAGATGGAGTCTTTGCAGAAGAGATTAAGTTAAGACTCTCAAAATGGGGAATTTATCCTGCATTATCCAGGTGGAGCTTAAATGCCATTGCAAGTGTCCTTACAAGAGAGAAGCATAGGGAGAGTACACAGAGACAGAACAGGAGAAGACAACATGAATACAGACAGAGGCAAAGATAGGAGTAATGCAACTACAAAGCAAGGAAGGCTGGCTGCCACCAGAAGCTGGAAGAAGCAAGGACAGATTCTCCCCTACGGCCTCAAAAGGGAGTATGACCCTGTCAACACCTTGATTTCTGCCCAGTGATACCGACTTTGAACTTCTGGTCTCTAGAACTGTGGGGAAAAAAATTTCTGTTGTTTTAAGCCACTGAGCTCTGGTAATTTGTTACAGAAGCCACAGGAAACTCATACAATGTCTTCAAGTGCTACCACAAACAATTTTTGTTTGTTTGTTTACCAGTCTGTTAGGTAGAAAATATTATTTCATTGTAATTCTGTAGTTTGGATGTCTCTGAGAAGCTCCACGAATTGGAAAGAGGAAAGGACTGGATTAGGAGAGTTTCCCACACCCTTAGGTTCTTGCCCTTGGTGAAAGAACTCTTGTCACCTAAACTAATTCCCCGAAGTGTGAATTTTCCGTTAGCTTTTAAGGAAGAGCTTGTTTACTGGGGTTCCACTTGCCGACCTGAGGGGGCTGGGATGTGGCGGTGGGATTTGAACCAATGTTTCTAAAGAAATTAGAGACAATGCTGCATCCTAGAAGGCTCCCACACTACCTCCAAACGTTTTAATCAAACGTTTTTCTCATTTCCAAAAAATATTAAGAAAGTTCTGTATTCCGTATGTATGTTTAAATAGACTTTGCTTTTTCTGCTTTCTTTGTACAAAATAGGAGCTTCGATTCCTACCCCTGGGAATATCAGAGGCGCATCTGCGAACGTCACCTGCTTTATCTTACCACGATCCCCCCAGTCAGCTCCCCGTAAAGCCTTCTGGGCGTTCAGGTGGCCCGCAGTTGCGATCAGGGGACCGCCCTCAGACCTAGCTCTCTGCTCGTTCCTCAGGGGGATGCGACAGGGGGGGAAAGGGCGGGTCATCTCGGAGTGAAGGAACCGGGTTAGAAGGGAGAAGGTGTTGCCCTCTTTGCGAGTTGAAGACCTATTGCACTGGAAATCAGGCACTTGGTGGGCAGGGAGTGGTCAACGGGTGGTTCTCTGGGACCGTAAGGCTCTTCACCTAAGGAGGATTGTACCTGGATACAGGGAACACCTTGTGGCCAGCAGGGGACCATTCCGCCTCTCCCCGTCCCCCATTCCAAGGGGCTCTACACCTGTGGTTGTCTGATCGGAGTCTTTACAGCGACCTTGACACTGGCGTTTTAGGATTTTGAGAGCGATGTGACTGACTGTGTAGCTGAACTCTACACTCCCAGCCCCCTCTTCTCCGCTCCTGATTCTTCCCCTCCAAGTCACTGCTTGCTAAGTGCAAGTGACGTGTAGGGACACTAGGTGCTCTAGCCCGGCGGTCTAAGAGTCTTCTAGTGGAGTTCTATTTTTAGAGTTCCTCACTTAGTTTATTGGAATGAAGAATCTTAGTTACAAAAGACGAGGTGCAGTAACAGCAAATTTTGCTTTTAGAAGACTTTATCCTAATTGGGAAAAGTGAGTAGCCTCGACTTTTACTGATGGTTATCCTTCGACTAATTGAAGTGCTATTGGTCCCAACATTCAAGCTGCCCGAAACTTTTTCCCGCTTGTATTAGCTCTGCAGCGCATCTAAGTAAGCAAAACGTCTTCTTGGAGTTTGTCTCTTTTCTCACAATAAGCTGCACTAAATCACATAAACTACGTCAGGAATATTTAATCTCACGGTAAGCACAGATCTAGAACAAAAGAATGCTCACGTGTGGGCTCCATGGCTTAGTTGGTTAAAGCGCCTGTCTTGTAAACAGGCGATCCTGGGTTCGAGTCCCAGTGGGGCCTTGGCTTTTTCCCTCTCCCTAGGAAGCCAAATTCTTCAGTAACCCCCCATTACTACTAATTCTCCACCGTACTCAGTAGTACTGTGAATTGTGATCCACTCACTCAAAAGCAGCTGTGACTACAAAAGTTCTCGCTCCTAAGGAAAAGGTGGTGGGTCACTTTATGGGAACAGAAAGAAAATGACCTTCTGTTTTTCATCTTTGCTGAAGTTCCCTGTCCTCTTTTTTTTAGTTGGGGGGGGGGGCAACAAAACTGTACCAACTCTTAAAGCTTTTTTCTGAATTCCCATGTAATTTATTAGTGATTCTAGGAAACTCAGCATTATGTTATCTGTTTTACATATGATTTTCCAAATATTACTAAATTATAATAACAGTAATTTACATTTGCTTGTACGCCCTCAGTCTTCAAGGAAGGGCTTTAGTCCCAAAGGGAATACATAAATTGGCCCCACTAGAAACTGAACTTTAATTCTGCAATTTAAAAAATGGAATGATCCTATAATGCAATGATTCCCAAGCTTAGTAGACATTTAAATCACCTAGGGAACTACTTAAAACACAGTTTCTTGGGACTTATCCCCAGAGGTTTTAATTCTGTTTTGGTGAAAGGCCCAGAAATGTGTGTTTTTAACAAGCACTCCAAGAGATTTTGAAGCAAGTGAATCACATTTGCAAAAATCCTGCTTAGAATATTACACACAGAGCAGAACTGAAAGTGAGGTCCAGCTATGCTATTAGCACTTTTGTATTAATTCATGAACATCTACTTACCCTCTTTATCATCTAGTTAGGATTATTGGAAGTCTACTACATTCCAAGAGTTTCCAGACACGCTGTCATTTAATCAGCCCAACAATCCTGTCAAATATGTGTTATAATCAGCTCTTTGAAGATGAAGAAACAGGTTCAATAATATTCACAGTAACAGAGTAAGTGACAAAGTTCAGTTTCAAACTCAGGTCTGTCTGATTCTGGAATCCATGCTTTTCTCATGATATCTGTCTTCTATTTGATTAGAGTCAAGAATGAAGTTTTTGGCTGCAGAGCTAAATAAAATTAAGCAACTTAGACTGATCTCAAACCTTAGTCCTAGGGGTTAGGGATCCTGAGATAACTGTCTGTTTTCTGCTAGAAGATAATCAGCCCAGTGAACAGTTGCTTAACTCGTTTAACTTAGGGAGGAGGAAAATATAAAATAAAACCTCAGAAATCTATGTAGGAGGTTCTCCACAAAAAAATGAGCAGGCCATATAACTAACAAACTGAAATAATCTTCTTCATCTCCTAGGCTCTGTTTGTTTGTTTGGTTGGTTGGTTTTGGTTTTTTGTTTTGTTTTTTTGCCTTGGACATGCTGTCTTTATGCCCTGATTCTTTAGATTTAAACACAGTGTATTAGTCAGCTAGGGCTGCCATAAAATATCACAGACTGGGTGGCTGAAATAACAGAAGTTTATTTTCTCATAGTTCTGGAACTAGAAGTCCAAAATCACGGTGCCGTCAGACTTGGTTTCTGGTGAGACCTCTCTTTGTGCCTTGTAGAAGGCCCCCTCTGACTGTGTCCTCACATGGCTTTCCTCTGTACGTGCAAGGGAAGAATGGGAGTGAGAGCGAGAGCAGAAGGTAGCTCTGGTGTCTCTTCCTCTTCTTATAAGGACACCAGTCTTATTGGATTAGGGCCCCACCCTTATGACCTCATTCAACCATAAATTATCTCCTTAAAGGCCCTGTCTCAAAATGTAGTCACATTAGGGGTTAGGGCCTCCAAATATGAATTTTGGGAGAACACATCCAGTCCATAACAAGTAGGAAGAGGGAGGACTGTATGGCCTAGCTCTGAGTAACAACTCAGTCATGACAGCATCTAATAACTTTTGAAGTTCAGCCTGAAAAGGGAGTTTTTGGATGTGAAGAAAGTGTTGAGATAAAAGTTTTGTCAGACACTTTGTATCAGGTAATAAGATTTAAATGTAAAAATATGTAATATTTATGTAAAAACAGAAAATACTGTTATAAAATATTTAAAGTAAAACCATAAAATATTGCACAAAATGTAGGTAATATTTATAATATCTTGAGGTGGAGAAGGCCATTCTCAACATGGCACCAAATGTACAAACTATTTTTTTAAAAGAGTGAACGATTTCATGAATAAAAATAATTTTTATTGTAAAATTAACATCCCCCCAAAATTAAAATACAAAGTATAAAAAAGGGGGAAAAAAAAGCATTGTCAGACAATTAGGCAAGGATTTGTCCTTTAAAGTACTTATTCAGTTGCTTCTTTAGTTCTACCTTGTTCTGAGGAGTGACCTGCTCTGAGATGGTCTTCATGTGATGGAGATGTGGATATTATACCTGCATTTGTAAGAAATAAGAGGAGGATCTTAATTTGATCAGCACTGTGCTTTAGCCAGTTGAAAAAGAGGACATAAACCTTGCCCCCAAGGAGCTTTCAATATGGTTGAAAAGACCAAATAAGCAGGTACCCCAAACACTACAGATATTTAAAAATCCTATGTTTACTCATGACATTTGCAGAGCATCCAGTTGGTGTGTGAATTCTGGAAGTGTGTGAGCCTTATGAACCTTGGACAAATTACTTACCTTTTTTAAGCTTTAAGTCCCTCAACTATAAAATGAGGACAATAATAGTACCCACCTCAAGGAGTTGTTAGGAGACAATTCATATAAATTGTCTAGAATGTGTTAAGCCATTATTATCATCGTTACTGTTAATAGCACTATATTTGTTTTCTTTCTGAAAATTATTGGGGTAAATCCTGCTCTCCCTTGCTATTAAGATGGGATTAATGAGCGGAAGAACTGATGCAATCTATAATCACAACCAAAAGTATAAATAAAAGATAGATACTGTCTCCAGAGAGATTAATTCACCAGTGACAGCCCCTATGGGATCACTGGCACACTGCGTGTGAACTTGTTTTATCTGCCTTTGAATCAGATTTGGAACCAGGAGAGATTATCCAATGCCTCCAGAATCACATTCACCCTACCTGCCATATTAAGACCTTTGGTGGCTTTTATTGAAGTGCTGACCTGATCATACTTGCTTCCCTCTCTCAGGACTGTTGGAATCCAACCCTTCTGCAAACTTTCTCCTGACTAAGCTTCTATAGCTAAACACATTTGCTTAATACAAATTCAAATAAGAAGAGGTAAGTTCTAGTGATGTCTCTTTCTATTCACACCAGCCTAGATGGTATTGCGTTTTGTTTTGAGACAGAAAATGAAGGTTCTGAGTTTTGGCAATATCAGGCAGGGTAAGATGCCTCCATGAGCTAAATGAATTCTCGTTATGCCAGACCAATGGTTGTCACTTGTTCAAAATTATGTTGATCCGAGAATTATGTCCAAAAAATCCAATTATCTAGGAGATGGGGAGGAATGAGAAAGCAGGTCAAGTCACTAAAAATCAATTCTCTAAAACCAATACTCTGTCATTTTTGTCACATCCCTATGTGAAGACCAGCAAGAATTTCCCAGTAATAAAGTTTTTATCTTTTTGCTTTAAAGTGAATGAATGAATGAATGAATAAATAATAAATGCCACTACTCTGAAGATAAATTTGAAGATCAAACAATATAAAGAATAACCAATGATAAAATATTGAGGATTTGCGAGGTGGGGTGTGGGGTAATGGGATCTTGTTTTTCTCTTTTCCTCAGCCATTTTATACACAAATGCATGAACTTCCTGTCAAATGCAGGCGATTATCTTTTCTGTTTTTGGAGACATACTCCCTTGCCTCTCCCTCTTTCTGTCCCCGTCCCTGTCCTTGGTGGTTAAACAGCTGCAACAAACCATCCTAGCCATGAATTCAAGTGGTTGTATGTAAATGTGTAGTTTGTCAAATTGACCTAGAGGTGTCTGGATGAAGCAGGAATCCATCCTCTGGTGAATGGACCCTCAGGGCCAATTGTTATAGGTCAAGCTTTAAATTTATCTTTTTGGGGAGGTCTTTTTTAGTTAAATCACGTATTCTGATCAATCCTCATATACATGCTTCTTTCTCTTAATTGAATTTCCATTCTTTCAGCGCCTCAGATTAAAACTTCAAATGTTCTTTCAGCTCCTTCTTCTCTCCTACATTCATACCTTGCTCTTGATTCCCACCGCCACTATCTGAGCTAACGTTCTCAGCCTCTCTCCCATAGACTCTTGCAGTAGCCTCCCCACTGAGCTCCCAGCTTCCAGTCTCTTCTTGAATCCCTCGTTATTCAGCCATAATAAATGTTTTTAAATGCTGCTCCAATCATTTCACACCTCTTCTGAAAAAAAAAATCTTCATTTGATCAGACTCCTTAACCTAGTGTTCAAGATTTTCCATATCCTGGACCCAAGTTATTTTTGCAACCTGGTTTTCCACTACACCATGTTATGCACCCTATGCTGCAGTAAGTGATGATGTGTGCTTTCCACGCTTTCAAACAATGTATACGACTCTAATGCCTTCACCATCATTGACAAATATTCAGATCCCTTCCATTCCTTCTTATTCAATTTTCATTTATATTAAAGACATATGCGATCAAAGTTAAAAAAATAAAATAATACTATGGGCTTATAATGAAAAATAGCAGTTCCCTTCTTCATCATTCCTCACTCTCAATTCCTGGTCTCCCAAGTTAACACATTTTTAATAATTTCAGTGTTTTCTTTTATTTACCCATACTTCTTAATAACAAGTCTTTATTCTATTTGTGGTTTTTTTTTAGTTTTAAATATGACTTATTTATCACTTACTATAAAAAATGAGAACTTTTAACCCTTACATTACAAAGAGAAAGAGCGAGGACAAGAGACAGAGAGAGAGAGAGAGGGAGAGAGAGAATGTCTATGCCTTACTCTCCAGATACTCTTATATCATACTTTTTGGTTATATCAGCATGGAGAGTTTACACTTTCACGACTGCATAAACATTAGTCACAGTGGAATCATTTAGTGAACTATGGTTACCTAAAAAAAAAAACTCTTCTCAATTCTCACAGATGGTCAGATGGTACAATTCCTGTTGTTTTTGTTTGTTTGTTTTTGGAGACATGACAAGGGATCTTGTCCTCAACACCAGTCTGTTCTTATTACATAATCCACACACATCTTCAGGGTCCTTCTACTGTATGCTAAGGGAATTCTGACAAATCAGCATCATTTAGATGGGTCACTTTAAAGTGACCAGGTTTTAGTGTTGACTAAAACAACAGAGAAAAAAAAAAAAAAACAATTAAAACCATACTCATGGCTCCAGCCAGTAAATTGAAACAAGTCTCTCTGGTAAAGGTAACAATTATGACAAATTCATATCTAATTTCTTGGGTCAAACGCTCTCAAAATTCATTCCCATATACAGTCTCCAAATTTCTGCCCCAAATTAGCAAGGACCTGTAATGTTTCTTGCCCTGGCAGAGCCTGCAGCAATCGAACCCTGTTTACCTGATGGGTATGGAGAGGGCCATCAGGAGAATTATTCCTTTTACTCTGCATCCCACTCAGTAAGGAAGTATCACAATTTTCTTAAGATTTTATTTTTAGAACAGTTTCACATCACAGCAAAACTCAGCAAGAGTACAGAGATTTCCTATATAACCCCTGCCCCTACACATGCATAGCCTCCCCCTTTACCTTCATCCCTCACCAAAGTGGTACAATTGTTAGAGCTGATGAACTTACCCAGACATATCATAATCACCCGAAGTCCACAGTTACATTATGGTTCACTCTTGGTATTGTACATTCTATGGGTTTGGAAAAAAGTATAATGACATGTATATACCATTATAATATCATACAGAGTAGTCTCACTGCCTAAAAATCCTCTGTGCTCTACTTAGTCATCCCTCCCTCCTAAACATTGGCAACCACTGATCTCTTTACTGTCTTCATAGTTTTGCATTTTCCAAACATACTGTATGATAGCTGGAATCATACAGTATATTGCCTTTTCAGATTGGCTTCTTTCAGTTAGTAATTAGCATTCAAGGTTCTTCTATGTCTTTTCATAGCTTGACAGCTTGTTTCTCTTTAGTGCTGAATACTACTCCATTGTCTGGATGTACCACAGTTTATTTATCCATTCACTTTCGGAAGGACATCTTGGTTGCTTCCAAATTTTGGCAATTATGAGTAAAACTGTTGCAAACATCTTTGTGCAGGCTTTTGTGTGGATGTAAGTTTTCAGCTCATGTGGGTAAATACCCAGGAGTGTGATTACTGGATCATATGGTAAGAGTATGTTTAGTTGTGTAAGAAACTGCCAGACTGTCTTCCAAAGTGGCCCTACCATTTTGTATTCCCACCAGCAAATGAGAGTTCCTATTGTGCCACATCCTTGCTAGCATTTGGTGTCATTGTTCTCGATTTTGGCCACTCTAATAGGTGTGTAGTAGAATCTGATTGTTGTTCTAATTTGTATTTCCCTGATGACATATGTCTTAGTCCATTTGGGCTGCTATAACAAAATGCCAGAGACCAGGAGACCTATTGCAACATTTATCTCACAGATCTGGAGGCTGGGAAGTCCAAGATCATGGCACTGGCAGTTTCAGTGTCTGGTAAGAGCCCACTTTTTGGTTAATAGATAGTACCTTGTAGCTGTAACTTCACATGGTGGAAAGGACAGGAATCGCTGTGGGTTCTTTTATAAGAGCACTAAGCCCATACATGAAGGCTCTAGCTTCATGACCTAAGCACCTCCCCACGACCCCACCTCTTAGGTCACACACTCCCTTAGCTGCAAGGTAGCTGGGAGAAGACCACCTCCCATTGGCTTCTTTAATCATACAGAAGAGCCATAACTAATAATGAATGTCCACTAACCCATCACATAGGGCTTTGATTTAGGGGGGAAAAAATGAAACCACTTTCTCTACTGAAAGGATTTTTCAAATGTGACTTATTAATTATAATTATTATATTCATTAATGTTGTTATGATTTCTACTGAGGGTGTACCCCATTGCTCCCCCATAAAAGTATTTTTTCCCTGTTATCGTCAAAACTTCTGCCAACTCAGGGTTTTTAAAATCACCCTTCTCTTCCTTGATTTTAGTGGGTGTCTCCCAGCAAAATTCAATGAAGCACATGAATGAAAGTTTTCCAGAGGATTTCATTCTCATGGGCTTTACCAAATATCCGTGGTTGGATCTTCCTCTCTTCTTTGCTCTCCTAATCTCCTACATGTTCACACTGTTGGGAAACATTACTATTATTCTGGTCTCTCAAATAGATTCCCAACTCCAAAGTCCTATGTATTTCTTCCTCACAAGCCTCTCCTTTTTGGACCTCTGTTTCACCAGCACAACTCTACCCCAAAAGCTGTTCAACTTGGTGGGGGGCCCAAGAAGAACATCACTTACATAGGCTGTATGAGCCAGGCCTATGTATTTCACTGGCTAGGCTGTACTGAATGTGTCCTGCTTGGCACCATGGCCTTACACCACTATGTGGCTGTGTGTAAGCCTCTGAGATACTCTGTAATCATGAACCACAAGCTCTGCTGGCAGCTCTCCAGCACTGCTTGGCTCATTGGTCTGGCCAATTCACTACTGCAGTCCACACTCACAGTCCAGCTGCCCCTGTATGGGAACCAGGAATTGGACCACTTCTTTTGTGAGCTGCCCAGTCTAATTAAGATGGCTTGCGTGGACACCACAGTCAGTGAGCTTACAGTGGTGGCCACCTTCCTGATAATGGGTCCCCTCTCCATGATTCTTGTCTCTTACAGTTATATTGCCCAAGCTGTATTTCAAATCCCTTCTGCTGATGGGAGACTTACGGCCTTCAACACCTGTTCATCACACTTACTGGTGGTGTCTTTATTTTATGGCTCTGGCATCTACATCTATATGCAGCCTTCAGGGGACAGCCCTCAAGACGTCATCAAAGTTCTGATGCTGTTTTACTGCGTTATTACTCCCATGGCCAACCGATTCATCTACACCTTGAGGAACAAGGATGTTAAAGGAGCTTTGAGGAGACTTCTGAAGAGGGCCATTTTGTCCAAAAGAATGTAAGAAAATGATGCTTTATTCTGAATGGGAAAACCCAACAATAACCTGAAATATATCCTCCTTTAAATAGCATCAAAATCATGCTCAAAAGTCAATTCAAGAAAACCTTTGTGTGTTGTGATTACCACTTCTGACACCAAATGTGTTGGCTTTTTTCCCCACAACAACCAATTCTCTGAAACAAACTGGGTGTCCTACATTCAATTCAATTCTGACACGAACTACCCAGAGTTATCATAGGCCCCACAGGTTAAGGGCTCAATTCCACAAAACTGCCTCTGTTACTGGAGAGTAGGTTCTTGTCTCATCCCAGAAAGATTTTAGAGGCTAAGAAAGCAAAGCGAGGATTTATTAATTGATAGTATTAATTGATAGTACACTCTCAGGAGGGAGAGCAGGCAGGCTCAGGTGAGCAGCTGCTCTGAGTTCCTTTGGCAAGCTGGTTACATAGGGTATGAAAATGATTGGGCAGAAAATATTCATTGAGGAGGGAGGGGTTTGGCGTCAAATTTCCTGATTTTCATCCCAGCTCCACCTTCCCCGGGGGAGGAGGAATTTTTGCCCTTTCTTGGTCTTGATTGTAAGTGTCATGGTGTCGGTGCATCATGGGTACTTCTTTTCTGCAAGGCTAATTTTATTGTAATGAGGGCGTAACAAGCAAAAGGTTACATTTGGAAGCCAGAGATTCCCACCTTTTGCCGCCTTTCTTTGCCTCTAGGACCCCTGTCGCCTCAAGATGTAAGGTTTCCTGTCACCTGACCCGTGCCCCCCACCCCCTTTCTCTGCTCATATCTAGCTACCTACCTGCTCTAATACCTCTGCTTCAGATGCCAATCACAAGTTCAGGCCACTTGTACTTCTGACCAACCAGCTACAAAGTCAAGGGTTCCTAGAACAGCTCACTAAACTCAAGAAAACATTTTTTAAAATATTTATTTATTTGGCCGCGCCAGGTCTTAGTTGTGGCACTCGGGATCTTCATTGCAGCATGCGGGATCTTTTAGTTGCAGCATGTGGGATCTAATTCCCTGACCAGGGATGGAACCTGGGCCCCCTGCATTGGGAGCTCGGAGTCTTAGCCTCTAGACCACCAGGGAAGCCCCTCAAGGGAACATTTCACATATTTTACCAATGTATTATAAAAAATACAACTCAGGAACAGCCAAATGTAAGATATGCATAGGGCAAAATATGACAGGGAGGGGCAGTGGGCAGAGCTTCCACTCACTTTCAGGGCATGGGTCCCCTGCACCTCAATGTGGTCACCAACTAGGAGGCTCTCCAAACTTCATTGCTCAGTGTTTTTTTATGGAGGTTCCCATATGATTATGTAAATCATTGGCGGTGCGTGACTAACTCAATCTCCAGCCTCCTCCCCTCCCCAGAGTCAGGGGATGGGGCTGAAAGTTCCAACCCTCTAAACACATGGATGCTTCCCTCTAGCAACCAGCCCACATTCTGAAGCCATACAGGAGCCCACCAAGAATCACTTTAGGATAAACTCAAATATAGCTGAAAGGGGCTTGTTATGAATAACAAAAGATCACCCCTATCAGTCAGGAAATTCCAAGGGTTTTAGACGCTCTAGGTCAGAAACTGGTAATAAAGACCAAATATATGTTTCTTATTATCATACTTTTCTTATGAAAGTAAGCATCTTCATAAAAAAAACCCTAAAAGTTAGTTTGAAAATTCTTTGGAACCTTTAGTATAGTATCAGTGAAAAATGCTAAGGGCATGTAAAGTTCTGAAACAAATCTGAAAGGAATTACCTGGGAAAGTGTTTTATTATGTTAGAACTTTAAAAACCTTAAAATATAATTATCAAAACTGTATAAAATTTTCATTGATGAAAATATAAAATTATTTTATGACTTCGTACATTTAATTATTTCTAAAACTTATCAAACCACAGTTATTTCAACAGGACAAGGAAGCACTATTATTAAACAATATTGATTCTATCGGATGTTGGTATGTTGAATAATTGAGTCTATACTTCATACCACAAATTACAACAAATTAAATTTGAATCAAGAAGTTAAACATTTAAAAAGCTTTTCATTAAAAATGAAATACTTTTCTGTCATAGTTGTGGAAGAGAAATACATTTCTGACAATTGAATATATGGAAAAAAAGACCAAAACAAGATGAATAGAAATAATAAAGATGTATATAACAAAGTAAACATCAAGAGTAAAGTTGTTGCTTTAAAATGTAGCCAATATTATGTTTTTTTCTATATAAAATATATAAAGACTTAACAAATATATATGTATAATACCCTGAAATAAGCAACCACTATTTAGTGACAGACACTTTACGTACGGGCAAACATAGGCAATATATCATTATGTGACAAAACTCAGTCTTACAAACGAGTTTTTTTTTTAAATATAAATTTATTTTATTTTTATTTATTTTTGGCTGCGTTGGGTCTTTGCTTTCTCTAGTTGCAGCGAGCGGGGGCTACTTTTCGTTGTGCGGGCTTCTCATTGCGGTGGCTTCTCTTGTTGCAGAGCACGGGCTCTAGGGGCGCGGGCTCCAGCAGTTGTGGCTCGCGGGCTCTAGAGCGCAGGCTCAGTAGTTGTGGCACACGGGCTTAGTTGCTCCGCGGCATGTGGGATCTTCCCGGACCAGGGCTCGAACACGTGTACCCTGCATTGGCAGGCGGATTCTTAACCACTGTGCCACCAGGGAAGCCCCTTACAAACAAGTTTTTAAAAATTCAGAAGAGATTGCAAACTGACATGGTTTCCTGGTTCCTTCTGCTAACCCAAACTGGGATATATGATAGATATGTGAAAGAAATTGGTGGATGTCAGAAACTAATATTTTTTAAGTGTGAGAAATCCTTTGGAATATAGAAGTTAGCTGAGTCCTGTTACATTGAGGAAAACAGAACCCTAAAGCAAGAGGTTTGAAGGCCAGGGCTAGAGAATAAGCTGGCCCTCAAACATGAGAGGATCCTTGCCTCCTTCATCACTAAGAGCAAAAGCAGTCTTCCACTCTAGCGGACCTGTCTAGAACTGGATCTACCAGGATGATGTCAGAGCCTGGCTAAAGATGGATATAAATTACAACAGATAAAGTAAGAAAGGTTGGTCTGTACCATTCTCCACTTCACTCCTTGGGATAGTTAATAACCATACAGAGTGGCAACAGTTGTTGACCTGTAATTTCACTCCTCCACCCAGGTACACATTACCGACAGAGATTGTTGATGTTCTAGAATATGAACTGCAGAACAAAAGTATCAAACATTTGAAGAACACTTGCACTTTAAGAGGAAGACAACAGATTGAAGTATGTAGAGCAGATAATGGAGTGTTAATGGGATAGATATAGTATAAATCAATATAAGAATTATATTTATATTATAAATATATTTATATTTCTCATTTAAAAATGAAGACACTGAGTATCCAAGCAGACAATGACCAGATCATATATGCAGATAGAACTCTGACCCCAAATCTGTAGCAACCAGCCCAGGAAACCAACATAATTATCTATAATAACCAGCCCAGGAAGCCAGCCTATTATCTGTAAGTCAGACTTGTAGGAAGTCAGTCCACTACTCTAGCAACAAGCCCCAGAAACCAAACAATAACTTCTGAAACAATTGGCTCCAAATTACAAGGACTTGATTAATAACTGACAGCTTCCTCATTTTTATCCCTGCTTCCAACTTAGGACCAAACAGAGAAAGTCAAATATGCACCCACCCCCCAAAAAAAACCTACATATGTACATAATTAGCAAACATTTGTTTGGTATCTACTGTGCTTCAGGGGTCCTTTACATGATAATCATTCAATACTCACAGTAACTTTTAGGTATATGTGCTATTATTCTCATTTTACAGGTAAGGAAAATGAGGCACATAGAGATGAAGTAACTTGATCCATTGCACAAAGCTAACAAGATTTCCAAGTCAAGCTCACAAACCAAGCTCTCAAGCACCACACTATCTTTTGCATATAAATTTTTTGCATATAAATGTGTATGTCTGTACATGATTATATGAGCAGAGAGAAAAATATGGAAGAATGCATACTAGACATACGTTGTGTGAACGGGAACGTGCTGGGTTTTTGGATGGCGGTGGATGGAGAGAGATTGATAAAACTTGGGGGGAGAGGAAAGGAGAGAAAAAAATCAGTATCGTCATACCGAGCGGTCATTCCTGGACTAACCAGGTGTTGACTTGGCAGTTGGTTTGCTGCGAAGTTCTCGGGCTATACGGGACGACCTTGGAAACCTGTTGGACTCGGCTGGAAGGCGCCAGCCATAGAGATGGATACTCCTAGAGGGGCGTGGCTCTGGGGCGTGGCTTCCGGGATATCTGCAGGTCCTTAGAGAGGTGGATTTTCTGGGCTTCCGGGTACGTGGGGCTTGGGCGCGCGTCGGGAGAAGAGCTGCAGCCGGGGTCAACCTCCGCAGCATGGGGTCGACCCGGGCCGGCCCGGGTCCAGTGTGAGACATTCCCCCCCTTTCCAATCCCGGCTGCCGTGAGCTGGTCTCCTGGAGTGACCCCTGACGTGGGAGACTGGGCTTTGTGCCCGGACCCGACCCCAGATTTCTTACCCCGACCGGGCCCCAGAGGTTTCAGAGAAGCAGAGGACTCCTGAGTGTAAGAGGGGTGGCTTGTTTTGGAATCTGGTGGGTCTTTGACGCATAGAAAGCAGGCACTTTTCTTTAGTCCTTGGGGTCAGAAGTGTTTTTGAAATCAGATTGAGGAATTTTTTAAAAAACATGGTGCGTATATAGTATATTGAATGCATAACACCCCAGGAGTCTGGGGCAGTCCCATATTTTATTACAGAAAGTAGTATTAATATTTCTGTAACAAAATATGAATATTCACTCTAAAACTATAAATAATTTCATGTCATTTCAAGCCAAGCTGTTACAAAATGAATTTATGTCACTTTGAGTATTGCCATCAAATGACTTATGAAAATACTCTTGGTTTTCAGAACTCTGGGGGACATCAAAATTGTGGAGGAGGGATTGTGGACCCGTTCTAGTTAATATTTTCACTGCCTTATTTCTCTAATCTTGTTTTGTTTATGTATCACACAGTATTAAAGCAAACAATTCCTGAGCAAGCTATTGAAAAAGTCTTAGAGTTAATACCTTTTGTTAGTCATTATTTTTTTCAACAGATAGTTAATTGATGATTTATATGTCCCAGACATTCTTTTGGCACTTAGAATGGTGCAGTGTACCAAACTGATAGATAAAACCCCTGTTCTTACGGCATTTATATTATTGTGGAGTAACAAACAAAAGGCAAATAAACATATGTTGTCAGTTGGTGGTGAGTGTTACAAAGAAAGTAGAGTAGGAGGGTGGATAATGGTCGGAAAACTATTTTATATACAATGAGCTAGAAATGTCTCTTTAAGAAGATGATTTTTGAGCATACTTTAAAGAAACAAGGGAATGCCCTATGCTAATATCTGGGTAAGAGCATTCCACGCAAGTGTGAAGGGCCTCAGGTAGACTGCATTTAACATGTCTAAAATAGAAAAGGTTTGGAGTAGAGTGAGTATAGGAAAAAGTTTACTCTTTTCATTTCTAAAATAATCATATGAATTTCCATTACCAAGAATGTCAAATCCTCAAGTCATCTACATCACTGTTAGGCAGATTTCAAAAACCTTTTCTGTTGTGTTTTTCTTCAAGTGGTATAGGCAGTGTTTAATAATACATGTGGATGTTTTTAAACTGATGGCAGTTTTTCATCTTAATACTTTCTATATTTTGCAAAGGGGAGTCTCCCTGGGGTGTGAACCTATCTGCAGGGACCCCTCTCCTGAGAGAAAATGACTACAGATCTTATTATTCAGAATGAAAAAAAACCAGGAGGGACCTGTGATAGTAAAGGTGGAGGAAGAGAACTTTTTTGTACAAGAAATTGACTTGCAGCAGAATAGCCAGTCCAGCCAGGAAGTCTTCTGCCAACACTTTAGATGGTTCTGCTACCAGGAGACACCTGGACCCAGGGAGGCTCTGAGCCAACTCCAGGAACTTTGCTGTCAGTGGTTGAGCCCAGAGAATCATAAAAAGGAGCAGATCCTGCAGTTGCTGGTGTTGGAGCAGCTCCTGACCATCCTGCCTGAGGAGCTCCAGGCTTGGGTGCGGGAGCATCATCCATTGAATGGAGATGAGGCTGTGTCTTTGCTGGGAGATTTGGAGAGAGAACTTGATGATCCAGAATTTCGGGTGGGAAGAGGAAGGATGTTCTGCTGTGGCAATCAGACCATTAAATTAACCACATTTAATAGTTTGGTTCCTTAATAGTGTCAGTTCCTTTTTCTGTCTCATCTCTCCTGCTAAGCCCATTCAGTCCCTTTTCCTAATCCTGTCTCCATGGGAGTTGTTTCCTAAGGTTTTAGCTCTGGTTTTCATAGTAGTTTCCTCCTAAGCCCAATGGTCCCTAATTGTCCCCAGGGCACATCTCAAGCAGGTGGACATGAAATGCTCTGGCAGGAGGTGATATCTCTGAGAGCTGCACAACAGTCACCAAGTTGTCAGCTCTGGCACGTGGAGACCCTGCTCAAGCATGACTCTATATTCACAAAATATAGAAAGTATTAAGATGAAAACCCCATTTCCTACGAGAGAGGTGAGGAGGAGAGGGAGGAATCTATCTGGGAAGGTGGGTTAGGGTAGCAGGCTCCTACTTGGCCGACCAAAGCCATCCTTTACAACTTAATCATTAGTGTTTCTAACCCTAACTCTCACCTGAAATCTTCCCTGGCTCATCTACCTCTCTCTTTACAAAGTACAACCTTTATTCTTGGTCTTTTAAGCAAAATATTTTTATTTTATATGTTTTCATATACCATGTTGGTTTTCATTAAAGCATTAAACTATCACATTCTGTTGCTTTTTATACCACCTCTGTTTTACAGTGTCCTTTACAATGACCTTCTAAATGTCCTATCCTACCCTGTATCTGTAAGTTTTCTATACCCATCAGTGATAAAGTCATCTTTTAAGAGTTTCACTTTGACTACCTTTCTCCTGTCCTCTTCCACATTAAATTCTCTTGTCTTTTCATGTCAGTAGCTTCCCCTACGTGTCACTCCAGTCTAGGTTTGTTACACCTTTTCCTTTCCACATTCTCTACATGCCAAATGTGCTTTCCGTTTACTAAGCATCTCCCTTTTTACATCCTGATCCCCTTTAGAATCTATCTCCAGAAAAAGCAATAAAGTGACCAGAAGAGTCAAGAAATCAGTCCTTTTCCAGTATTTCCTTTGAGTTCAAGTGGAATCTCCATTTTAATGAGCTCGATGGGACATTTAATTTATTTCCTTCAGGCCAAATTTCACTAAGAATGTGTATTTTATTGTGTTCATAAAGCAATACTGATGTTAGTTTGTTTGAAGGAATTATTGGTTTACACTGAATCTTCAAGCAATGTTCTATGTGGGGGAAGATTAAGACAAAGGGTTTTCTCTCCAAGCAATAGAGGAAATACACTTTTGCCTTTCTGCTATACAGTGGGCCCTTTGTATCTGCGGGTCGCACATCCTCCTATTCAACCAACCGTGGATCGAAAATATTCAGAAGAAAAATTCCAGAACATTCCAAAAAGTAAAGATTGAATTTGCAACACACTGGCAACTATTTCCATAGCATTTACATTGTATTAGGTATTATAAGTAATCTGGAGATGATTTAAAGTATATGGGAGGATGTACATAGGTTATATGCAAATACTATGCCATTTTATATAAGGGATTTAAGCATCTTCAGATTTTGGTATGGAGGCATGGGTCCTGGAACCAATCCCCTGCAGATACCAATGGACAACTGTACTTGTATTTGAATGCAATTTAAAGTACTGTTTACACACTTAGACTTTAACAAATTAGTGCCCCTTTTTGGTGTTAAAGATTATTCTCAATCCTACCTTAGTAATTATTACATAGGTTATTTATGCCTAGGATATGTCTATTTCAACTTTCCTTTCTAGCATTTTCCTTAATTGAACATAAGAGCTATTTATTAATTGTTGGAGGAGCATGACTAGAAAAGAGATAAATGATCCCTTAGGAGTTTAATATTTCATCAGTTCAAAAAGGTGACATTTCTATTGTTTACTTTTACATATGTTTAAAACCTTCCATAATAAAAAGCTTAAAAAGAAAGTGACATTTAAATGATCCATTTCCTATTTTTGAAAGTGAGAGCAAACCTTAGACTGGGAAGTTGACTGCAAAGCAAGAAATGTCCAAAGGAATGGAATCACAGAAGATGATACTCAACAGAATCTTCAGAGGCAGGAACATTTTCTTGGGGGCTCATTTTGGAGACCTTTGAGAATGCAAGGACAGGTTTGGAGGGCATGAAGGAAACGCAGAGGAAGGGAAAGAACACAAATGTGATCAGTGTGGGAAAAGCTTCATGCACATCATGAATCTTACTGGACATCAGAGAATCCACACGGGAAAAACCCTTTCAGTGTAAAGAATGTGGAAGAGCCTTCAGTCAAAATACAACCCTTTTAAATCACCTCATAATTCACTCTGGCAAAAAACCTTATCAGTGTAATCATTGTGGCAAAAGTTTTAGTTAAGGCTCAGTCCTTATGAAACATCAAAGAAATCACACTGAGGAGGGGCCTTATGAGTGCAATGAATGTGGCAAAACCTTCAGTAACAGCACAGGACTTAGCATCAGAGGTACCATACCTTAACGAAATGTTACCAGTGCAATGACTGTGGGAAGGCTTTCAGAGAAAGTTCAAACCTTACTAAACATCAGCGAATTCACACAGGAGAAAAACCCTACGAATGTGATGAATGTGGAAAAGCCTTCAGTGGAAGTTCTGACCTTACTAGACATCACAGAATTCACACTGGGGAGAAACCCTAAGAATGTGACAAGTGTGGGAAGGCCTTCTAACTGAGCTTACATCTTACTGAACACCAGAGAATCCACAACAAAGAAAAACCCTATGTGTAGTAAGTGTGGAAGAGCCTTTAAACAGAGAACAGGTCTTTTTCAACATAAAAAAAAAAAAGCACAACTAATCAAAATCACTTTGGGAATTCCCTGGTGATCCAGTGGTTAGGACTCTGAGCTCTCATTGCTGAGGGCTCAGGTTCGATTCCTGGTCAGGGAACTAAAATCCTGCAAGTGGCACGGCAAAAAAAAAAAAAAAAATCACATTGCTTTAATTACTGTAGTAAGAATGTTAAACAGCATTTGTTTCTCGTAGAATTCAGAGAAGCTACATGAGCACTCTCCATATCTGTCACCGTCTCAATTTCTCTGACATCAAAGTATCTACAGACTAGATTCTCAGAGTGAGCTAATCCAGATTTTCTATTTCTAGGCCTCAAGGCTGACTAATTTAAAATGTAAAGCTTCAAAATGGCCTGTTTCATCCTATCCACAATGAAATTTAGAGAAAAATGCACACCCATAACCCAGAGTTGAAAGTACCATAACATTTCTCAAGTGAGTAGTTAAAGGTTTAGGCATTGCTTTTCTTCCTCGCTTTTTCTTCCTTTGCTTTACGTGTGGCGATCAACACCTTAGTAACTTGTTAGATGTTGCTTTAAAAGGGGGTTGACATGGGGTGAGGAAAGATACTAGGTTCTAGTATCCACTACGCCACTGTGTGATCTTAGGCGAGTTGCCCACACATTCTAGGCCTTACATTCCTCATCTGTGAATTATGGGATTAGAATATATATTCTCTCAAAGATCCCTTGAACCTCTACAATTGATTTTTGTGAATGCCTTCAAGCTTCTGTATTTAATTCCTCAACCTGACATTCAAGAGGCTCCTCTACAAATTTGTCCCAGTAGGAAATGTTACTTTCTTCACTATCCTACAAGAGCTCTCTGCTCTTATTGTATTGGTCTCACTTTCCCGAGCTCCCCCCAGTACACTCCAGCTTCCATGTCTTTGTCTTCCATTCTAACCCCCTTCACGCCCTGAATGCCCTCCTTATCTTTGTTGTTTCTCCAGTTAAATTTGATGTATGTCTTACTGTAACTCCACTTAGAATAAACAAGCTTTCTGAGCACTGAACCTCCCAGAGGCTGTATGCAGTACTCCTAAGGTGTCACTTAAAAATGGGCTTGGGATGGCTTCCCTGGTGGCGCAGTGGTTGAGAGTCTGCCTGCCGATGCAGGGGACACAGGTCGGGGAGGATCCCACATGCCGCAGAGCAACTAGGCCCATGAGCCACAACTACTGAGCCTGTGCGTCTGGAGCTTGTGCTCTGCAACAAGGAGGCCGCAGCACTGAGAGGCCCTCGCACTGCAACTAGAGAAAGCCCTCGCACAGAAACGAAGACCCAACACAGCCAAATAAATAAATAAATTAATTAATTAATTAATTAATTAAAAGAAAAAAAAATCTAAAAAAAAAAGGGCTTGGGTTAAATAGTATTGACCCTCTTGGGAATCTCTCTTCCCTTTCTTTCAGACCACTTGTAATACCATAGGCATCATTTCTTTCTAATTCTCTGCCTTCCCTCCAAACTTGCGTTTCCTAAGTATCATTGTTTCAGAGAAGGAAGCAGAGATAGTGGGTTCAATCAGAGATGATGGCATCACATTTAAGGAAAAAAAAAGGAAAAGAAAACCCTAGATAGGGAGTCAAAGTACAGACACCTACATCAGAATTTATGATCAGCTACTGGTAATAAAGATCTGAAAAATACACAAGCTGTATGCTTCTCGAGTAAAAGAAGTCTAAAGGTAGATAGTTTAGGGTTGTTGCTTTTACTCCATGGAATCATCAGGGATCCAGGTCCCTTCCACTTTTCACCATCCTCTGCATGGCTGCTGAAGCACCAACCAACAATTCTACATTCCAGTCAGCAGGAAGGGCCAAAAAGGGACTCCCAGATCAGTCAGCATCTTTCTCGGAGCCTTCTCAGGACAATATATTTCTTCTTATACTGAATTAGCCAGAATTTAGTCACATGACCACAACTCAGCTGCAAGGGTAGCTGAGAAATGTAATCTTTATTCCAGGTGCCAAAGGACACAAATAAAAAATTAGATTTCTGTTATCTAATAAAAAGGAGCTACTTATTTAGTAGGCAATCAACAGCCTGCCACAGTCCCAAATAAAGTCATGGCATTTTGAGTTCTAAAGTGCAGGTACTAACTCATGTGTGTGTGTGCTGTGAGTGACCATCTATTTTTACTTACAGCAGCTCTGGTCATGGATTATTTGTGAAGGGTTTTTCTTTTTCTTTTTTTTTAACTTTATCTTTTTATTTTATTTTATTTTTGAAGTATCCTTTTTTTTGAATTTTATTTTATTTTTATACAGCAGGTTCTTATTTGTTATCTATTTTATACATATTAGTGTATATATGTCAATCCCAATCTCCCAATTCATCCCCCCACCCCCCCACCCCTGCTTTTCCCCCTTGTGTCCATACGTTTGCTCTCTACATCCGTGTCTCTAAACCGGTTCATCTGTACCATTTTTCTAGATTCCACACATATGCATTGTTATAGGATATTTGTTTTTCTCTTTCTGACTTACTTGACTCTGTATGACAGTCTCTAGGTCCATCCACGTCTCTACAAATGACCCAATATTGTTCCTTTTTATGGCTGAATAATATTCCACTGTATATATGTACCACATCTTCTTTATCCATTCCTCTGTCAATGGGTATTTAGGTTGCTTCCATGACCTGGCTATTGTAAATAGTGCTGCAATGAACGTTGGGGTGCATGTGTCTTTTTGAATTATGGTTTTCTCTGGGTATATGCCCAGTAGTGGGATTGCTGGGTCATAAGGTAATTCTATTTTTAGTTTTTTAAGGAAACTCCATACTGTTCTCCATAATGGCTGTATCAATTTACATTCCCACCAACAGTTCAAGAGGGTCCCCTTTTCTCCATACCGTGTCCAGCATTTGTAGTTTGTAGATTTTCTGATGATGCCCATTCTAACTGGTGTGAGGTGATATCTCATTGTAGTTTTGATTTGCATTTCTCTAATAGTTAGTGATGTTGAGCAGCTTTCCATGTGCCTCTTGGCCATCTGTATGTCTTCTTTGGTGAAATGTCTATTTAGGTCTTCTGCCCATTTTTTGATTGGGTTTTTTTTTTAATATTGAGATGCATGAGCTGTTTATATATTTTGGAGGTTAATCCTTGGTCCATTGTTTCATTTGCAAATATTTACCCCCATTCTGAGGGTTGTATTTTCGTCTTGTTTATAGTTTCCTTTGCTGTGCAAAAGCTTTTAAGTTTCATTAGGTCTCATTTGTTTATTTTTGTTTTTATTTCCATTACTCTAGGAGGTGGGTTAAAAAAGGTCTTGCTGTGATTTATGTCAAAGAGTGTTCTTCCTATGTTTTCCTCTAAGAATTTTATAGTGCCCAGTCTTACATTTAGGTCTTTAATCCATTTTGAGTTTATTTTTGTGGATGGTGTTAGGGAGTATTCTAATTTCATTCTTTTACATGTAGCTGTCCAGTTTTCCCAGCACCACTTATTGAAGAGACTGTCTTTTCTCCATTGTATATCCTTGCCTCCTTTGTCATAGATTAGTTGACCATAGGTGTGTGGGTTTATCTCTGGGCTTTCTATCCTGTTCCATTGATCTATATTTCTGTTTTTGTGCCAGTACCCTATTGTCTTGATTACTGTAGCTTTGTAGTATAGTCTGAAGTCAGGGAGTCTGATTCCTCCAGCTCCATTTTTTTCCCCTCAAGACTGCTTTGGCTATTCAGGGTCTTTTGTGTCTCCATACAAATTTTAAGATTTTTTGTTCTAGTTCTGTAAAAAAATGCCATTGGTAATTTGATAGGGATTGCATTGAATCTCTAGATTGCTTTGGGTAGTATAGTCATTTTCACAATATTGATTCTTCCAATCTGAGAACGTGGTATATCTCTCCATCTGTTTGTGTAATCTTTGATTTCTTTCATCAGTGTCTTATAGTTTTCTGAGTACAGGTCTTTTGTCTCCCTAGGTAGGTTTATTCCTAGGTATTTTATTCTTTTTGTTGAAATGGTGAATGGGATTGTTTCCTTAATTTCTCTTTCTGGTCTTTCCTTGTTAGTGTATAGGAATGCAAGAGATTTCTGTGCATTAATTTTGTATCCTGCAACTTTACCAAATTCATTGATTAGCTCTAGTAGTTTTCTGGTGGCGTCTTTAGGATTCTCTATGTATAGTATCATGTCATCTGCAAACAGTGACAGTTTTACTTCTTCTTTTCCAATTTGTATTCCTTTTATTTCTTTTTCTTCTCTGATTGCCATGGCTAGGACTTCCAAAACTATGCTGAATCATAGTGGCGAGAGTGGACATCCTTGTCTTGTTCCTGATCTTAGAGGAAATGCTTTCAGTTTTTCACCATTGAGAATGATGTTTGCTGTGGGTTTGTCATATATGGCCTTTATTATGTTGAGGTAGGTTCCCTCTATGCCCACTTTCTGGAGGGTATTTATCATAGACGGGTGTTGAATATTGTCAAAAGCTTTTTCTGCATCTATTGAGATGATCATATAGTTTTTATTCTTCAGTTTGTTAATATGGTGTATCACATTGATTGATTTGCATATACTGAAGAATCCTTGCATCCCTGGGATAAATCCCACTTGATCATGGTGTATGATCCTTTTAACGTGCTGTTGGATTCTGTTTGCTAGTGTTTTTTGAGGATTTTTGCATCTATATTCATCAATGATATTGGTCTGTAATTTTCTTTTCTTTTTTTTTTTAAATAAATTTATTTATTTACTTTTGGCTGTGTTGGGTCCTCGTTTGTGTGCGAGGGCTTTCTGTAGTTGTGGCGAGCAGGGGCCACTCCTCATTGCGGTGCACGGGCCTCTCACTATCGCGGCCTCTCCTGTTGCGGAGCACAGGCTGCAGACGTGCAGGCTCAGTAGTTGTGGCTCACAGGCTCAGTTGCTCCGCGGCATGTGGGATCCTCCCAGACCACGGCCCAAACCTGTGTCCTCTGCATCGGCAGGCGGACTCTCAACCACTGCACCACCAGGGAAGTCCCTGTAATTTTCTTTTTTTGTAGTATCTCTGTCTGGTTTTGGTATCAGGGTGATGGTGGCCTCATAGAATGAGTTTGGGAGTGTTTCTTCCTCTGCAATTTTTGGAAGAGTTTGAGAAGGATGGGTGTTAGCTCTTCTCTAAATGTTTGATAGAATTCGCCTGTGAAGCCATCTGGTCCTGGACTTTTGTTTGTTGGCAGATTTTTAATCACAGTTTCAATTTCAGTGCTTGTGATTGGTCTGTTTATATTTTCTATTTCTTCCTGGTTCAGTCTTGGAAGTTTGTATCTTTCTAAGAATTTGGCCATTTCCTACAGGTTGTCCATTTTATTGGCATAGAGTTGCTTGTAGTAGTCTCTTATGATGCTTTGTATTTCTGCAGTGTCCATTGTAACTTCTCCTTTTTCATTTCTAATTTCATTGATTTGAGTCCTCTCCCTCTTTTTCTTGATGAGTCTGGCTAAAGGTTTACCAATTTTCTTTATCTTCTCAAAGAACCAGTTTTAGTTTTATTGATCTTTGCTATTGTTTTCTTTGTTTCTATTTCATTTATTTCTGCTCTGATCTTTATGATTTCTTTCCTTCTACAGACTTTGGGTTTTGCTTGTTCTTCTTTCTCTAGTTCCTTTAGGTGTAAGGTTAGATTGTTTGAGATTTTTCTTGTTTCTTGAGGTAGGATTGTTTTGCTATAAACTTCATTCTTAGAACTGCTTTTGCTGCATCCCATAGGTTTTGCATCGTCGTGTTTTTGTTGTCATTTGTCTCTAGGTATTTTTTGATTTCCTGTTTGATTTCTTCAGTGATCTCTTGGTTATTTAGTAACATATTATTTAGCCTCCATGTGTTTGTGTTTTTTACATTTTTTTCCCTGTAATTGATTTCTAATCTCATAGCATTGTGGTCGGAAAAGATGCTTGATATGATTTCAATTTTCTTAAATTTACTGAGGCTTGATTTGTGACACAAGATGTGATCTACACTGGAAAATGTTCCGTGTGCACTTGAGAAGAAAGTGTAATCTGCTGTTTTTAGGTGGAATGTCGTATAAATATCAGTTAAATCTATCTGGTCTATTGTGTCATTTAAAGCTTGTGTTTCCTTATTAATTTTCCATCTGGATGATCTGTCCACTGGTGTAAGTGAGGTGTTAAAGTCCCCCACTCTTATTGTGTTACTGTCGATTTCCTCTTTTATAGCTGTTAGCATTTGCCTTATGTATTGAGGTGCTCCTATGTTGGGTGCATACATATTTATAATTGTTATATCTTCTTCTTGGAATTATCCGTTGATCATTATGTAGTGTCCTTCCTTGTCTCTTGTAACATTCTTTATTCTAAAGTCTGTTTTATCTGATACGAGTGTTGCTACTCCAGCTTTCTTTTGATTTCCATTTGCATGGAATATCTTTTTCCATCCCCTCACTTTCAGTCTGAATGTGTCCCTAGGGCTGAAGTGCGTCTCTTGTAGACAGCATATATAGGGGTCTTGTTTTTGTATCCATTCAGCAAGCCTGTGTCTTTTGGTTGGAGCATTTAATCCATTCACATTTAAGGTAATTTTTGATATGTATGTTCCTATTACCATTTTCTGAATTGTTTTGGGTGTGTTTTTGTAGGTCCTTTTCTTCTCTTGTGTTTCCCACTTAGAGAAGTTCCTTTAGCATTTGTTGTAGAGCTGGTTTGGTAGTGCTGAATTCTCCTAGCTTTTGCTTGTCTGTAAAGGTTTTGATTTCTCCGTTGAATCTGAATGAGATCCTTGCCGGGTAGAGTAATCTTTGTTGTAGGTTCTTCCCTTTCATCACTTTAAATATATTGTTCCACTCCCTTCTGGCTTGTAGAGTTTCTGCTGAGAAATCAGCTGTTAACCTTATGGGAGTTCCCTTGTATGTTATTTGGCGTTTTTCCCTTGTTGGTTTCATTAATTTTTCTTTGTCTTTAATTTTTGTCAATTTGATTACTATGTGTCTCAGCGTGTTTCTCCTTGGGTTTATCCTGCCTGGGACTCTCTGCACTTCCTGGACTTGGGTGGCTATTTCCTTTCCCATGTTAGGGAAATTTTTGACTATAATCACTTCAAATATTTTCTTGGGTCCTTTCTCTCTCTCTCCTCCTTCTGGGACCCCTATAATGCGAATGTTGTTACATTTAATGTTGTCCCAGAGGTCTCTCCAGCTGTCTTCATTTCTTTTCATTCTTTTTTCTGTATTGTGTTCCACGGCAGTGAATTCCACCATTCTGTCTTCCAGGTGACTTATCCGTTCTTCTGCCTCAGTTATTCTACTATTGATTCCTTCTAGTGTTTCTTTTTTTATAAATTTATTTATTTATTAATTTTTGGCTGCATTGGGTCTTCAATGCTGCGCGTGGCCTTTCTGTAGTTGTGGCGAGCAGGGACTACTCTTTGTTGAGGTGCACAGGCTTCTCATTGTGGTGGCTTCTCTTGTTGCAGAGCACAGGCTCTAGGCACGTGGGCTTCAGTAGTTGTGGCACGTGGGCTCAGTAGTTGTGGCTCACAGGCTCTAGAGTGCAGGCTCAGTAGTTGTGGCACATGGGCTTAGTTGCTCCATGACATGTGGGATCTTCCAAGGCCAGGACTCGAACCCGTGTCCACTGCATTAGCAGGCAGATTCTTAACCACTGCACCACCAGGGAAGTCCCCTTTCTAGTGTATATTTCATTTCAGTTATTGTATTGTTCATCTCTGTTTTGTTTGTTCTTTAGTTCTTCTAGGTGTTTGTCCTTTAATTCTTCTAGGTCTTTGTTAAACATTTCTTGCATCTTCTCGATCTTTGCCTCCATTCTTTTTCCGAGGTCCTGGATCATCTTTACATCATTATTGTGAATTCTTTTTCTGGAAGGTTGCCTATCCACTTCATTTAATTGTTTTTCTGGGGCTTTATCTTGTTCCTTCATCTGGTACATAGTCCTCTGCCTTTTCATTTTGTCTATCTTTCTGTTAATGTGGTTTTCATTCCACAGGCTGCAGGACTGCAGTTCTTCTTGCTTCTGCTGTCTGTCCTCTGGTGGATGAGGCTATCTAAGAGGCTTGTGCAAGCTTCTTGATGGGAGGGACTGGTGGTGGTTAGAGCTGGGTGTTGCTCTGGTGGACAGAGCTCAGTAAAACTTTAATCCACTTGTCTGCTGATGGGTGGGGCTGAGTTCCCTCCCTGTTGGTTTTTTGGCCTGAGGCGACCCAGCACTGGAGGCTACAGACTCTTTGGTGGGGCTAATGGCGGATTCCTGGAAGGCTCATGCCAAGGAGTACTTCCCAGAACGTCTGCTGCCAGTGTCCTTGTCCCCGTAGTGAGCCACAGGCATCCCCTGCCTCTGCAGGAGACCCTCCAACACTAGCAGGTAGGTCTGGTTCAGTCTCCTATGGGGTCACTGCTCCTTCCCCCTAGGTCCTGATGTGCATACTACTTTGTGTGTGCCTTCCAAGAGTGGAGTCTCTGTTTCCCCAAGTCCTGTAGAAGTCCTGCAATCAAATCCTGCTAGCCTTCAAAGCCTGATTCTCTGGGAATTCCTCCTCCCATTGCCAGACCCCCAGGTTGGGAAGCCTGACATGGGGCTCAGAACCTTCACTTCAGTGGGTGGACTTCTGTGGTATAATTGTTCTCCAGTTTTTGAGTCACCCACCCAGTGGTTACGGGATTTGATTTTATTGTGATTGCACCCCTCCTACCATCTCACTGTGGCTTTTCCTTTGTCTTTGGATGTGGAGTATCTTATCTGGTGAGTTCCAGTGTCTTCCTGTCGATGATTGTTCGGCAGTTAATTGTGATTCTGGTGCTCTCACAAGAGGGAGTGAGCACATGTCCTTCTACTCTGCCATCTTGACATGCAGGTACCAACTCAATAAATTTGTGCTAAAAGATCAATGAACAGATGAATGAATGCATGAATGACTGATAATGTGTGCAAGGAACAAAATGAGAACCAGGAGATATAGTGGTCTAGTGGATATTAAGAGGGGAGGAATAGAACAAGGAGAAGGAAAAGAGGAAAGTGGGGAATGAGAATTGATAAAACTCCTGAGTTGGAGTTTCACTAAGCTTTCTTCAGTGAGTTCACTAAACTCACTAAGCTTTCTTCAGTAAGAGTTTAAATCCATTCCTAAATGGTATCAAAGAACTTTTTTAAAGAAAAATATTCCTCTAGAATCCTACCTCTTAATTTAAGAATTATTTTCATTTCTTAAATTGTGTATTTAGAGACATTGATAGATATAATTAGGTGTATGACTTTACATAATTTTATTTTCTGTATTTAGAATTTTTCTGCTCTATTTTTAGCAATTACTCTTATTTAAGAAAAACTTTCCATGTTTCTATATAATCATAGTTATCACCTTATGGCTTGTATAATAATTTTAAGTCACTTTAGGCTTTATATTTATTAAGGCCACCTCTATCTCTATTTGGAATGCACTTCACATAAGGTAGAATAGTTGAGTAAGAAGATTGTCATACATATATATTTAAGCATTACTGATAACTTCATTTTTGTCTAATGGACACTGTGATAAACTTGCAACCAAAAAAAGGGCCCCTTTAGGATCTGTATGTAAGGATTCCTAGGCACTGATCCCTCAGAGCCAAGGGAGATAGCTGATCAGGAAACATGGATTTGAGTCCTGGTTCTGCTGACCTCAGCAATACACTTCATTTCTCTGAACTTTAGTTTCTTCAGCTGTAAAAAATGGTTTGAATTAAAAAAAAAACTTTATTGAAATATTGTATACATATGTAGAAAGTACATAAATTACAGGTGTACAGCTAAATGAAATTCACAGAGTGAAACCACCCACATAATCACCACCAACATCAAAAAATAGATCATTACCAGTTCCCCAGAAGACCCCAGGGGCGCTCCCTCCCAAACTATTCCTTTCCTACTCCCTATTGTGACTTCTAACACATATTAGTTTTGCCTGTTTTGAACTTTATATAAATGGGATCATGAAGTATGTATCTTTTTGTGTCTGGCTTCTTTCACTCATTATTACGTTTGTGAAATTTATCACTGTGGCTTGTAGCTGTAGTTCATTCATTTTCATTATTGCATAGTATTTTATTGTATGGATAAATTTCAATTTTTGTACCAATCTTATTCTTAATAGACTTTTGGGTTGTTTCCAGTTTAGAGCTATAAAAAATGCTGCTAAAGTGTGTCTTTAGATGTAAATATATATGCATTTCTGGCAGCAATATAACTAGAAGTGAAACTCTTGGGTCATAGAATATGCATATGTTCAACTTCAGCAGATATACCAAAGAATTTCCCAAAAATGTTGTTGCCAATTTACACTCTCATCAACAGTGTATGAAAATTTCCATTGCTCCATAATCCTTGCCAACATTTGGCACTGTGAATTCATTTTTAACAGGGATTTCAGCTTTCAGTTTGCGGTTTCTTAACAAATACCTAATGACCTATCATATTGGCAACATTCAAAAGCCTGAAAACATACAGTTGGGGAGGCAGTGTGAAAACAGGCACTATCTTGCATTGCTGTTGAAAGTGCAAAATCATACAACCCTTACAAAGACACTTCTCTCCTCTCCTCTCTTCATTGTTCATTGCAGCATTATTTGTTAAAGCAAAATATTGGAAACAATCCAAATACCCATCCCTAAGAGACTGGTTGAAAAAATAATGGTACATCTACGCAATGGAGTACTATACCACTGTAAAGAGAAAAAGAGGAATATTTCTATGAACAGATTTAGAATAATTTCCAGGTTATTCTATTAAGTTATAAAGCAAGATGCAAAAGAGTATGTATAATATAACTTATAGTGGTAAAAGGGTAAACACTTATTTTTGTAAAAGAAAGGAAGGAAGGGAAGGGATGAGAGAAGGAAGTAGGAAGGAAAGGATAAATTAAAAACTAATGAAAATGGAACAAGAGTATATATAAGATAAAGGAATTAGGGATAGAAGCAAAACTCTGAATATATCTTTTTATATAATTTTGATTTTGAACTGTTTTGCATGTTCAGAAAGGAAATGAAAAAGATGAAAGGAAAGCAAATTTTGAAATTAAAACAGAAACAAATGACTAACTGTATATCAAGTTTATAACATAACTACACAGAGAAAAGAATTCAAATAAGGTACGTATATGTACTCTGAACTATACTCCCTTAATGGGATACAATTCAAGAACAAATAAAGCAAGCAAAGAAATTTTGCACTGTACATAGTAAGTGTGTTGTTGCTAGTGATGTTGATATTTTAATTTTGAAAATTAAAAAAAAAAAGATTGTAAGAGCAAATTGAGTGAATATATTGATGCTGCTGTGAACCAGGGTGTTCACTGTGGAAGAAAGGAAAATCAAATGTGCAACGGTGAAAATGAAAAAAAAAATCTGTGAAGTTGTATTTGAATTGGAAATATCTTATAAAATCCCTATCATATGTATATTTTATTCCAGCTCTAAGGTCCACTGATAGGGCCTAGAAGCAATGACCTATCCCAGTAGCAATGAGCTTATCTATTTTTCAAAATCTAGATCCTGGTTTCTGTATATTATTCTCCATTAAAAGGAACCATAGCTTCATGGAGCAATGGTGGATTCCAGGTCTAAGGCAGAAAAAGTGTAAAATGAGCCTGGAATATCTCGTGCGAGAAAGTAAAGTGCACAAAAACTTTCTTTGCAGGAAACTTTCTTTGCAACTGATAAATGTAGAAGGAATGTGCCTTAGGTTCCTCATCTCCTAAATGGGGATAATTATACCGAACTCACAGGACTGTTAATGTAGAGTGAGTTAGCATGTGTAAATGAGTTAGTATGCGTAAAACGCTATATTAGCTGTTATTACTGTATATTAACCCCCTTGGAAGAGACTATGCCACTTAGCGCCTCACTACGCCTGCAAGGGGATTCAGCGTGGCGACCACAGAGGTGTGAAAACCTCCGGGCTTACTAGAAGGAACGCGGCCAGAACCGCTGTTCCTCCGGAGAGCGGCGGTGTGACGCACTTCCGGCCTTTGTAGTCTATCATCATCCGGGCTGCGGTTGTCAAGGATTCAGAGGTGGTGCCACGGCTACCCGGTGAGCTTCGGAGTCCGGCTGCCGCAGGGCCTTTGGAAGGTCCGGGCTGTGCGCTGCGACTCTGGACTGGGCGTGGGGAGGAGGCAGCGGGTCTTCTTGGCCAGAGTTTGGCCGGACAGTTGAGAGGCAGAGGAGGCTGCCCCCCGAAACTAGAAGGGCCCTGTTAACTGAGTCCGCGTCCTTGCCCCCACCCCCATCCCCTTCGTCTGTTCCTGAGCCCTTCAACCACTCCGTCCTAGCCCCCGTGCCCCTCGGAACTGTCCTTCCCCGCATCTAAGGGTAAGGGTAGATTCGGATATCCAGGATGGTTTCTGTTTTCCCACGTCTACCATTCTCGACTGGGGGCTTATTTTAAACAACGAGCAAGGATAGTTTTATAACATGCCACAGCCTCTCTTAGTCTGATTCACTCAAGAGTGTAAAGGCTCTTGCCACCTGTTGATTTAAAAAAAAAAAAAACACGAATATTTAAATAGCACTTACGTGTCAACCAGCACCCTTCAAAGCACTTTCCAAATATTAACTTATTTGCTTTTCATAACTCTATGAGGTAGGCACTGGTAGTATGTAACTTCTCCCTCCTCCCCCCCCCCTTTATTTAAGGTCCAGGAAGAAAATGAGATTAAGTAACTCACCCCAGTTGATACAGCTGGTAAGGGGTGTAGTCAGGATTCAAATCCAGGGAGTCTGGCTTCAGAGTCCATTTTCTTAAAACCTTTGCTATGCTGACTCTGCTCTTTTTCTCTGCATTAGCTTTACAGTCACAACCCAGTAAGTGAGTTCCCTTATTTGAATCTGGTCCTACCCCTTTTCTACCTTAGTAATCCTGAACTTCTAGTTAGGATTTAAGATTAGAGAGAGGTGTATACTGGAAGACATGTAAGTCTGTCAGAGTGTGTCTGCAAACCTAATGAAACAGCCATTTCATTTGTGTGTGTACATGTGTTTCCCCACCCACTCACTGGTGTTGGTGCTTTGAGCAGTAGAAAAGATGACAGTCTTGGCCCTAAAGGTAGGTAGCAGCTGTTGATCAAGCCATCCTTGTACCAAAAATTGTACATTATCTCATTAAAAGGTGGTTAATTGGCATGTTTAATATGTGCTGTGCTCTTTGTGCAAAACCACTTTATAAGCGTTATCTCACTTAATTCTCTCAACGGCTTTGCAGGGTAGTTGTCCTCATTGCATACATGAGATCGAGGCTCAGAAAAATCAATCAAGTAACTTGCCCAAGATCACATCGTTAGTAAGTCAGAATTCACAACCAGATCTGCCTATCTATGTTCTCTGCTGCCTCATACTATCTTCTACTTAGCTTAGTTAATAGGAAAAATATGAGCTATGTCGTGTGTGTGTGTGTGTGTGTGTGTGTGTGTGTGATTGCAGACACATAGAAAGGATACATTCCAATTTTTAACAGTGTCTGTTTCTCAGGAGTAGAACTTGGTGAAGGAATTCTAAATTCTGTACTTTTGGGGTTTTTTGTTTGTTTTAATAAGAGTAGACTGGGGTGGATGAGGAAGACGTCAGGGAGGATGTGAGATTTTAATCAAACTGCAAAGATCGGGTAGAGTTTGAATAATGCAGAAGGCAAGACCAGTGACATGGAACAGGGACGAGAAAAGCCTGGTTAAAGAAGAAACGCCTAAGTGGAGCTGGCAGTTTCTGCATGTGGAATATAGGAAAACAAGAGTGGGGCCAGACAGTGGAAGCTAGAAGTGTAATTGGTCTTGAGCCAGGCTTGAGAGTTTGGGATAAGTAGTGAGGAGCCATAGATGGTGACATCAGAAGTGAGGGTAGGGGGATGTATTATGATAAAGGCACCTTTGCATTGTGTGCTGCTTTGTCTTCACTACATGCATATCCTTGGTAAAGAGCATTGCTCCACAGGAATGATGTAGATTTAAGGGTGTTGAGCTTGCCAAGGCTCTAGGAGAAACCAGCTTTAAAATGCAGGTGTATTTTTTAAGGTAGGGGAGATTATTATGCCAATTATGTACTTGGCATATACAACGCGGTGGTGATCCTGGATGGGAGATTAGTAGCTGTATGCTTGTGACCAGGAGGGCAGGGTTATAAAAAAATACTTGGGAAGCCTTTCAGAGACAGTGGCTTAAAAGAACTAAGATATGCTGGTGCGAAGACCTGGGTATTCAGGCCACCAGATAAAAGCAAATTCAGGGGAGGGAGAGCAAAAGGGAACCTAGGATATACAGAGAATGGAGGGAAATTGATCTTAGTGAAACTGAGTAAAGATTTGAAACACCATATACCAGAAATGATTTTCTATTGGCAGAGCTCAAAGCTTCAGCTGCATTGTCTGTGAATAGAAAAACTTTGACTTGAAACCAAGGTGGGTAGGCAGCAGATAGGAAGAAGACATTTTTCAGGGGCCTGGAAGGTTGAGAAAACAAGCGGTTGTTTAATTCTTTGAACCCATGCTGGGTTAACCGAGTAATGTGAGAGCACATATTCTTAATTTACCTATTTGATATTTGTACCCCCCAAATTTCTCACCCTAGAACAAGCTCAGCAGACCATGGTTCATGCTACCATCATCTCTTCCCTAGATTATTACCGTAGCTTCTCTTCCTGCATCTGCTTTTCCCAGTGGTCTCTTGTCACAGCAGCCAGTTATGTTTTTATACTAAAATTGAATAAAATTTTATTACCCCTCTGCTCAAAACCTCCTCCTCATCTCTTAGAGTATGAGGCAGAGCGCTACGATGGTTTTTCATGGTCTGCTCCTAACTTGACTTCATCTGTTCCTGTCTTGTTTGCTTTCTCTATTCTAGCCACATTGGTCAACCTACTGTCCCTTGAAAAATGCAGGCATGCTTCTACCTCCAAGAACTCAAGTGTTCCCTTTGCATGGAACAGTTTTTCTCCAGATAGTCATGTGACTTGCTTCTCACTTCCTTCAGTCTCTGCTCAAATAATGGTTTGTCAACAAGGCTTTCCTTGACTACCCCACATAAAATAGAGACCTTTCTTCTCCCTTACTGCTTATCTCCTTTACCTTTATTTTTCTATATAGCATTTATCACTACTTGACATATAATTATTTTCTGTCTCCTATGGCCCCCTTTCCTCATCCTGTCCCCTTACCCCCACATAGAGGAGAGAGAGTGGTGTAGTGACTGAGACTATAAATTCTAGAGTTAGCTTTGCTGGGTTTAAATTGCAGCCTCACCACTTACTACCTGTGAAGCATTGCATGAATGACTTAAACTCTTTGTGCCTCAGTTTTCTCATCTGCAATATGGGGGTAATAATAGTACCTTACTCATAGTTGCTTTGAGGATTAATTGAGTTAATATATGTAAAGCATCTAAAACAGTGCCTGGTACATTAAAAGCACTATAAATGTCAGCTATTATTATATTGCTATAAAAATGTAAATTCCTTGAGATGAGAAATTTTTTTTGTTTGTAGCCTAGAACAGTACCTGGAATGTGGTAGGCTCTGAGTAAATATTTGCTCAATGAATGAGTGGAATATGAAAAGTTCTGACAGAAAAAGATAATGTGGTGGTCAGAGTGGTGGTGAGTTGGGGGAAAACATGAACTCAGGGATCCTATCTTTTGAGTAAAAACCCTCTCCATTCTTCCTAAGGTGGTCTATAGAAGTCAAGCAAGCCAAAGATGTTAGAAATTTGTGAGGGAATAATGTTCACAGGTTATCCAGAAGGATGCTGTCCCATACCAATGTGTTTTTTTTTTGTCTTTGATAATTATAACCAATAATGTCAATATGAATTTAACTTTTCTTCTAGTTGTAGTATGATCAGTGTTCACTTATAATTTAAATAATCTACCCTTGGTTTTTTAAATTTTGCGATGCATGCCAATACTTAAGAATAGTGTAGGGTTATTTTTACAGTGAATTACAATGATTTTACTTAAAATTAAAACAAAAACATTTTAAAACTATAGGTCATGATCCCTTTGTGGGTCGTGAAATCTATGTAGTGGGCTATGACCAGGGTTTTTTGTTTTTTCATTTTATGAAATAGGATTTAAAAAATAAGAGTATATATCACATAATGTAAGGGTACATAGTATTTTGTAAAAAAATTATTTGTATATGTGTATCTCACACATGCACAAACATGTATTCGTATGCACATGTATGTGTGTTCTGGTCACAATATACAATGTTTCTTACTGAGGGTCCTGGTCAAATAAGTTTGAAAGCCTCTGCCCAAAAATGGTGCTTGGCAACTCATGCAGCTCAATATCAAAAAAAACAAACAACGCAATCCAAAAATGGGCAGAAGACCTAAACAGACATTTCTCCAAAGAAGATATACAGATTGCCAACAGACACATGAAAGGATGCTCAACATCACTAATCATTAGAGAAATGCAAATCAAAACTACAATGAGGTATTACCTCACACCAGTCAGAATGGCCATCATCAAACAATCTACAAACAAGAAATGCTGGAGAGGGTGTGGAGAAAAGGGAACCCTCTTGCACTGTTGGTGGGAATGTAAATTGATACAGCCATTATGGAGAACAGTATGGAGATTCCTTAAAAAACTAAAAATAGAACTACCATACGACCCAGCAATCCCACTACTGGGCATATACCCAGAGAAAACCATAATTCAAAAAGAGTCATGTACCTCAATGTTCATGGCAGTGCTATTTACAGTAGCCAGGACGTGGAAGCAACCTAAGTGTCCATCAACAGATGAATGGATAAAGAAGATGTGGCACATATATACAATGGAATATTACTCAGCCATAAAAAGAAACAAAATTGAATTATTTGTAGTAAGGTGGATGGACCTAGAGTCTGTCATACAGAGTGAAGTAAGTCAGAAAGAGAAAATCATATGCTAACACATATATATGGAATCAAAAAAAAAATGGTTCTGATGAATCTAGGGTCAGGACAGGAATAAAGATGCAGACGTAGAGAATGGACTTGAGGACACGGGGAGGGGGAAGGGTAAGCTGGGACGAAGTGAGAGAGTAGCATTGACATATATACACTACCAAAAGTAAAATAGATGGCTAGTGGGAAGCAGCTACATAGCACAGGGAGATCAGCTCGGTGCTTTATGACCACCTAGAGGGGTGGGATAGGGAGGGTGGGAGGGAGACGCAAGAGGGAGGGGATATGGGGATATACATATGCATATAGCTGATTCACTTTGTTATACAGCAGATACTAACACAACATTGTAAAGCAATTATACTCCAATAAAGATGTTTAAAACAAAATAAAGTATGTACTAGAAAAAAAATGGTGCTTGGAAATCATTAGGTCACATAATTATTTTTCTTTCAGAAAATTGCCTTCATTAATTACTATCCTGATTAAGATTTAAGTGGTCATAGATGTTTGTCTCTTTAATAGCGCTTATTTTATTTTACATACAATTGCCCACTCTCCATCCTCAAGGAACTTCAAAGAGAAACAATTTCCAAGAAATTGAAGAGCAAGAAAGAGCTAAAGTTCTGTGATTTAAAAATATTAGAACTAATATTTCCTTCATTTTAATATCTGTGGACCAAGACCACTCCAGTTGACTACTTTCTGATTCTTTCTCCTTAGTGTTTAGATCACTAGGATATTCATTTAGTCTGTCAATAAAATTTATAAGAAAAATAACAATAGTGGTAATTTATAATACTTTCGAGTTTACCAAACTGCCAGCTTCTTTGTGCTCTTTATATGTGATCTTATTTTATTTCTATACCAACCTAGAAAGGTAGACAAGGTTGGCTTTAAGATCCCTATTTTACAGATTGAGTAGACTAAGGCTCAAAAGATGAAGCCCAAGACTGTGCAGGGAGTACCTGGAAGATCAGTCTCAATCCCAGATCTTCCCCACTCCAAGCATACATCTCTTTCCTCCACACCTCACCTGATTTGAAGGACTCTGCTTCTCTTCCCCAAGCACATTTGTTTTGCTCCTCATTGTGTCTTTTTATCTTCTTTACTTTCCCTTCCTCCTCCTTTTTCTTTCCTTTTTCTCCTTGATTCTTAGTGTCTTCTGTGACCACTTGGGCCCAAAGTGTTTGTTTACCCCCATTCAACTAAAAACTGACTATGAGTCCAGTATCTTGCCATTCAAATGGAAACCCAGTACATCCAAGCTGATTTATTTGAGCTGATTCATTCAGGATAATCAAAATGGTCCCTTCCTTCAATAAAACTCAGGGGGTGGTGCTGTTTTGGTTTTGTTTGCCTTCCTATATTACCTTCATCAGTATTTGCATAGTCCTTATTAATCATGCATTTATGTTCTTCATTAGACGAAGTTACTAATTTTAGTATAAATACTCCCAGTGCCTACCAGCAGAAAAGATTTTCTACATTTTAATATTTTTTTTTTCCTGCAAATTATTTTTTAGATTTTGGGATTTCCAGAAGAAAAGATCAAGGGGGAATTATCAAGAATAGATTCTTTTTCTGAATAGTTAAACCTCAAATGACCACAGCCTTGGCCCTTCAGACTCCAGAGATGCAGGAGGGACTTATAGCAGTGAAAGTAAAAGAGGAAGAGGGAGACCATGCCTATGGGCAAGAATCTGGCCTGTCAAGAGATAACCCTCACACCAGAGAGATCTTTCGTAGACGCTTCAGACAATTCTGCTACCAGGAGACACCTGGGCCCCGAGAGGCTCTTCGAAGACTCTGGGAACTCTGCCATCAGTGGCTGAGACCAGAGATGCACACCAAGGAGCAGATCCTGGAGCTGCTGGTGCTGGAGCAGTTCCTGACCATCCTGCCAGAGGAGCTCCAGGCCTGGGTGAGAGAGCACCGCCCAGTGAGTGGAGAGGAGGCGGTAACTGTGCTGGAGGATTTGGAGAGAGAGCTGGATGAACCAGGAGAGCAGGTGGGAAGATGGGAGAACAGGGGTTTGTGCTCGTATGATCAAGCATGGGGTTTCAGTACAGTAAGAGGAAGAGGAGGAAGAGATGGATTTCTTTATGCCTAACTTGATCTGTAATAGGCTCTTAATCTCTGCCTTTTTTTCTTTGCCAGTTTCTTGAGCCTTCTTTTCCTATCCACTGGTCCTGAGAAGGCCTTGCAATGTCTTTTTTGATATTTGCTTCCTAACTGTCCTTGATTTTTACCAGGTCCCAGCCCATGATCATGAACAGGAAGAGCTTGTGAAGGAGAAAGCAACTCTAGGAGCAGCCCAGGAGTCGTCAGGTGGCCAGCTCCAAACCTTGGAAGAGCAGCCTCAGTGGAACTTGCGAGGCGTGTGCCCGGTTCAGGAGATTGGTGAGGATTAGAATTTCCTCAGGAAGCCTAACTCATTCCCTGAATGGTCATTGATTCAGCACATTTACTTAGTGTCTGCTGTGTGCCAGGCACTGTGCTGGGTACGGGGGAAACAGTGATGAGGAAGGTAGACGTGGTTCCTGCCCTCAGGAAGTTTACAGTCTGGTGGGAGAGGCAGACAATAAGCAAGCAGTTACGATACAGGGCATCTTCTCCTGAAGTCCTGGTATAATTGTTGAGAGTGGGAAAGTAAACAAAAAATGTGTTGCTTGTCCCTTTCCACCCACTCTCCTGACCAGTTTTTTTCTTTCTTCTTTGGAAACATAACATTCATGCCATCCATTTATTATTTCAGATGATGAGGCTGGGACTTGGAATGTGGAGTTAGCCCCAAAGAGGGATCTGTCTAAAGAAACGAAATCTCGTGTGGAAGTACCTGAAACATTGAATGGTGATATTATTCCAGTGCCTGAGTGTGGAGAGACCTGTGACCACGAAGCCAGATGGGAAAGGCAACGGGTAAGCTCTTCGGTGGAGAGACCCTATATCTGTGGTGAATGTGGGAAAAGCTTCACCCAGAATTCCATCCTCATCGAGCACCAGAGAACGCACACGGGTGAGAAGCCCTATGAGTGTGATGAATGTGGGCGGGCCTTCAGCCAGCGGTCAGGCCTCTTCCAGCACCAGAGACTCCACACTGGGGAGAAGCGCTACCAGTGCAGCGTTTGTGGTAAAGCCTTCAGCCAGAACGCTGGGCTTTTCCATCACCTCAGGATCCACACGGGGGAAAAACCTTACCAGTGCAGTCAGTGCAGTAAGAGCTTTAGTCGACGTTCTGTCCTCATTAAGCATCAGAGAATTCACACTGGAGAAAGACCTTATGAATGTGAGGAATGTGGCAAGAACTTCAGTTACCACTGCAACCTTGTCCAGCATCGGAAAGTCCACCCTGTGGCTGAATCCAGCTAGCTCCTTGGAACAGGTAGGGCAAAATTTCATGATGTCAGACCACTAGGCATGGTAGCAAGGGTCCTGGTTCTTACTTTGTCTCTGAGAGAACAATAAGAGATTAATCATCTAGTATAGGAAGCTCCAAGGAAGACTAGTGAAAACGTCCTTATTTTTATGCTGAGAGACATATAATATCTTAAATATATCTGTCAAAATCTCTTTGGTCAGTGACATCCATACTTTGCAATACTGAATATTGTGTTGACTTCATCAACATAGCCTCAAACACATCTGTCCCAAAAATTTTCTACATGTACTTCAGGAAAACTCCTTCATCCTAGTTTTTAAAAACTTTTAAAAAACAATCTTAAAAATTATATGCAGCCTGAATACAAAATGTCAAAGGTAGTTCACTGAGTATTTAAAAATTAATTTAAAAATAATTGCAGTAAAATCTGTAATGTAAACTATTAGATTAGTTTCCATTCACATAAGATAGGATAATTTGCTTTTAACCTACAAAAGGGGGCAGATGAATCCTCCCATAAATATATAGAAGGCTTCTCCCTGTAGAGGTTTAGTAATTCAGCCTTCAGTTTAGGAACCAAGGTATTGAAGCAACCATATATTATTAGTAGCTCAGTGGCTAGTCATAACAAATATTGCTCATGATTTTAAATTTTGCAAAGCCCAAGACACTTAGGTAAAAATCTGATATCTCACTTCAGATCCTTATTGTGAAAATATAGGCCTCATTGTATTTTTCCTGTGACTTATGAGCATTTTGGGGTTTTTCTTTATTTAAACTTTTGTTATGGAAAATTTCAAACATATACAAAAGTAGACAGAAAAGTATGATCAGTCTTCCATGTTGATTGCTTTTTATAACCTCCATGCCTCTCAGCACTACCTATTGATTATTATCAAGGTCATACATAAAAAGATTTCTTTTCCTTAACACTGACTGAGTGTTACAAAACTTTATACTAAGGCCAGGAGACCAAAAAAATGAAAAATCTATGGTGATAACAATCTGGATTGGAATACCAAATACATACACAGTTAACTTAAGAGTAATAGAAATGCTCTAAGGGACCTCAGAGATCACTTCTACGTGCCCTTATTTGACAGATACGGAAACAGAAGCTCTAGGAAGTGACTGTGTAAGATCATACAGCTAGTTAATGGAGCTGGAACTAAAACCCTCTCTCCTAATTCCTAGTGCAATGCTCTTTCTACTAAGCCACTGGAAGCACTGTATTGCCATATAGAACTTAGAGGACTTGAAGGCACCGAGGTTTTGCTTTTTAGCTCAACAAACCCTCCCATCTATATGTTTCAATAAATGTACAGCCTATTTAATTTACAGTGGAGTTCCAGGAAAGATTCCTCCCACTTATCTCTCATTTGAGGCATTTTATTTATTTTTGTAGTGAGTGATTATTTTTAACTTTAAATTTTAATTTACTTAGAAGGAGTTTTTTAAAAAAATTCATTCTTCACCTGGTTCTAATATCGAAACAACACTAAAAAAAGGTCGCTATCTTTCCCTTATAGGTAGTCATTTACTAGTTTCTTATGTATCTTTCAGTGTTTCTTTATGTAAGTACAAGAAAATATGAATATATAATCTTATTCCCTTGATTACACAGAACGATGGCATACTATTTATATTCTTCAATACCTTATTGTTTTCATGAAGCAATATAATCTTTAGAGATTTCTGCATTATAACAGAGGGCTTCCTTATTCTATTTACAAGTTGACAGTATCTCATTTGTTGGTGCTCCATAGTTCAACATACTCCTACAGATGAAAAATCACTACTTTGAAATGTTATGTATTGTTTCATTCTTCTCCCCAGTTTAGTCCAAGTCAAACACTTTCTATTTAAAAGCTAACAACTTCCACATGAGCTAGGAAACAGGGTTTGGACGACTAGAATTACACATAATGCTTCTGTGGAGAATGGAGAAGTGATAGGTGGTATTTTTCAGTTTCATGTATTTTGTTCTGTTATATATTCTTAGACCTAACATTTCAAACTATTTGTGTCACTACTTGTGACTAATTGTAGGCATTATCAACAATCTTAGAAGAAAAAAGTCTTAAATTTCCTCAAGAGTATATTTTATTGTCTTGAGGTTTAAATTATATCCAAGAGAAATAAATAGGGATTTTAGGATGAAGTTAAGGAAAATATAGTAGACGTAAGTTTGAAATAAAATTAACTTCTCAAAAAAACTCAACTTCTCAAGTTAAATATATATCCCATATAGTGATATAGTACATATACTATTACAATCTGAGTTCATAAGTATTTTAAATGTTTCTCCAATATGCTGAAGCAGCATGTTTGGATAATTCAATTATATCAGCTCTTAAAAGATTTTAAATATGAACAGATTAGTATTTTAGAGGATGAATTTCTAATGGACTGAGTTTTTACACTTGCAGTTGAAGGTTGGATATTTGGTTTGTTCTGTGCCTGTTTTTTTGTTTTGTTTTGTTTACAGCTTCTCAAAAATTCTCAATTTTCTTAACAACTGGTAAAACGCCAAGAAACAAAATACATTATATATGCCGTAGAGACAGATGTACTGCTTAGAATGCAATGATGGTTAACACAATTAAAATGACTGACAGTTCACCAAACTAACTTTCCTTGTTTTCTGATACTAATTGTACTAATTCTCTTATGCTGATTCTTTTATCTAGGATGCACATTCCTCATTATGTGAGAAATAATATTTGTCTCAACCTATAGACAGTGGCATGTAGACTTTGACTTCTTCTGTGATTATTCCAGTCTTTCTGGCCAGAAGTCCTTAGTTGTCTCCCTTTTATATTTCTAAATTTCCCTCACTTCTCCTCTCTTTTCCACCCTGGCTCCTTTTATTCAGCCTATGAAGTCTCTAGTATTGATCTCATTTCACGTGTTCCCTGGACCAGTATCCATCCCTCCCTATCCCTTTGAAAAGTCCAATCTGAGAGAGCAGAGTTTGGTTTTATGGTTGAGCAAGGTGTAAGAAATATTGATTCAAATCCAATTAAATAGCCTTATTGGTTCTTGAAGGATAGTCCAGCACCCCTTTGAGCACTGTTAGGACAGTGGACACTGCATCAAAAAGTGGCTAAGTATCTCGCAACCAAAACCTGCCTAGAGCTGTAGATAGAGCCCTGAAGATTCTCTTTCACTATAATTTTGAGTTGAAGGTCAGGACAACAGGAGAATCAAGTCTGTGTCCATATTTTGTATTTGGAAATGACTCCTATTTTCTATATCTGACAATACTTTTCTTTTAAAAAACATAATTATAATTTATAGTAGAAGATTGTTTTATATTTTTCTAGTAAGACAAAAATTATCTCTGAGGAAAATTTAAAATAAAAGTAGGTCAAAATTATTATAAAATATGAAGTATTTTCTGTGGAAGAATTTTGAAATATAAAAATATATGAATATACATGTGTCATTGGTTAAATGTTGAATTAGTAATTGAGAGAAACAGATTCTTTGCAGAGGGAGGTGGAGGACAGAGGAAAGTGTTTTGGGCACAGGGAATAGGGTGAGGCAAGACCCCCATTTAAGACATGCTCAAGAGCCAGGGGTTTTCCAGTTTGGGTCACGGAGTTCCTGCAAAGAAGTGCGGGAGTGGGAGATTGTAGGTGAGGGCCAGATTGAGAGGGCCTTGAACACTTTCCTAATGCATTGAGTCTTTGATAAGCAGTGTAGAATCATCAAAAGTATTTTTTGTGCGTGATAGGAGCTTTTTACTATAGAATCAGAGAATATTGAGCTTTAAAAAGAAAATTTGGAGTTTTGCTCATTTCATACCTACATGAGAAAAGTGAAACGCAAGTGGTTAAGTACTTATAGTGATCTTTCTAGTTTTTAATCACATTAAGTTTTTTTAAAACAAAACTATGAACAAAGATCATCGTGAATTATATGTAGTTTCATGGACACTTAGACTTGGAGCCCTGAGACACATTTTAGGCAACTGCAAAAAACAAATGGGATGGAAAGAGAAAAAGGATGGACAAAATGTGAGAACATAAAAAGGAATCAGACAGAAAGCAAAATGAGACACCAAAACTCTGGCCAACAATGATTGTGACCAAAGAGAAGGAAAAATAAGATAGATGCAGAGACAGCACTACCAAGATAAGTGCTTCATCTTCACAGTACTTACTAGAAATTCCTCCATCTCAGTTGTTCCAAGTGTCTTAGGTACAGAGTCTGAAGCAGTGAAAATAGTCTCACTGCCTTCGCTCCTCACTCATTTTAGTACTTTCCATAAAAAGGAGAACAGGGAGAAGAGCACAGTCTATAAATTACTCTGTGATGTTTTTAGGTCTCTCTGGACCCACATCCAGATTTCCATGCCAGCTACCTTAGCTTTATGATGAAGCCGCTGTTTCTTGGTGTATACCTGCGTTAGAATCACCTGGGCTGTTTGAAGTGCAGTTGCCTGGGCCCCACCCCAGACTGACTAAATCAGTGGTTAGGTTACTCAGAGGGACCCGATTATGCAAAGATTTAAAACAGTGGAGAGCAAGCCGACCTCTGCCCCTCTTGTTGCCGCTTTCCTTAGGTGGATGTTGATGATTGCTTCTGACCCTGGAAGTTAACTGACAGTTGGTACCTTAAGAGACTGCAGGAGAGGGACCCTGAAGGCTGGGACGTCAGAGGACCGGGTCCTAAGGGAACCTAGGGTTTCGAGAATCCGGTCAGAGTGGCCAGGTGTCCTCAGTGGAGTAGAAAGATATTAGCCCAGACTGAGTGGCTGCTGGACCCCAGAGGTTACGAGCCCTCGTCGATTTTCCTGCCTGAGCCATTAGGAGGAAGCCAAGCACGCGAAGGCGTGCCAGGTTGCCAGATCAACCACTGAGATGACGGGTCCTCCAAGTTTCCTAGAGAGGCGGCTGAGGAGCCGGCGGAGATGCGGTCAAGCGTTGTGACTTATTTCCGGTTCCTGGTGTGCGCTGTAGCCCAAATATCCCGTTTCGGTCGTTGCTTCCCGACTCTGGTCAGGTATAGGTGGGTATCTGGCTCCTCCCCACGCAGGATGCCCTGTACCTCTGCAGAGACCTTGGGGTTGGAGGTTGGGGTGTTGCCCCCTTTCTCCAGGCCTGGCTTGGGTTCTTCTTCCTTGCCTTACATAGATTCCTCAGGATCCGACTCCCTTTTCCGTGTCGGTGCTTCCGGACGTTTCAGAGATGCAGAGAACTGAACACAAATGCTGTACAGAGCCTGGTCTGTGCAGACTACTTGCTTCTCGAAGGAGACATAGATTCACCAGTGGGGAGCACCCTCCGGTGTCCATCGGCTGACGGATCCTTAAGGCTAAAAGATGGTTTCTTATACCTTACCTGAATTTATCTGAGCAGTTTCTCAGTTTTCATTAAAACCCGTTATAGTAATGGTCATGATTACATATTTGTACCGTAGAGGCTTAGCTCTTTTAAAAAGTACTTTACTATAATGTGATCCTCGCAATTTTGCAAAACAAAGGGAAGTGCCACGTCAATTTCTGTGGCTAAGAAAACATTAAAGAGTGTGGCAGGGGAAGTAGGGGAAGGTAGCACCTCATTACTACCTGACAGAGGTAGAAGTCCAGGTTCCCCACCTGATTTACATTGCGCTCCTCCTTACTGTTCCATAAAGGTAGGAGTTCTGGCTTCCACATGGTCACCACAGACACTGTGTGAGCGCGGACTTGTTATTGCTGGGTGATGGTGAAAGTCCTGACTCTCTACTGGCCCTTTTCTGGCATTGCCTCAGTGTCACCCTCCCCTACTTCCCCTGCCACAATAGTTTCAGAGAAAACCAGCTGAAACCTAAGGTTTAATTAAGATCCAGTCTCATAACAATACAAAATGTCCAAATTTCAATTAAAAAAATCACTCAAATACCAAGAACCAGGAAGGTCTCAAACTGAATGAAAAAAGAAAATTAAAAGATGCCAACACCAAGCTGACAGAGATGTTAGAATTAATCTGACAAAGCAGCCACGATTTAAAAAAAAAAAAAAAGCTTCAATGAGAAATTGTGAACACGTGTAAAAAAAATGAAAATATAGAAAGCCTCAGAAAGGAAATAGAAAGTCCTAGCAGATAAATAGAAGTTATAAAGAAAAACCAAATGGAAATTTGAGAACTGAAAAATACATTCTCAACAACAGAATGGAGAAAAAGGATCTGTGAAGTAGAAGATAGAACAACAGAAATAACTCGATCAGAACAACAGAGAGAAAATAGACTAGAGAAAAAAATATATAAGGAAACAGAATGTAGTAGGCTGGAAAAATAGCCCCTCAAAGGTATGTTCACTTCCTAATCACCAGAACCTATAAATATTACCTTATGTGGCAGAACAGTGAATATTATTTTATATGGCAAAATAAGTGATTGAGTTAAGGATCTTGGGACAAGGAGATTATCCTGGATTATCCAGGGGGGTCCAGAATGCTATAATATCATTGTAAGAGAGAGGCAGAGGTAGATTAGACACAGAGAAAAGGGTGATGGAAAGATGGAGGCAGAGATTGGAGTGATGTGGCCTCGAGCCCAAGGAACACTGAGGCATGACCAGCAAGCAGCTCCAGGAGATGGAAGAGACAAGAAACAGGGTCTCTACCCCGGAGTCTCTGGAGGGAACACAGCCCTGACAACATCTTGAGTTCAGACTTCTGGCCTCTAAAATTGTAAGAGAATAAATTTCTGTTGTGTTTAAGACACAAGTTTGTGGTAATTTGTTATAGAAGCCAAAGGAAACTAATACAAAGAACCTCAGGGACCTGTGCAACTATAGAAAAGATGTAATGTTCATGTCATTGAAGCCCCAAAGAGGATGGAGTTGAAAAAGTACTTGAAAAAGTAGTGGCTGAGAACTTCCCAGTTTTGGCAAGAGACGTAAACCTACAGATTCAAGAAGCTGATCAAAACGAAAACAGGATAAACCCAAAGAAATCCATTCAAAACCACGTCACATTAAACTTCCCAAACACAAAGACAAAAGATTTGAAAGCAGTCAGAGAAAAATGACATCTTACCTATAGGAGAAAATTCAAATGACAGTGGATTTCTTATGAGTAATAATGGAGACCAGAAGGAATTGACATAGTATTTTTAAAGAACCGAAAGAAAGGAACTGTCAAGCCAGAATCCTATACTTGGTGAAAATATCCTTCTGGAGTAAAGGAGAAAATCAAGACATCCTCGGCTGAGTAAGACATAGAATTTGTCACTAGGAAACCTACGTTTAAAAAATGGCAAAAGGAATTTCTCTAAATAGAAGAATCAGGTAAGGAGAAAGAATATGGGTAAATCCAATAAGCTTCCTTCTCTTGATTTTTCTAAATTATGTTTAATTGTTGAAGCAAAAATTATAACATTGTCTGATGTGGTGCTAAATACATTTATTAGAGGAAATATTTAAAAGAACTATAAATGGGTAGGGTAAGGGATGTAAAAGGAAGTAAGGTTTCTATATTTCACTCAAGCTGGTAAAATGATGACACCAATAGAACGTGCTAAGTTGTGTCTATATGATGTGAAGCCTAGAGCAACTACTAAAAAAGCTATACAAAGAGATATACCAAAAATGTTATAGATAAGTTAAAATACAATTTAAAAAACGTTCAAGTAGCCTACAAGAAGGCAAGAAAAGAAAACAGAGATGAAAAAACCAAATATGAAACGGCAAAATTATAGAAGCAGAGAACAGAGTCCTGGTTGCCAGTAGTTAATGAGAAGGTGGGAGTGAGCAGGAAGTGGGTGTGTTCATAAGAGGGATTGTAGTGATGGAACTGTTGTGTATCTTGACTGTAAGAATGTAAATATTCCAGTTGTGACATTGTACTATAGTTCTGCAACATATTACTATTTGTGGAAACCTGGTAAAGAGTAGATGAGATCTCTGCATTATTTCTAACACTGCATATGAATCTACAATTATATTAAAATAAAATTTAATTAAAAAAAACCAAAGGAAGTGTAGTGTTTTGTGATATGAGAAGGCTATATTGAATTCAAACTTCAGTGTCCAGAAATCAAGCTTTATTAGAACAAAACAAGTTGGTCCTCAACTAAGAAAATCTACCTTAAGGTCAGTTGAATAGAATTAGATTAATTTGATCTGCAACCTGAATTCCCCCTTGTTATGTAACATAATAAATTCACAGGTTCTGGAGATTAGGTGAGGAGTGAACATCTTGGGGGAGGGGGTGTCATTATTCTGCCTACCACGGGTATTATGCTATCAGCACCTGTCAGTCATTCCATAGCAGTACATCATGATTTCTCATTTCTTTTTATAGCTGCCTAGGTAGTTATGCCACAGTTTATTCAATCAGTCACCTATTGATGGACATTAGGTTTGTTTCCAGTCTTTTAGCTTGAATACCTGAATGAATAACCTTGTGCGCATGTCATTTCATATATTTGTTAATATGTCTTTGGGATGGATTTCTATAAGTGGTATTGCAGGGACAAAGGGTAAACTTATGTAAGTGCTTTTGCTACATTTTCTTATTTTTCCAAATAGGGGTTGTATTATTTTGTGTTCCCACTGAGAATGTATAAGAGTTCCTCTTTCCTCATAAATAGAGTATATTGTCAAACTTCTGGATTTGAGCCAATCAGATAAAATGACTAATGGCACCTCAGTGTAGTTTTTAGTTTGTATGTTTATATTTTGAGTGAAGCTGAGCATCTTTACAGACATTTGAGGGCTGCTACAATTTCTTATTCTGTCAATTGTTCATTTCTTTTGCCCATTTTCTCCATTGGGTTATTGGTTGTTTTCTTTTTAGGAAATATTTTAGGAATCCTTTATATATTAGGGATATTAGTCCTTTGTGATATGTTGCAAACATTTTTCCAGCGTGTCATTTGTCTTCTGACTTTTCTTTATAGTGTTTTTTGATAACCAATTCACTTTTTTATTTATTCAGATTTATCTGATTAAATTTAATTTTTTATTGCTTTTGGAAATTGAGACACTATTACACAAGGTTTCCCTGTTCCCAGATGTTAGAATTATTATTCATGTTTCTTCTAATACATGTATAGGTACATTTTTTTACATTTGGTTTTTGGATCCAATTGGAATTTATCCTGACTGTGCCATGTGATGGGAGATATTAATTCAATTTTATTTTTGACCAAATGGCTATCAGTTGTCCCAACACAACTTATTTACAAGTCTGTCATTTCCCCTGTTAATTTGAGATGCCACCATCTTTTACTAAATATCCATAGGTACCTAGGTCTATTTCTGTTTTTACACAATATCACACTCCTAATTGTAGAGGCTTTGTAACATGTGCTAATATCCGATTAGGCTGTCCCTCACCATTGTTCTTTTTTCAGAGGGTATTGTGGCTATTCTTATTTTCCCATATGAACTTTACAATCAACTTGTCTAATTCTAGAACAATATGTGTCAATACTTTTATTTTAGAAGATTGACTTCTTCATTGAGTCTTTCGAGCCAAAACTCTTATTAGTCTTGTTGGCATATGGCTTTCTATTTGTCTAAGTATACACTTGGCCTTTCAGGAGGTTTTCCCCATACAGGTTTTGCATATTTTTTCCTAAGCTTATTCCCAATTATTCTTTCTTTCTTTCTTCTTGTTTTTTTGTTTTTTTTTGTTTGCTTGCTTTTTGGTTGTTGCTATTGTAAATTCGGTATTCTCTTCCATTATATCTTGTAACTTTATCACTGGTTATTTGCATATAGGAAGGCTCTTGATTTTAGTGTGTTAATTTTATATCTTGCTACTTTACTAAATGATCTTTTAGTTTTCCCATTGAACCCTATGGGTTTTCAGATGTATAATCATTATCGTCAGCGTATAAGAGAGAACCGAAGAAGGTGAAAAAGCAGGCAGAAACCACCAGGTTGACCCTTGAGAAGTGTGTGTAGAAGAGGTCCCTTCCTGAGTCGGGAAGGACCTCGGGAGAACATCCTTTTGAGGCATCTTGAACATCAAAGGTGCAGAAACCCAAATAAAAGTGAGAGTGGAAAAAGCATGGGATTTCCCTAGCACAGGTAGGCTCGACCGCCCATCGGGTCGGGGGAAGTGGAGATAACAGCCGAAGAGGAGCAGGAGAAAACAATATCGCGAAACCGCGGGCCTGCGAGTCTTTAGCAGTCCTCTCGCATGGGCACGCGGGATATCGACCGATTTGCAAGCCCCTCCCGCCCCCTTTCTAGAGCGGCGGCGGAAGTGAACCGGTCTTCCATACTTCGCGGCCGCTTCCGGCCTCTGTGGGTCGCTGTTGGTGGGTTCCGGTTTCGAAGCGGTTGGAGGCCTCAGCGCCTTGTCCCCGGAGAGAAACCGCTGCTGGCGTCCTGGGGCTGCGGGTGAGCGATCCTGTGCTGCGGACGCGGCGGGCGGGGGTGCTACGGCCTTCTCGGCCCCGGCTGGAGTGGGGCGGCCTCCGGGCCTCACTTGCCTAGGTGGATCCGCGAGAAGCTCCTTGACGCAGAAGCTAGCCCCGACCCCCGACCCCTCGGAGAGTGGGTCGGAGCCCGGGGATGAAGGAGAGACCCGGCTGTGCGCTCCATTCCTCCCGGGCTTGTCTCGCGCGGTGTACCCTTCTTGAATTATGCGCCTTCTGACATTTCTGAACAGTCTTGGGTCACAGACGCTGACTGGCGTCCTAGGGCCTCTTTCCTGGGCCTGCCTTTAGAGTTAAAATCACAGAACGCGAGGGTAGAAGGAAGTCTTAAAGACCAATGTCTCCAGCCTTTTCGCTTGATAAATGAAGAATGAGGAGCAGAGAGATTAGGCCCCTGAGGGAATAAATTCATGTGACTTTGCTGCTTTTATGACTTCATGATCTCCACCAGACATCTGAGCATTTAAAAAATTTAAAAAGCAGCTAATCAAGGATGTCTCAACTTTTTATTATTTGTTTGCTGTAAATGTTTGTTTATTCCGTTTAATTGTTCTTTTATCTATCATCAAGTGGAAATGTTTCCTACCAAGTCTTACTCTTCTTTCTTAGAGTCCTGAAACAACTTAGCACCTTTTACTTAATAAATAATTTACTTTAAATTAGTCTATTCTTGAGCCTTTTTTATCAGAGTATTTTCCTGCGTATAGAAAATTAACCTGGAGGAGGCTTTCAAAGTGCATTTTTAAATTCTTAGAATTTGCAGTTTTTGTTTATGGTGTAGTTTGTGTTAATGATGATGGCTTCTTCTTCGGTTCCAGCCAGAAAGAGACGGCACAGGAGATCTTGTTTGAAGCATTCATAAGCTTTTGCACAGCTATGATGGCATCTACTTGGTCCATCCAGGCCAACAAGGGCCAGGATGAACTTTTGGAAATAAAGATAGAGAAAGAGGAGGTGGAGGAGGAAAATAAGTATACCGCCAGACAGGATCAGAACCTGCAAAAGAACACCACCCACAGCAGGGAGGTCTTCCGACAGTACTTCAGGCAGTTCTGCTACCAGGAAACATCTGGACCCCGTGAGGCTTTGAGCCAACTCCGGGAACTTTGCCATCAGTGGCTGAGGCCAGAGACCCATACAAAAGAGCAGATTCTGGAACTGCTGGTGTTGGAGCAATTCCTAACCATCCTGCCCGAGGAGCTCCAAGGTTGGGTCCAGGAACAGCATCCGCAGAGTGGGGAAGAGGTGGTGACTGTGCTGGAGGATTTAGAGAGAGAGTTGGATGAGCCAGGATATCAGGTGAGAACAAAGAGGTGGTTTCTGTTTGAGAAAAGATGAATTAGAGATTTCTAGGCCAGAATGAAGTCTAACATTATTTCACAAAAGGTATTCTCGACACTTTGGTGTGTCAGAAAGGGGCCTGAGTGTCGCAGAACATTGGTTAACATAATCCTAACTTATTTATATCTTTTCTGTAGAAGGATCATGTATTTCTGCATTAAGCTACAAAATTCTGTTTGATGAAATGCTGCCCAGAAACATTAGAAACAGAAGACTTGTAGGACAGAGAGAAAATGTTAGAGAGATGATGGTGACAAGGTGGGTAGCAGCCTCTTGAAAGGGGCATCATTTCTGCTGCACAATACAAATAATTAAGAAATAAGGTTTTGCAGATATATCCACTGCCTTGTCTCCATTAAAGGACTAAAAGATGGAGAAATCAAAGTCACCATCTCAGAGGAATGAGATGTAGGAGCAGAGTGGAAAGTTAGGAGGGAGGGGCAGGTCATGGGGCCCATGTTTCTTTGAGTAGTTGAAAGCCCAGTTAAGTTGGAAAGGTGAGATGTGAGTAGAAGAGTTAAGCACAGAGAGTCCAGGACCTTGAATATCAACCTCTGGAGTTTAGATTTTATTCTGTAGGACAGAAGCTCCTAATCTGTTCTTTCTGAGTCTAAATGAATTTTACTAACGCCAAGATATAAAAAAGAACCAAATTACGTAGGACTATTTTGTTTTGTTTTAGCGTTGATAAAAGACAGTGGTTTTCACCCGGTGACAATTTTGTACCGCAGAAGGCATTTGGCAATGTCGTGGAACATTTTTGGTTGTCTTAACGGCGGGAGGTACTACTGGCATCTAGTGGCTAAAGGACAGGGATGCTGCTAGATATCTCACAGTGGAAAGAACAGCCTTATACAACAGAAAATTATTTGACCCAGCATGTCAATAGAATCAAGGCTAAGAAAGCTTGGTATAGAGAGTATAAACGGTGAAGGAAATATAATCTAGCACTGAAGTACAAAGACTGAAGAGGAAAGGAGCATGTGGCAAAAAGATCTAAGTTTAAAAAAGGGTCATGAAAGTGTGACTGCGAAGGAAGAGGCATGTCTTAGGTAAGAATTAATTGAAAATGATGACCGAGTAGAGGTATAAAGAAGGAAGAAAGAATGGAGAACTCTTTACTGAGCAGTCTATTCTAGGCTAAGCAGTAGGGATTTGAAGCTTGAAAGACTAGCATAACGGAGACACTTCTAACAGAGTTCAAGATTGTAGGTGAAGGTGGATTGCGAAAAGTTCATTCATTCAGCAGATATTTATTGACTATCTGTTGTTTACTAGGCACTGGGAATGCACCAGTTAACAAGGTATAGAGGATTGCTGCTCTTACGTTGATAGATTTTAGCCTACTGAGAAGAGACAGACAGTAAACAAAAAATCAACAAACATATAATACATCAGGTGGTCATAAATTCTATATTTAAAGAAGCAACAGTAAAGCAGAGAACAGGAATAGTGAATAAAATGAAGATTGTGTTGTTTTCAATAGACTGGTCAGGGAAAGATTTTCAGATAGGGTGACATTTAGAGCAGAGATCTGAATTAAAAGAGCAAGCCATGCAACCATCTAGGATAAGAGTGTTCAGGCAGGGGAAATATCAGTAGTAAATGGGTAGGTCTTAAGGTGAGAATGTGCTTATCATGGTAGAGATGTATTTGTCAAGGAGGAGATGAAATCAGATAGTTATAAGAAGATCAAACCATACAAGGGACTTGTAGACCATTATAAGGAATTCGGATTTTATTCTGAGATGGAAAGCCGTTGGAGAGTTTCAAGCAGAAGAGAGATTTAATCTGACTTAAATTTTAACATAATCACTACCTGCTATGTTGGAAAAGTTCTACATTGGGGCTCATGGTGGGACTAGGGGAGGCATAGGGGACAAAGTTAGAAGCAGGGAAACCAGATTAGGAGGCTGTGGCTGTAAGCAATAATCCAGGCAAGAGGTGCTGGTGGCCTGGACTAGGAAAGCAGCAGTGGAAGTGGTGAGATGTGATTGGATTCTGGATACATTTTGAAGGTAGAGCTTGAGAGGATTTGTTTCTATATAGGTTGCGGGATGTGAGAGAACGTGAGTTAAAGATATGCCAAGGTTTTTAGTCTGAACATCAGGTAGAATGGGTTTGTCATTCACTGAGATGGTAAAAGGAATCAAGAGTTAGGTTTTGGATATGTAAATTTTGAGATTCCTATTAGAATCCAAGTGGAAAGTTTGAGCAAGCAACTGGATATAAAAAGTTGGAATTCAGTGGGGGGAATCTGTGCTAGAAATATAAAATTGGGACTTGCCAGAATATGGATGATAATTTAAGCCATGAGACAAAAAGGGATCATCAGGGGAGTAACCAGCAGTGGAAACTGGGGAGTAGCCGGGGAGGTAGGAAGAGAACCGAAAGAAAGAATGAGATTTTCAGATGCAGGCAAAAGTAATTTGGTTTTAGTCGTGTTGAGTTTGTATTGCCAGCCAGTCCTTTCCCTTGAGGGTTGCTGAGGGTAGGTAGTGGAGTTTACAGCTTGATTTATGAGGCCTAGCCAAAGATCCAGGGACGGAAGGCACAGTTCACTCTACTGGCCTCTTTTTGCTTCCCCCTCCCCAAAATT